>NW_028278092.1:0-319886 GCF_059751315.1 Micrasema longulum
TCATTGTTGTTATGTTGCAGAGTCACGACCTAAAACAAGCGTAGAATAATATCAATTAATGAGAAATTTCATTAAAAACAACCTCGTTTTTACTGAAGATATGCATTATTATTTACATAAATTTACATAACTCATATTGAATCAAATAAAATTATTTTTGTAATTATTATTGATACCTGTATCGCCATTTTCGAAATATAACACTACAAGGGCGCTTTACATAGGGATTATATGAATATTGATTTTAATGTATATTGACAACCTTGGACATTCAAATGTATCAGGGAGGTATTTTGTATATGCAGATGATACTCTATTGATATATAGTGGTGATAATGAAACCCAACTGCAAAACAACATCAATGAGGATCTGAAAAAAATTATGTACTGGTTAGATAATAACTCATTAACAATAAATACAAATAAGACTAAATATATAATAATAAAAGAAAAAAACAAGCGCCCCATAAAACTTAACCTAATAATTAAAGATGAGCAAATTAAACAAACAGATAATGTAAAGTACTTGGATTTGGAAGTGGATGAAAAATTAGCATGGACAAAACATATCAAAGCAGTCATAAAAAAACTAGGTCCAATTATTGGAATAATGAGAAGAACATATGTCTTTGACAAAAGTACAAAATTAATGATATACAATGCTTTTATTCTTCCACACTTTGTATATAGATCAATAATATGGTCGCAATGAAGTAAACATATGCAAGAATCAATACAAAGAACAACGAATAAAGCACTTAAAGTAACATTTAATTTTAATAAATATACTAGAACCACAGATTTATATAGAATAACAAAAATGCTCAATGTAGAGGAATTGATCTACACAAAAAAAATAGAAAAAAAATATTTAGGGTGAAAAAGAATAAAATAAAGACAAATATTAAATTTAATTTTAACTACAACATACGTAAAATAAATACAAGAGCATCAAATAATTTAACTTGCAAAACACCTAGGACTAACAGAAAAAGAAACAGTTTTTTGTATACTGCAATAAATTTTTACAACTCATTTTTTTTATAAAAAAAATATACATAACATGTACGGACTTAAAAAACACCTAAATAAAACAGTTCTTACAGCCCGTATGACGAGTGATATGTGATGTAATTTTATCGAATTTTTATTTTAACTATTGTGTTATTATATATAATATCCCCTCATACCAGCACTTTTGCTAATTGGGAATATTTCGAACAAATAAAATATGTAATATGTAAAGTTGTAACCTTGTATTTTGTCATAAATATTTTTTTTTTTAAATGTTACTTAAAATCAGTAAAACGGTTTATTTTGTCAACACGTGCTAAAAAATTATTTAAATAATTGAGAGAACAGGTATGTTTTAGTCGTCTTCAAAATTTTTCGTTGCGCCAGAGCGTTCTTTATCTTCAACATACAAATCATTATTTTTAAAGTGTCGAAACCAATCTCTGTGTGTTGTTTCCGATAGAACATGGACGCCGTAAGTCTCCACTAGAATTATATGCGCTTCAGCTGAAGGTTTTGTATAAAAAAGTAATGCAGTAAAATTTCCCGCAAATACTCTTTTTTTGGCAGGAAATTCGACACGTTCAACGCTATGAAAAAATATTGTGTGTACATTTCGGCGGAATAACAAATACTCTCATTTCAAGCGGAGCTTCACGATGAATTTGGCTGTTGTATTGCCCATCTTTATACATATAATTCCTCGGTACGTGTGATGTCACCGTACTCCTAAACGGCTTAACCGATGTACGTGCGATTTTCAGAGAAACATAGATCTTTGCGTTGTGCGTGTTCGCAGATATTAAAACTTTTAATCGAATGTGTAAAAAAGGAGTTAGGAGCATAAATGTTGTATTCATCGATCTACCAGCGTTGCATTCGAAGAAAATGCATTTGAAAAAAAATGGAAAGATGTTGTTTTTTGTGTATAAAAAAAGTTTGTTTTTAAATGTTTACAAACAGCATTTGTTGTTTGTGGATTTCAATTAGATTATTTCCTTATATTCCTTAAAATGTCTACCCATTTGTTTCTTTTTATTGGATTTTGGTAACACTAAAATAATATTAAATTCGATATATGTATTTAAAAAAATCGTATTCATACATAAGTACACCCCTTTTTTGGTGAGATGACCGGAGTTTGACGTTTGCAAAAATAATGCCATATTTGAAAAAAAAAAAATCATGTTTTTGAATTTAACCATAAACGAGTACCTACTTAAATTCAATATTTTTTCAATATCACCATTTTTTAGTTTTGGAATTTAATCACAAACAAGTACCTAGATGAAAAGTATTTTTCCAGGGATAGCAGGCAAGCCAACGTTTGGGCAGAACAACGTCTGTCGGGTCCGCTAGTAAATAATAAATATAGCTGATGGTTATCCAAATGTTTATTTTAGTATTTATTATTTAATCACTCCTTAGTTTAAATATAAAAAAAACTGAAACTGAGGCGTGAGTGCAAGATGGCGATAGGGTATCTTGGAGGCAACTGATGATGTCCACATGCTCCACTTAGGAGCGGATGTGGAAAAAAAGAAGAAGAAATATGAAGGAATCATTTACATTTCTTTTTTACATGAATGATTGAATGTTTATCGCGATATGCTATTTTTTAAATCTTTTTTAATAGTTGTTCGCAGCGCAATATTTGCTATATCTTAGATGTACCTAGTAAAGAAATAACGAGTCTATTGTTTAATACTTTAGTGCTACAATAACTGCTTTAAATTTTACCCGCAATACAAATATTTTGTTCTCAATTCGAAATCGAACCAGGAACCTCCTTGAGTAGGCAATATGATACGTACCTCGAGATGGCGCCGAGTAAACCCATTTATTTAACTTGAATTCATGTTGTTGTAATGAATATGTAATCAGGTTTATAATGAAAACACGTAAATCCACTGAAACAAAGAAATAAATAAAACATGTAAACGTATCACGTTTTGTATGAAAACCAAATATAAGGTATACTGCAAGACTGAAACAGGCATAAAAAATGTTATTAAATAATCTAATTACATTTGTTGCAACACAGAGGGAAAACATTTTTGAGAAGGGAATATAGAAATCTAGGCATTTACAGGGCTTTTGACATGTCATTGGCTGTGTAACATTTACTATTCTGCCTATGTATGTATGAACATCCACAATTCCTCAACTCCGAGTATGGAGAGTTCAACTTCCATACATATTTCTGAACACTATTTTATATCAACTGTTCAAACAATTTTTTGATTAGTTTGTTACTAAAAACCACCAAGCAGCAAATATTGTTTGAAAACAGAAAATGTCACACTAACATATTATTTAATATTTTAATATATATACATTCAATATTTACGAAATTTTAAATTTCTGTACTGTGTATTAAAAGTATAAATGTATGTGATTCCATTTCATTAAAATACTTAAAAACAATAGTAAAACCGTGGTATTCAGTTCAAATAATCTCCTGAAGAATTAAGGTTATTAACTCTTAAAAGACTGTGGTAAATAATCCCCTTTGCGCGCGGTGATGTAACATCGTGTTACTACTAGTAAAAGACGGAATATTCTAAAGTTCAGACATTTGGAAAAAAATCATGAAGATATACTGTTTTTTACCTTTTCCTTAATTCATGCGAATAAACATATAATTACGCCCTGTTACAGCAAGATAAATTAGAAATCATGTTGCGTCACCGCGTGCGTCCCCCATCACATTCATCAACCAACTGAATCTATTTTACACAACACCCACCACAAAACAGCGTCTCTGTCTTCCTTATTATGAGTTCTATCTTCGTACTCTCTCTCTTACAGACGTGTTGCTGAATTAGCGAACATTCATTCTTCGCGTAGCAAGGAAAGATATTATTTGTATTAACATCCAGCATAGAAATACAAATTTTACTTTCTTAATCCGGTGTGAAAAGGTTCATTTAAAGATTACAAAAATACGAGTTCATCATTTAAAAAAAAAGAGAGATATATCAAGTCTTCTATCCTTTGTCGACTAGTGTGACATCACAGCCACACAAGAGTTAAAACAAGGTTTTAAATTGAAACCTTTCTGAGATGGCTCACAGTTTTTGTACATTCTTCATGAATCTGCTTTTTAATATAAATATCTGCTTATTTTTGGGCCAGTCAGTTTAATTAAAATATTAAACTTAGTTTTATAAATATACTTTCTTTCTAAAAATGGTTAAAACGCTTAGTATGGATCCCGTGTAGGTATGTGTGGAAGTTGCAAGATTCCTTTTAGTTTTTGTATTATAAAGGCATTAAGTTTGGGTGCAGACGGTGAAAAAAACTTCAAAAGGTCCGCTCTAAGCATACTTCTGGTATTATGCAAATTAAAAGCGTTACGGTCAAAGCGGGAATCACGAAAGTTTCACTTCCTACCATAAAAAAATTACAACCGAAAAAAATCATTATAGGTTTTAAAATTTAGCTTGATTAAAATGACAGCTGCCAAACTAATGTCACCAGGGATAGGAAATTATTGATCACTGATCATGTACCGATCAAATCAATTTTATCAGTCAAATCGTGCAAATATGAAACTTTGTTTCCGAAAATTGATATAAAAACGCAAAAACAAGCCTATTATAGTGAGTTAATGGCAATTATTTACTAAAAAATAAGCCATAAAATCCCTTTTTTTATGAACAGCTACAAATGAATTATTTTTTATTCGATCGATTTACATTGATTAATTCGTCCCATCTCTAACATTTTTGCAAAAACCTTGTGAGAACGTCGTTAATAATAAGGTTTATTTAAGTTTTAAAGCGGATTTTATATAATTATGTTGATTTATATGTCAAGCATTGTATTAAAAAAATAAATTAACATGCGAGATACGAATGATTTTTCGTGAGTCAATATAAATCACTCCTTACACGTCACTACAAAGTTATGTCGTCAATTTTGCTGACAACTGTCTTTCTAATCAAGCTATATTTTAAGAACTAAAGTTTGTAAATTTGAACAATTCAAATCGTCCTACACTAGTTATAAATCAATTATAGCAACGGCGTAGACACGAGACAGGTTTTAGATTAGAAAGGTGTACATAACGAAAACTGCGACATGATATAAATCTAAATTTAATAAAGTTACATACTCACACACATTACGGCAACCCTGATGATGAACGCGGTGATGCGATACAAAACGCTGTCGAAGAATGCGAACAGCACACGGGACATAAATCCAAAGAAGTTTCTTATGCAGATGGATGAGGTCGTGATAATAAAAGATATTTACAATACGCGGATCTAAAATTCGACAAAATGATTAAATTTTGATGATTGATAATTCTTAATAAAACTGTATTTTAAATTATAAAAGATAGAGGATTTTTAGATTTTACAGCTTTCAATTATTTTTTTTTACCAAGTGGTCAGTTTTTTTTTCACAATGCCATACTTATGGGAGGCTAAACAAAATATTATGATATAAATAAAATAAAATATTATGTCATGAGTTATGAGAATGCGAGTGAGTAAAGAGATTTTGTTATATTTTTTATTTATACATTTATTGCACATACATAATATAAATATAAGGGAATCTATACAAAACTAGTGCATTTGACAATGAATAAGGAGTGTCTTCTGGTTAGGATAGTCTCTATTTAACATGGCTCAGCCTGTTCTAAAGTGAAGATCAGAGAGATTGTCAGAGATAATTTTGTATTATCATAAAAAATAATAAAATGTTTAATTTGTCTTAAAATTAATAAATGGTACAGGCATGGTAAATAATAAAATAACAAATCTTTTAAAATATGAGATGTTTATTTAAACAAAATTGATTTAACCTCATGTTTCTTTTTTTATTATATGTAATAAATCCTGTATTCATTTTTAAGTAGGTACGAGTATTGTTTGATAATCACGATTTGAATATTGTTCTTTGATATACTCGTACGTGATGAAAAAACCCTAAAAATATAAGTCTGTATACATATAAATAGGATAAAAAAAAATATTGGCGCGTATAATTTTCGCCAGCGTCCAGGCGGATAAAAAACACAGTTGTGTGTGAGAAATAGAACAAGAAACCAGCTCCTTGGCTATTCTCAGGTAAAATGCCTGAAAAAGGAAATCGGGTGGGGATAATTGACCTCGTAGTGCAGTAGATGGCGCATTAGCCTTCCATTCTCGAAGTCCCGGGTTCGATTCCTTAATGATTCGACTTGAAATATTCATTTTAATGATGGTTTAACACTGTAATATTTTATTGTCTCTGGAGTGGTACCTGAAGCGAAAGACTGATCACATAACCATTTATCCAACAAAAGTGATCTAGATACGCTGCGATAAAAACGCCAATGCAGTGCCCTATGCACCACTTGTTGGCCTCATGGTGCAGTAGTCAGCGCGTTTGCCTAGCATACAAGAGGTCTTGGGTGTGATTCCCGGCATGATTGATATGAAATATTTATTTAAAAAGGATGTTATTAGCCTAAGACTGATCATCTTATCTTCATGTAACAAAAATGATCAGGATACGCTGTGATTGGTGTACCAATGCAGTACCTTATGCAGCATTATATAGAAATATTATAATCCTGATGATAATGAAATTATTGGCATTTTGGGGAACATTTTCATAATTTTTCTCGTTCATAAAAAAATAAAACAATATCCATTTTTTAAATGATCGAATTCTGGTTGGTTGCAGAGACTCGTGTAGACCGGCCATTAGGGAATTTGCAACTAGGTCGCATCTGCATAGTGTTAACTGTTCCCCGCTCTCCAAATAAAAATTAGTTTTAATTTAGACTCGTGCATACAACGAAGGACTTTGTTCCGAGTATTTGCATATCTTGCAACCGAATAGCCTATTTCACACGCACCGTCCATCCGCAAGACGACACGGTACAATTAGGGCGGATTGACGTTAACTACATAATTATGAATTAAAAACAAAATATCATAATCATGCCCATTTTCACACCCAGTGGTGCATAAGGCACTAAGGTAGCATATCAAGTTCTCCAAAACAAAAGCCATTTTCAGGAGAGGTGAACAAGTTTGGATTTTGTCTACGGGAAGAGACCATTGCAAGAGACTGCTGCGAGACAAAGCATAGATTTATATAGAGCACTATTGAGCAGATTGTCCAAATGTTTATTGGAATTTATGTTTATGTAATAATTTTTATTTCTAGTACTCTTTAATAAGATGCATGCTTCCACTTTCTATTTTGTTGTATCCCCATAAAGTAAGAGATACGTTATTATTTTATTTGTTTTGTAAGATTTGTCTTTATATGAATAATTAAATCAAGGTTGATGATGGTTGGTAGTACCAAAAGTATGTAATAAGTATGGTTATAGAACTCTCAAATATTTAGAACCTAGTAATTTTAATTTATTGCCGAAAGAACTTAAATTTAACTCACATTGTAACAAGAGCAAAATAAAAGAGTGGCTACTCGTTCAAGAGTTTATATATGAATAGTAGCTTATGTGTAAATATTTTAATTTTTCATATATTTTCTTGTAATTAAAAAATAAATTAACATTTTATTATTTGTATATATTCTGATCTTTCCGGCTGTTAATTTGTATCTGATATTTATTGTTTTTATAAATTTAGATTATATTATGGTATTAGTTAGTATAAATATAATTTCTACCAACAAGCTACAGAAAGTGGCTTGGTGGGATTTTAGTTTTAGTCAAAATATAACAATTAAAATTTTGTGAAAAAATGTAAAAATGTATTATTATGTTATTTAAATAAAAAAAAAGGTAGTCAGTCTTACGTTTCAGTTGCCAGTCCTGAAATAATAAAATATTGTAGTTCAAAAACCTTTAAAATTGCACCCTCACACAATATATATATATATTCCTCACTAACATGTACAATATTGTACAATAATAATACTGATGCACTGAGGCAAGTACCAACTTAGCATAAATATTATTGTTACAATAAAAGATATACCCATGAAATTAAATTCAGACGCATTATATATGTTCAGTTCTACCGACATATTGAAACGATTGTATACATTCTAAAATAAATTTAAAAAAATTATGAGAAAATAAAATATAAATAATTATAATAAAATAAATAAATATAAGTGTTATTTTATCGTGCCGTGTGGGTTTTAACTTTTGTCTGAAATTGGCCTATAGGAACCTAAAACTTATGTTAAGATACTTATGCCGCGTGGTCATTACTACTTAACAGGGGAACGGCTACACGACCCAAGTTTCTAAAGATTTACAAATATGAAAACATTTTTCACTTAATTTATTTCCCCCTTTCTTCAATGAGAAAGTTCAGAGGTTTTTAAAAATACGTAAATGATTTAATAGACTTATTATACTAATCAAAATAAACCTTTTTTTTTAATGTTTCGTGTTATCAGCGCCATGATTTTTAAAAGTTTCGTAATTTTATTTTTTATAGTTCTCGTGAAGGAGTTTGCCTGATTGATGAGTTGACTTTCCGGAAACTGGAAATTTATTACAACACATATTTTTTAAATTTATTTATTTATATAAAGATACATATAACATAAATTTGGTGACGTCACCGTTTTTCTAAATGAAAGTCTGATTTTTACCGTTTCTCTAGAATTGTGATCATGTTTATGTTCGCTTTGATAATTTTTTCCCATAATTCTGTGTTTTTCTAAAATGAATAATATTCACAAATATCATCGTATTGTAAAATATTATTTATTTATATGTTTGTACTTTTGATTCATCTAACATTGAATTTACATTTGTGTATCGGTTTTTTATTTAAAATGGTTTTCAAAGCTTTGTTTTGTAATATGGTTAGTTTTTTTAAAAAAAAATGGTTTGACAAAAATAATAGGCTGATAGTTTGTGTGGTCCATCAATTGCGTTATAAATAATTTTACATGAATCCTAATTCTTTCCAAAATAAAACTTTTTTTTGCAAACTTTTTCGTTACTATCTTAGTATTTTGATGAAATGTAATTTAAATAAACATCTAGACAACACGCTTAATATTATATAAATAAACGTAATGTCTTGCAGAATTGTTTGATTCTTAACCCTTCAAGGCTCAATTTTTGCCATTCCAACTAAAAACATATTTTTATTTGATTGATGCAAGTACTGGGGAAAATAATGGAAAAAAAATTTTTTTTAGTTTAAATTTCATATTTTAGTTTATGTGGACAATATGCTACATCGGGCATTTAGCGAGACTAAAAAATACAAGAATGTAAAGAAAACAAGAAATATCGATTCCTATAAACACCTTTTTGTTTAATAATAAAACTTGCGAAAGCAATTATAAATTCAAATCTTAAAAATAAATCATACTTTGAACTTTAGTCAAATTACATTTTTGACAGAATACGTCCAACTGACTTTTTGTTTCTGGTGGCTAACTAACTAACTAACTAACCATCACGCCATTTCCCCGGAGGGGTAGGCAGAGAGGATAGAACGCCACACCACTCTGTCCTGGCACACTTCCTTTGCTTCCTTCACATTCATACATCTTCTCATGCACGCACGTCGATTATTCCGACTTTTCACATGACCACTTTCAAGAATTTGTTGTACTTGATCATGCCATGTCTTTCTCGGCCTTCCTCGACTTCTACAACCAGACACATTCGCATCATAAATCTTTTTAGCCGTTCTTTCATCATTCATTCGCTCCACATGACCGAACCATCGCAAAAGACCTTTCTTAATTTTGTCGATAATGCTTAACTCAGCCTTGCATTCTGCTCTAATTTCGACATTAGGGCACCTATCATACATTGTTTTTCCGCACATTCGCCTGAGGGATCGCATTTCAACAGCATTCAGTCTACTTTCGTCCCTTTTTTTCCAACTCCATGCTTCGCTTCCATACATTAGGGTTGGTACCAGAACTCCATTATGAACTGCTAATTTAGCCTCTTGCGATAGACACTTATTTGCTACGACAGACTTTAAGGCACCATTAACTCTGTTACCGGCACTAGCCCTCCTTTCAATATCCTTGTCCATATTTCCATCTCTAGTAAACATACTACCCAGATATACAAATTCTTCGACCGGTTTCAAACTATCTCCATTTACTACAATCTTACATTCAGTCATAGTTACATTTCTTTCAAAGACCATGACGTTCGACTTTTGCACATTCATTAGCAAATCACTCGCCTTGCACACTTCGTAAACCTTTGTAACCAAGGATTGCAGTTCCTCTTCGCTGTCAGCTAGGAGGACTGCGTCATCGGCGTACAGAAGGCAACTGACAGTTAGATTACTCATTTTCGCTCCCACATCCATACTTTTCATTTCTGGTGGCGACTTTTAAAAATAAATTATAATGGTTTTTTAAAAAAAAAAATAATGTTTTATTTATTTATTTAATAGCATAATTATACATTTTTACAATTTAAAAAAAAAAATCACTTGTTATATTTTTACTAAAACTAAAATCCCACCAAGCCACTTTTTGTAGCTTGTTGGTGAAGATTATATTTATACTGACTTAATAATATTATTTGCATTTATAAAAACAATGAATAACATATAAAAATAAACAGCCGGAAAGATCAGAATAAACATGTTTATACAAATAATAATAAATAAATTTATTTTTAAATACAAGAAAATATATGAAAAAATAAAATATTTATACCTAAGCTACTATTTATATATAAACTCTTGATCGAGTAGCCACTCTCTTATTTTGCTCTTGTTACAATGTGAGTTAAATTTAAGTTCTTTTGGTAATAAATTAAAAATTTTAGGTACTAAATATTTGAGAGTTCTATTTCCATATTTATTACATACTTTTGGTACTACCAAGCCATCATTTGACGTGAAGCGTGTATTATGGTTATGTTTGAGAGGAAACTTGAATGTATTACCATTAAATTGTTCCAAAATGATGCAAATGATTAGTATGTATACAGTGTGATAAACTAGTCGCCGTGAGATAAACATGTTTAAAATCACTTTTATATTTCATACAACGATTATCGGTGTGTAGCAGATCGACATTGGGCATTGTAGGGTGAAGAACTTGTGACGTGGTTCAAATTTGTTCATTTTAATATTTTTTTTCTTACGTTTTTGAGAAACTTCGCAATATGATTAAACGCTCTAATTTTTTACCGCGTGTAAGATAATATTGTTTATATCCGATTTCCCGTACCGCTGAACTTCCTCATTGTAACTCCAGTTGTACATTTGCTAAAACATTGTTTTCTTCTTATCGTTCCTTCCTCTGTTTTCTTCTTATAGTGATAAACTAGTCGCCGTGAGATAAACATGTTTAAAATCACTTTTATATTTTATACAACGATTATCGGTGTGTATCAGATCGACATTGGGCATTGTAGGGTGAAGAACTTGTGACGTGGTTCAAATTTGTTCATTTTAATATTTTTTTCTTACGTTTTCGAGAAACTTCGCAATATGATTAAACGCTCTAATTTTTACCGCGTGTAAGATGATTTCCCGTACCACTGAACTTTCTCATTGCAACTCCAGTTGTACATTTGCTAAAACATCGTTTTCTTCTTATCGTTCCTCTTGGACCATGAAAACACTAACACAGGTTTTTCAGCTAAGAGATACACTTTAATCCAGCCCTGCGTCTTCCTTCAATCTTTCCTTAAGGGCTTGTAATATGTTCCATTTTTCACCTCTCATCACATGTCTAATGTATTCAAGTCGTCTTTCCGTTGTGATATTCAGTACCTCTATGTTTTTCATCCAGTAGAAAACAATTTATCTCACAGAATCCCTCTCAAATTTTGTTACGGTTTATTTTTATCACGGCTGCGGTTATTTGACTGAAATCAAAGTTCTAGAGGACTGGGGAATGGGTACAAAAAGGTCCCTAACGAAAAAACCATGCTGGTTTACTCAGTTTACTCGGAATTTCAACGCATCCCGTGTCAATTTGGGGACCCCGAGGGTTGCAATAATTGTAATAAATTCTTCCCCTTGTTCAAAACACAACTCGGCAATACGTGATTAAATTTTTGATCGGACTCAACAGCTACTCGTTCTTTGTTACTTCAACATTGAATTTGGACGCTGCGTTTAATTTATTTTTTGTGGTATCGAATGCATGGCGTAACGAACCATTTTGTGAGTCAAGCCATATGCGTTTTGTATGCAGAACACATTAAAAATATTCAATTATTTAAGTTCGAGGTTCGAACCCCGCTCAACCACAACATGATTCTCATTTTCTAATTTTGGAAATGCTAGATGCTCTTGTATGTTAATAGGGCAGCATCTAGTCAGTCCTACCACTCGTTTTCAAAACTGACAGTTACGTCGGAATTTAATTCAGCTTTAAATTTACTTATTTCTGTCTCATATTTTTAATAGGCTTTTAGAAAAAAGAGTGCCAACCTTAGAACAATTAAAAATTACAATAATTCGTCATTAAAGGAAAAATTGCTAGGTGGAACATAAGTTATTTCACTTTTAATGCGTAGATAAACGTATTGAGGGTTTCTAGACCCGTCGATACAAGCCGATGTACTAACATCAAAACTTGATGGTGGGGGGATCGGTAGTGAATCTTTGTAATCGGTTGGGAGAATTTTATCTTCAACTATGACGTCATACTGAATGTCATTTTAGCGCGTAGATAGTAGATATGTGTACCGTGACGCACGCTTCCCCTTATTTCATATTGATGTACTTACCAAAAACTTGAATGTGTTTGGTGGGTCGGTAGTGTATCTTCGTAATCGCTCAAGAGAGTTTATCTTTAATTATACCGCCATGGCGAAGGTATAGGTATCTTTATCTTCCTATGAAAATCGAGGCCCTGATGCTGAATGTTCAATAGGGGACTGCATTGGTAAAATAAATGACGGTTGACTCAGAATACAGGTCCAGATGAATCTATAAACTTACCTAAACTCCAAACTCTCCAAACTCGAAGGAACATGGCTGATGCCATTTTAATGTATAAAATTTTGAATAACATGATATATTGCCCTAAGTTTCTGTCACTTATTAATTTTAGAGTCTCAGTAACGCAGACCAGAAACCAATCTCTTCTTAAAATTTCTAAATGTTCAACTAAATCTTTTCAAAATTAATTTGTAAATAGAACCTGCCATATGTGTAATCAGAAATCAAATTGTATTGATATTCATAACATATCTTTAACTTCCTTTAAAAGTGTAATTTCCAAAAATAATTTAAGTTATGATGTTGCGCCTTGAATCCGCAGCCTATATTATGCAGGTTATGTGCAGTTCTGTATGTAGGCACATCATAAATGAACACTGTATGGTCAAATATAGTTGTATTATTTATTGTAATGTGCAACTGTGTGACCAATATTCATTTACTATTAATATTATAAGTTTTGTATGATTAGTTATTTTATGTTATGTATAATTTTTATGTGACAACATTTACAATAACAATATTATGTGGAAGCCTCTAATTGGACTTTATGATATGTATTTATGGTATAATTGATTCTGAATATAATATATAAATGTCTGTTGGCTTTACAATGAAATAAAATAAATAAATGCAGCCCATCCATAGCAGGAAGGTAATGCGATCAATCTTACACTTCAGTTGCCAGTACAGAGACAATGAAATACTGCAATGTCAAACTGTATTAAAATTAAAGTCAAACTTGAGAATAAAATCCTACTTTGTTTTGTCATTAAGTGCAAAGAATTTATTCACTTTAATTATAATAAAATCATCGATAAGAATAATACCATTAATGTGGCGTATGGTGTGTATCGTTAGTCAAAATCCGTTAGGGCCTTTTAAATTTTGAAAATTTTGTTGATATTACGAGGCCACTGTATTTCAGATAAGCAGCCATTACACCACGGAGTTGTCATCTTCACAATATATTCCAAATTGAACACCAACGGTTTCATTCCCCTGTTTGATTGGTACCTATAATTTTTCAATCAGATTTATATTTTTCAATCAAATCTGTACCCGCGTGGCTGTGACGAATTTTAAATTGATGGCACCGAATAAAAGGATTCTGGAAACAAAGTATTGTGTACATGTGAGGCATGTGGTATTTCGAACGAAACGAAATTGATTTAAAAATACCTTTGCTTTGTTAAAAAGGTTTGTGAAGAAAACGCATCGAAATCGAATCGTTTCCAATGTTTTTGCTCTATTTTGTTAAAATATATGTGTACAGTTTTGTGTGTGAAAGAGAATCAAAATCCTGGACGAGTGCTTTTGACTCGATGGCTACTCTCAGGTAAAAATCCTGAAAATTTTATAGGCGTGGAAAGAAGTCCGCCTCGTAGTGCAGAAGTGGTTGTTTTTATCGTCTTTCGTTCGTGAGGTTTAGGATTCGATTCCCAGCAATATTGGCACTTATTTATTTAGAAATTTGTAAAAACCATTTCTTATTGGAATAATACGTGAACCGGTTTAAAGGTTACTTCCCCATCACCAGGACTTGAACTAGCTTATTGTATTCCACCATCCATAAGGATAATTAGTTAGTTCTCACAATATAAAATTGCCATTAAGAAATGGATAGTGGAGGTGGGTTGCGCACGGATCGATGAGTGGATCAAGCCAAATAGGTCAAATGTATGCACTGTTTATGAATTTTTTTTAATTGGTCTATATAAATTGGTTATGTTTTTTATGAATATTTTTGTTTTTTATTGTTTATTATGTTAATGATAATTAGGTTAATTGGATTAATTACGTTTTTTTATTGTTATTATTATGTTAACTGTGTTAAATAGCTAATCTTAAGCATGTCTCACATTTTGTAAAATGTTTCACTCGGCACGGGACACCCCAGTGAGGGAACGTTATTCTGTATAAAAAAAGGATACAAACAATGTAAAAGTATAAATAAATAAAATAAAAATAAATAAATTATAAAAGAAACGGAGGAATGGAAGAAAGGAAACAATTCAAGCCATTAACTAAATTTAATACTCCCCATAATAGATTATCTATTAAATTAAAATTTGAGACGTTTTGAAAATATTTTCGTTATGATTCGTATCATCTTTCTCTCTCATTCATTCATTCTTATGTTTTTTTAACAATATTTTATAATACATATATATAGCAACGTGGGTAATTCTAAGCTAGTTCAAGTCCTGATGATGAGGTAGTTATCTCGAAGCCGGTTTAAACAAATTCGTAAATAAATAAGTCTAAAATGTCTTACCACAAATCGAAAAATGTTATTGATATCAAAAATAAAATATCATTTTTATGGTAGATCTACACTGCAATATTTACATCCACACAATGCCGTGTAGAGCACTGCATCGGCACTTAAATTACAATGTATTTTTATAACTTTTGTCTAATGTAAAGTAAGGTGAATTGGTTTTGAATGAAAAAAATGATTTTGTTATTATGTTACTTTTTTTTCCAACGGATATATATTTTTTTTCAACAATAATTACCAAACGGAGGCGATACGAATGACCGGGACATATTTTACTGAAGCCTCCCGAGAGAGCCTTAATCACGCTTCCCTACTTCACAAATTTTCGCTGTCCTTGACGTTAACGAAGAATATACAAAGAAAGAGGTCTGGATATATCATAAAGTTCCTGTATTTGCTAAAAGGAAAAAAAATTTTTTTTTCTTTTGCTCCGAAAAATCCAAAATCTTAAAAAAGTTAGATATGAATTCAACTTATTCAGAACACAATAGGGTCGTTTCTAGTTTTTATCATTCTTTTTATTTTTAAGTAAGCAAAAATTACGATGGTAAAGGTTGATGTATGGAAAAACCCCAAAGCGGTGTTTACAAATAAACCCTTTGGCAAAAATAATAAGTAACTAATAAAATTGGGGTTAAACTAAGGGTACCGACAATGATAAGAATTATACACGTGCGTCCTGGTAAATTTTGAAAGCTTAAGCAAATTCCTTGCAACCCGCCACGGGTAAATACTTGGGTTTTCGCACTTATTAACAGAGGTCAATAAAACACGACTCCGTACGACGAAGTAAATCCCGAAATTCTTTCAAGGGACCGGACTTAATCCTACCCCATCATAAAAGGTAAAACTCCCGTCTCCGGAACGTGATAACTTAAGCCCGGATTATCTGCGTACAGAAAAATGCATAGGGTACTAACGCGCTCGACATATATTCCGGTCGTTTCTATATGATGGCAAGATGATCCTTCCAACGCTTCGGTTCGGTCTAGGGACTAGCGTAAATAAAATGCATGTACTCGTACCACTTACATAAATTAATTACTGCTCTTCCGGTATCGGGAATCGAACCCGTATCTCATCTCGTAAATGACACAGCGGGCCGACCACTAGTAATTATTATTTTATATAATATCGTAAATATATAATTTATAAATTCATATATAATTATTAATTAGTTCCTAGTTCATTGTTAACAAAAATGCTTCTCAATTCTCTCAATGTAAAATATTTTTTCTGCCTTACATAACATTCAGTTCAGTGACATTGCTCTGTTTTATCTGATATTATGATTCCATTTATGTTGACGTCAATTAATTATATTTTATCGAGATTCTGTATTTTACTGTTTAAAATGTGTATACACAAATAAAATAATATTGTTAATATTATTGTCAATATAATTCTTAGAACTTACAATTATTATTTAGTTAACATCGATGTTATTTTTATAAATATTTTTCAAGCTTGTTTGTTGTATAATTAATTTCTTCAAATCATAAAAATATTAAAATAAAATTGTAATTAAGTACTTAGGATATTGTAAGTTATAATACCATGTCTTGATTATTTTAATGTTGTTAGTAGTAAAATTATAAAGTTAAGATTATAGATTAAGAAGATGATATAGAATTTTAATATTATATAATTGAAATTAAACTTAGTAGAATTATGAAATCTCGTTCTGGAACCGACAACACTGCTGAAATATGGGCGTCACCTTTACCAATAGGGTGGTACCTACCCTGGATCTTACATCCCTTATTGGCAGATCCAGACGAGCGCCAAGCTGAAAGGCGTGGCCATAAAAACATATATAATCTGTACACGCCGCCGAAGGAGACACTTGGCATCAAGCACTCAGCCGTTCGGCTTGCTCTCAGTCTCCGGACTTCCCTGGCCAGTCTGCCAGGACGAAATACGTGGCCGTCCGCCGCCACGTCTAAGTCATCTCGCCTACCAGCCGCGTAGGACTCAACACTGCCGCCGACGCAGTTCAGCACCCTCAAGTCAGAGGACGTGCCAACCTTAAGCCTAGAGCTTCCGCCTACCAGCAGCGTAGGACTCAACACTGCCACCGACGCAGTTCAGCATCTTCAAGTCAGAGGACGTGCCAATCAAGCCAGCAGCGCTCGCCTACCACCAGCGCCGGCCTTACCACTGCCACCTTCGCAGCCTAGCACCCCCGCCGTGCTAACCCTCAAGTCAGAAGACGCCACGTTTCCTCGAGAAGCCATCCAACCCCAGATCTCCGTCCGGATCTCAGCAGCCTCCAAATTGTGCAACACCCACTCTCCGCTGGTACCCTAGCTGCTCGAGAACCCGAAGGGTCATTCATTACGTCTTCATATCCGGGTAAATTTAAGTTAATTATTAAGTTGTTATATTAAGTTTAGAGCTAATAAGTAGGTTAAATACTTTTGTGTTCAATTCGTATGTTTTTTTTAAAATTATATTATACATGCAAATTTTTAAAGTAATTATTGTCTTCATTCAATCCTTCCTCTCAACGTTATAGTATATTGCAATCACCAAATACAATGATAAATTTAAATAATATTTAATTAAATAAACTCAACAGAAAATCCCATATTTCTATTGTGTTAAGTGGCGCCCATAAACGTGCGGGCTCGATTTACAGAAATTAATAATTTCTGTACGTCGGTAAATCAAGCGTGATTTACCGTACTCACACCTAAGCATTTCCGAATGTCTCAATGCTCCACCACTAATACTTAAAGTCATTTAGCCACTTGCTAATCGCACAATTCTTTTGTTTATTTTTTGAAAAAATAATCTGGCGCCCAAATTCTAGTCTGTTAATAGAGAGGAAGGTTTAGTTATATTGCATTTTATGTATTATTTTAATTCGTGTTTTGCTTAATCTAAATATTTAATATCTCTTTCGAATTATTATATTGCGTTTGATTGTGTTAAAGGAACTTAGTTAAAATGCCCCAAACGAGAAACGGTCCGTCACGACCGGAGGTACCGGAAGATATTGGCATCGATTACAACTGCCGTTATTCTAGAATCCTAGAGGATACGTTCTCTGGATTCCCGGAGGAGGATCCACGGGAGTTCCTAGAAACTTGCGAAAAATATTTTTCCACCGTTGGCACGAGTTCAGCGTTAAAGACGTCGCGCGCGGCACGGCAACTGAAAGGAGAAGCCGAAGAATTTTTTCGACCGCACGCTACGGGAAGATGGGACTGGGAGGACTTTAAGGCAATCCTCCTACAGAGGTATAGTGTAGAGGCTGCGCGCGCCTCTCTAATTGTCCACTTGTATGGGAACCCACAACGGCTAGAGGAAAGTGGGGTGGCATTTGTGCAGAGAAAGCACACGGTTTATAAAAGGTTATTTCCCAGTGGTAACCCCGATGAAATATGTGACGACGTTGTGGCCTTAATGAGGCCACGATACAGAGAATTGTTGCAGTGTTGCGGTTCGGGGAAATTCACAATATCCTCCCTGAAGGCTCGGGTATCGGCGCTTGATTTCCCGAAGCAGCCACTTTTTACACAACCGGAAGTCAGCATCGGACTGCAAAGCGCCGAAAGACACACAACACCCCGTGAGGAATTAAGGAATGATAGAGACGATGGGCCGCCCAGAAATAATCCTGCATACATACCAAAATGTCACTATTGCCCGCGAAGACATTTACACCGCAACTGCCCGGTATTACGAGAACGGTACCCGGCTCGTAATGTGCAGAATAATCGAGGCGCGTCGGGAAACGACTCGCGCCCGAGCGGGATTCGCGACCCCTTTCTCGGGCAGTAATCAATAATAATATGCCACAGATGTCTTCAATAGTAGAACTAAATCCACTTAGAGATGTGCCACAACCACCTTTACGTTTAGATTCACATATTCACGAAAATTTAGATTTCGGTCAGAATACGCATAATGACCAAGTGGGAATATCTGCGGTGGTAAAGTCCACACATACTATTCACCTACCGAGAGCCCGGGTGACCGTTAGCTCTCATAACGTTCTAGCACTAGTAGATTCGGCATCGAGCTTTAATTTGATAAATTCCAAATTAATCCCTCCAAGCGAGCGGCGTGTGTCGTCGACATACCGAATTAATATGGCCCATGAATCGGCAACATTAAACATTAATTCAATCACTACGCAGAGAATAATCGTAGCCGGTCGGGAAATGGAATGTGAATTTCTAGTTACGGAGGGGCTATGCGAAGATGTCATTCTCGGCTTCTCTTGGCTGAAAAAAAATCAGGCGGTGCTCGATTTACATCGGAGCTGCATGTATTTTGGAGCCAGTGAACGAACCACTGTTCATTTAATGCCCAGAGAAGTAGAAGAACATCGCATTGACACAGTTTTACCAATGATTAACGAGCTACAACCCGACAGAAAAAGGAAATTGCAACAGGTGCTTCAAGATTTTAATGACGTTTTCCGCCGGTACAATGGAGCCGCAAAAGTTAGGCCGATGAAATTGCATCTAAAAGACACGAGGCCAATCCGACTACCTCCTTACAGATTAGCGGGTGAAAAGAAACGACAATTGTACGAACAAATCGAGGCAATGTTAGCGGATGACGTTATAGAACCGAGCCAATCTTTATATAGTTCTCCTGTAGTAATGGCCACAAAGAAAAACAGCGAAACGTACCGTTTTTGTGTGGATTATCGCAAATTAAACGCGAACTGCGAAATCGAAGTATCACCTTTACCCTTAATTCACGAGACCCTCAAGGATATCGGAAACGCAAAAATATTTACGGTGTTAGATTTAAAGAGTGGGTATTGGCAAATACCCATGCACGAAGATTCGCGTGATTTAACTGCCTTTTCGACTCCGGACGGGTCAAAATACGCTTTTAAAGTAATGCCGTTTGGGTTATCGGGCGCGCCGGGGAAGTTTCAGTCTACGATGACTCAAGAGGTACTGGCGGGATATATTCGCGAATTCGTTATCATTTATATCGACGATATTATTATTTATTCTAGTGACTGGGACAGTCACATACGGCATGTGCGATTAGTTTTAGAACGCCTTAACCATTATGGTTTAAGATGCACCCCGGAGAAATGTAAATTTGCAACCACCTCGATTGAGTATCTCGGGCATGTCGTAAGCGAAGATGGAAACCGCCCTCAAGAAACGCATGAACTAGCAATTGCCGCTACGCCAGTACCGAAGAATAGGAAACAATTACGTGGTTTTCTTGGGCTTTGTAATTGGTTACGCGAATACGTACCGCGATTTGCGGAAATTGCTGTACCATTGACGGATCTACTTAGTACGAAAAGAACATTTAAATGGAATCCTCAAGCGCAGAACGCATTAGAACAAATCAAGAGAGTTTTTGCACAACCACTTCACCTGTCACGTCCTGATTTTACGAAGAAATTTATTCTCCAAACGGATGCGTCAAATCTTGGGTTAGGAGCGGTTTTATATCAACAAGATGAGACTGCAAATAAAAAAGTTATTTCATATGCGAGTGCGAGATTAAATAAGGCCGAACAACGTTATCATTCGAATGAACAAGAGGCTTTAGCAGCGGTATGGGGAATAAAACGATATAGAACGTACCTCGAAGGAAAACGGTTCACCTTACGGACAGATAACAAAGCTCTTACATGGTTACACTCTATGAAAGAGCGACACGCGAAAATTTCACGGTGGGCGCTATTGCTTCAGGAGTTTAATTTTGATATCGAACATTGTGCAGGCAGAGATAATGAACTTCCGGATATGCTCTCACGAAATCCAGAAAATGTTCCGGTCGGAGACGCACCATATAATAATGATAGAACTATGTACCCCCAAGCCTTACCGAGAGAGATTCGCGGAGTCGCTATGCCACTGATAGGTATAGAGAGTCAGGAGAGAAACGTCGGTCCGTCTGCGCCTCCAAATGAACAAAATAATACCGAAGTATCGGATCAATTAGCGTCACTACCTGAGGAAGTTAAAAGAGAACAACAAACCGATACTGAAGTGCAGTTGCGTATAAGAAAAATACTCGAGTTGGGAAATCGCGAACGGGCAAGTCGAGGAAGGGAGCAATACTTGAGTGCACATGAAATTAGAAATAACGTTTTATGGAAACGGACCCAAGACGGATTAGTAATCTTCGTTCCAGAGAAACTAGTACCGAAGGTGATTCATACCTATCATAATGACGTAATTGCATGTCATCCTGGCATTCAAGAGACGATGCGCGCGATAAAAAGGACTTACTTCTGGCCAAAGATGGAAGGAGACATCCGCGAGCACATACAAAATTGCATGATTTGTGCAATTACCAGAGCCTTACCGTCCCGACCTGCAGCTTCTCTGGGTAGTCATAAGCCGCAGAACCCATGGGAATGGATATCTATAGATCTGATGGGACCGTACCCTACCTCTACACGTGGAAAGCGCGTATTATTAGTAATAACCGACATGTACACACGATGGGTAGAGGCGATACCTCTTTCCACGGCTAAGTCCCAACTTATCGTTCGCGCGTTAGAAACAGAAATATTTCCTAGGTATGGTTATCCGGCTGCGATACTCACGGATAACGGATTACAGTTTAAGCATAGAAACTGGGTGCAGGCCATCGATCGTTGGCAAACGTCCCATTGGACAACTCCCACTCATCACCCACGAGCTAACCCCGTTGAGCGGCGTAATCAAGAAATAAAGAAATGTATGCGTATACATCTACACGGAAAGGCACATAAGGAATGGGATTTGCAAATACCGCTCATCATGGGAGCTCTTCGCGGTCGACGAAGCGACGCTACTGGGGAAACGCCCAGCAAGGCCCTATTGGGTTTCGAATTACGAAGGCCGGGAGAATGGAGAGCAGGACTTCCAGTAGACACGACGCGCAATAACAGTAACTTTGATAGGTCATCAATGGATAATGCCATACGAATAAGGCAACGAGAATATCAGGAACGATATGCCCCCGAGGAAAATCGCGACCCCGTTACTTATAACCGAGGGCAGAAGGTCATGGTTCGAGAATATCCGCTCTCAAACCGTCAAAGAGGATTCCACGCGGGGTTTGCAGATAAATGGGCTGGTCCATTTACCGTTTTGATGCAAATCGGGACACGCGCAACGTTTTGGGTAGATAAGCGAGGAAAACCCGTCAAAATTCATGCGGACGATCTTCGTCCAGCACCCCTAAACGCGGAAGTACAGTTACCTGTTATTCGGAACGCCTCTAGGCAAGCTAATCCTACATTTTAAAAATATATCATTGCGTATTGTTAAGCTAGTTTTAGAATTATTACTATAAACATCGGTGGAAGATAAATAGAAATGCGCCTAGTGGTAGTCACAAATATACATTTTTTTTGCCAATTCGGAATGGGGGGATTTGATGTATGGAAAAACCCCAAAGCGGTGTTTACAAATAAACCCTTTGGCAAAAATAATAAGTAACTAATAAAATTGGGGTTAAACTAAGGGTACCGACAATGATAAGAATTATACACGTGCGTCCTGGTAAATTTTGAAAGCTTAAGCAAATTCCTTGCAACCCGCCACGGGTAAATACTTGGGTTTTCGCACTTATTAACAGAGGTCAATAAAACACGACTCCGTACGACGAAGTAAATCCCGAAATTCTTTCAAGGGACCGGACTTAATCCTACCCCATCATAAAAGGTAAAACTCCCGTCTCCGGAACGTGATAACTTAAGCCCGGATTATCTGCGTACAGAAAAATGCATAGGGTACTAACGCGCTCGACATATATTCCGGTCGTTTCTATATGATGGCAAGATGATCCTTCCAACGCTTCGGTTCGGTCTAGGGACTAGCGTAAATAAAATGCATGTACTCGTACCACTTACATAAATTAATTACTGCTCTTCCGGTATCGGGAATCGAACCCGTATCTCATCTCGTAAATGACACAGCGGGCCGACCACTAGTAATTATTATTTTATATAATATCGTAAATATATAATTTATAAATTCATATATAATTATTAATTAGTTCCTAGTTCATTGTTAACAAAAATGCTTCTCAATTCTTCCAATGTAAAATATTTTTTCTGCCTTACATAACATTCAGTTCAGTGACATTGCTCTGTTTTATCTGATATTATGATTCCATTTATGTTGACGTCAATTAATTATATTTTATCGAGATTCTGTATTTTACTGTTTAAAATGTGTATACACAAATAAAATAATATTGTTAATATTATTGTCAATATAATTCTTAGAACTTACAATTATTATTTAGTTAACATCGATGTTATTTTTATAAATATTTTTCAAGCTTGTTTGTTGTATAATTAATTTCTTCAAATCATAAAAATATTAAAATAAAATTGTAATTAAGTACTTAGGATATTGTAAGTTATAATACCATGTCTTGATTATTTTAATGTTGTTAGTAGTAAAATTATAAAGTTAAGATTATAGATTAAGAAGATGATATAGAATTTTAATATTATATAATTGAAATTAAACTTAGTAGAATTATGAAATCTCGTTCTGGAACCGACAACACTGCTGAAATATGGGCGTCACCTTTACCAATAGGGTGGTACCTACCCTGGATCTTACATCCCTTATTGGCAGATCCAGACGAGCGCCAAGCTGAAAGGCGTGGCCATAAAAACATATATAATCTGTACACGCCGCCGAAGGAGACACTTGGCATCAAGCACTCAGCCGTTCGGCTTGCTCTCAGTCTCCGGACTTCCCTGGCCAGTCTGCCAGGACGAAATACGTGGCCGTCCGCCGCCACGTCTAAGTCATCTCGCCTACCAGCCGCGTAGGACTCAACACTGCCGCCGACGCAGTTCAGCACCCTCAAGTCAGAGGACGTGCCAACCTTAAGCCTAGAGCTTCCGCCTACCAGCAGCGTAGGACTCAACACTGCCACCGACGCAGTTCAGCATCTTCAAGTCAGAGGACGTGCCAATCAAGCCAGCAGCGCTCGCCTACCACCAGCGCCGGCCTTACCACTGCCACCTTCGCAGCCTAGCACCCCCGCCGTGCTAACCCTCAAGTCAGAAGACGCCACGTTTCCTCGAGAAGCCATCCAACCCCAGATCTCCGTCCGGATCTCAGCAGCCTCCAAATTGTGCAACACCCACTCTCCGCTGGTACCCTAGCTGCTCGAGAACCCGAAGGGTCATTCATTACGTCTTCATATCCGGGTAAATTTAAGTTAATTATTAAGTTGTTATATTAAGTTTAGAGCTAATAAGTAGGTTAAATACTTTTGTGTTCAATTCGTATGTTTTTTTTAAAATTATATTATACATGCAAATTTTTAAAGTAATTATTGTCTTCATTCAATCCTTCCTCTCAACGTTATAGTATATTGCAATCACCAAATACAATGATAAATTTAAATAATATTTAATTAAATAAACTCAACAGAAAATCCCATATTTCTATTGTGTTAAGGTATAAGTATTTTATAGACGTAGGATAAATTTTCTACGAAGGTTTAAAATATGCATAATTTGAATTTCCTGAAACCGAGACGTTTCGCGTCCTGTGGGACAAACGGCACGTACGACGTTTTGAAGCCAAAATTGTACGCAATAATTATTAGAAGCGCAGTCGGCGGTTATAACGCGTGACGTCAAAATGACATGATGCCAACTGCGAGCCGTTTTGCATGTGCTCATTTTTAATTACGAATATTTTAAATGAAAACTGGTTTATAGATTGATACTCGTAGTTATATAATTAGAATCGTAAAAATCAACTCTAAATATACATGATATTTGTAACCTTATTTCCAAATTGTGAAATTACCCTATTGTTAACAATAATTATAAGATTATCAGTTTAAATACGGCTTTATTTGTATGAATCTGACTTTCCAATAATTAGGTTTGTTCAATTCAATTCAATTCAATTCAATTCATTTATTTTATATATATACATTACAAAAATATATTCAATACGTACATATTATAAAAAAGAAAAAAAATACACGAAAGAGACTCATGTTAAAGTAGTAGAAGAATCCTGCTCCGGAAAACCCCTTCGGATACATGGAACAGATCAATATCCAGAGCGATGTTGTTCAGCATAGCGATAGCCCTTCCAACAGGCATAACCATAGGCAGGTTGGTCCTGAATATCGGAATATGAAACAATCTATTCTGACGCTGTCTTAGGTAATTATCAGGAACATACAAACCAATGCTCATCATAATTTCAGAATTATCGATCATACCGCGCAACAATCGATAAAAATGTGTAGTCAAATACACATTCCTTCTAGTCTCTAAACTGTTGTAGCCAAGCATACCCTGGAGAAACTCGGTCAGGTAGAGCCAAGGATAATACCCGCACTCTCTCATGTAGAGATATCTCAGAAACTTCTTTTGGATTTTCTCTATCATAAGAGAGTACTTCAGTTCATGTGGCCCCCAAATCATCGAGCCACTCTCGAGTCTACTTCGCACCAAGGAGTTGTAAAGAGTTCTCAGTACGCGGGTATTTTCAAAAACCCTGGCAGTACGCAGAACAAATCCTAACATCTTCAATGCATTACCACTGATTGTCTCTATGTGTTCGTGAAATGTCAGAGTGCTCACAAATCTAACGCCCAGATCCTTAACATTAGATGTTCGTATCAGATTCTGGTCATTCATTTTGTAGCGAAAGAAAAAGAGTTTTTTGGGCCCTAGTGAAGGACGTGACCGAACACTTGGAAACATTAAACCTAAGTTTGTTTCGCCTTCCCCATGTTGCAAACATGGCAACCCCTACTTGAGTATTGCAAAGCTAGCAATCTCCAAAATGAAATTAATTATTTCACTATTATTTCTGGAAACAATTGTCACGAAATTTTTGTTTTTGTATTTTATTTTAATTGTAAAAATTAAATAAAGTGTTCAATAGACTCAAATCAGTGTTTGATTTCTAATATCATAAGTTTAAATATAGAGTTCTACAAAATAAACACCAAATCGATTAATCAATTATTTCTCGACATAATCATAATTATTTCATCACTAATTACATATAAAACATTGAAGGGTTATGATAAAAATAGAAATATAATATAACAGATGAAGCTTTTATAGAACCATTTTTTTCCAGGTAAGCAAATAGTACCCAAACATAACATGCTCAACCTAAGGAATAAATATGGATTAAGAATATAATACCCAAAATAAAAAAATGTAGATATGATGTCATCATAGGCAGTTTGGATTTCGAATAATGACATTAAGGAATTCTCGTGTCATTTGCATTAAATTTTATTAATAGCAACTATTCTAATCATCTTTTAAGGGCCACTATAATAGCGGATGTTTAATTAGCTTAGATAAGGTTTCTGCATTCTGAATAATTACTAATTAGGTACATATAATGTATAATAATTACTAATCCCAGTTCTTGTCACGGGATGACTGTGACTTTAGTGTGTACAATTAGCTAATTACATAATTAATAAGAAATTCATATATACAATAGAAAAGGCCATAATGTGGAATAACACATAAATAGATTTCTACTCATATCGTACTTTTGTCTCTAAAGATGTGAAATTGGCCGATTTCACAAAAAAACTTAAAACTTACGTTTTAGACGCCAGTCCTGGAACAATGAAATATTACAGTAAAAAAAAAAGTTGAAATCGAAATTTCACGTCTACCCTACCAGTAATTGAACCCAGGACTCCAAAATTGGAAGGCGAACGCGTCAACCACTACATAAGGTAGCGGACTTATCCCTTCTTGATTTTCCTATACGTTATTTTTACCCGATTGCAGCCATCGCGCATCGAGTCGAAAGCGCCCGTGCTGGTCCCTGGTTCCATTTAATACACAGAACTGTATTCATTACCCGCCTGGATATTGAAAAACAAAAATATTTTGAGTCTATCCAAATTTTTGTAGACAAGAGCTGAAACATGAAATAAAAAATTACAACAAAGAAGAACATTTTACAGAAGGGAATTTATAAGTCTAGGCATTTACTGAGGTTATGACCTGTCATTGGCTGATTTAAGTGGCCAATTTACACACTGTTTAACATAGATATTCAAACATAGGCAGAATGGTGAATTAACGGTTAAACCAGCCAATGATATGTCATAAGTCTTGTAAAAGCCTAGACTTCGATATTCAGTTCTACAAAATGTTCTTCATCTCTGTTGTAATATATTAAAAAATATTGATATAATTTTCGGCAAATCTCTTGCAAT
Source organism: Micrasema longulum (assembly GCF_059751315.1). Taxonomy (NCBI): domain Eukaryota; kingdom Metazoa; phylum Arthropoda; class Insecta; order Trichoptera; family Brachycentridae; genus Micrasema; species Micrasema longulum. Next base: position 27,367 of record NW_028278092.1, read on the forward strand.
CATTGCACCTCCAACAATTGTCGCTTTGTAAGTGCTTTATTTTGAAATGACATTAACATAATCAAATAATAAGAACCTATCTTTAATCAGAGTTTCGTGAAGTCTCAATCGTTCTTTAAAATTTGAGAGAAATCTAAAATCTTAATCGTCCAAATATTCATAGTTTCCTTGCAGCCATTTCTGCGCTTGTCAAACTACGGTCAGTAAAATAAATACATGAAAAAAAGTTATGCCTATTATAGAACGTTATATTATACCCATAAAAATAATTAATGATCTTTAGAGTGGGCCGATGATGTATGAAGTATTTTATTTTTTTGGATCACATTGAATGTAAAAATTATTTTAAAAAAAAATTCCATACTACTTTTTGCCCTCAACCGAGTTTTAAAGTTTATCACTGTCTGAATATTTCCTTAATTATCTATATTGATATAATTATTTTTTTGTTAGTAAAGATAAAACATAATCACATTACAAATTTTAACATGTTTTAAAACTACCGAAATGCAAAAAAGTCAATACTCCGCGGAACTGATTCCGTTGAGCGCCTGGCCTTCCAATGCTACCCATTTTTAACGAAACTAAATGCAACTCACGCTTTTTGATGCTTATTTAAAAAAATATTATACTCATTTTAAAATTTAATTGGACTGATTTTCGTACTTGAACACGAAATGACAGAAATGCCGTAAATGGCAGAAATGCCGTATATAAATAAATAAATAATCATTATTCGGTAAAATTGTTTATGACAATAATTTCATCATCGCTTTGTACTTAAGTAGTAGCTGCTCGACTGTGGAATAATCTACCCATTAATGTTAGAGACACTCCTTCTTTATTTACATTAAATCAAGATTGAAATGTTATTATGTAAATCTTCCTTTTTCCTTCTTCCTTCCATCCTATCGCCTCTCCTCTCCTCTCTTCATAGTATGGTGTAATTATTTATTAATTTTTTAAAATAATATAAGTGTAAATTTTTTAGTTAATTTTTTTTTGAATTGTTATTTAAAATTGTATTCTGTTAAAATGTGTATGTACTTGTAATTTTCTCAAACTGAACGGTTTAGGTAGGTAGGAAAAAAATACCTTAAAGTTATATGCCCGCCCTTATATGTATATAAATTGTATATTTATTATATATATATGATTTCTCTGTATTTGTGATATTACTGAACTCCCCCTAAACGGCTTAACAGATTTACGTGCGGTTTTAAGAGAAATGTAGATCTTTGTGCTGTGCGTGTTCGTAGGTATTCAAATCTTTAATCTAATTTCCTTAAACTCCTTGTAATTTCTACCCATTTATTTCTTTTTACTGGATTTTTGGTAATACTAAAATAAAATAATTCAATTCATTCTTAAAAAATCTTATTCTTACATAAGTACACCCCTCTTTTGGTGAGAAGACCGGAGTTTGACGTCTGCAAAAAGAATGCCATATTTGAAAAAAAAACATTTATTTCATGTTTTGGAATTCAACCGTAAACAAGTACCTGGGTACCTACTTAAATTAAATATTTGAATAATAACAATTTTTAGTCTTGAAATTTAAATGAATAAATACTTTGCAATAAAATAATAAAATTGAAATCGACCGTTTGAGATGCGCTGCCGAATCTCATAGGCGATCTTCTCGTTATCTCGGATGTCATGTTTCCCAAGCAGAGATGCGCAATTCCTAGTTTCTGGTCGAGCGCCCGCGGTTACCAGGGCCCGCCATTGTTCGAGATGGCTTGAGATTGACAGTTAACCAATTTCCGATTATCGCGGCGATGGGACGCTGTGCAGATGTCTTGCGGCAACCATCTTGGGAACATGACAGCTGATTAATATTGGATGGGCCTGGGTACCGGCCAGCAGTGGGTTCGTTACAGAAAACGAAAACATCAGACTCGTCGGAACGAAAAATAACGATTCATCAACTTTTCTTATCAGATTGGTAAGTTGGCTTCCTTTAAACTAGATAGCGCGTTAACAGAATTTAGTGCGCCGGTTGTGTACAGGCATAAAGATTTTTTGCGCTACAACAAGCCAGGGGGCACAATAACAGTTGCGAATTACAGCATAGAAAACCCAGGCTCGAGAAAAATCTAATTGTGTTTTTGTGATCCCACAGGGAATCGATCCTGGAACCCTCTAGACGTGAGGTAAGAGTTTAAGCTATTACACTATATATGAACTAACGAAATGTGTATATTTCTTTCTATGTTTACTTTTGTATGGGTACTATTGTGTACCATATTTACGTGTATACTTATTTTTTAAATGCCTTAATTGTCATTATTATTACTATTTTTTTTAATAAAATTTTTTGAGACAAAATAATTTTATTGCATTTAATATACTTAAATTTTGTACCTTTTAAAGAAAAATATATATAAATTCTTTTCCTTTTAAAATTTTATCTGCACACATTGTTTAATATTTTTTTTATATCTAAATATGTTCTTTATACAAAACTGCTGTGTTATATTATATATAGTATTTATGTAAAATAATACTTTTGTATTTAATTTTAAGTTTTTCACATTATATTTAAATGTTTATGTTATTTTTAATATGTATTTTTTTAAGGTAAAAGGCACTGCGTGCCGTGTATATTTTATTTTATTTTATTTGGGAAATCAACAGTTCTGCATACATATTTTAGTAAACAAACAGATATAGTGTATAAACTCAGAACTAATAACAGATTTCCACAGAGTATACAAAGTTAGTAAAGAAAATATATTACATATCAAATAAATACATTTGTATATATAAAAACTCAACTCCATTTTTGAATTAACTGTATATTATGATGGTAGGTACATTGAAAATATAATAAATAAATAAAATAAAAACTGAATGCGTATACACGCGTTATTTCCTTATGTCGTGAAAAAAGAGATTCGTGAGAGAAAGAAATTGATTTATTTATTAATAAGTAGAATAGAAAATATTCAAAACAAATTTATATAGTACCTTAAATACAAAACCGGTATTTCTTATCTATCTACTCTCACTGCCTCCACCTTCCATGGAATCATTTCTCTACAATACCGCAGAGTGTGTGCGGACCAACTACTGCTTTACAAAATTATGACAGGAATGGTTGACTGTACAGAGCTGCTCGGTTTAATAACAATACATGTGCCAGCCAGGATTTGTAGACGGTACCACCTGTTTCATGTACCAATAAGTAAAACATCGTATGTTAAAAATGCTTTTTTTCGTAGGACTTTTTCAATGTACAATACAAAATTTAAAATATTGATTACACAAACATCACTCTGTCAGATTTAAAATTTACACTAAACTTAGTAGACATTATAATAATAAATATGTACATCTCCTCTCCCCTCCTTATCCTCTCTTCAAGCATTCTTGTCCTTATCCCGCCCAATTTACAGTAACTTAATGTTCATAAAATAAATAATATAAAAAATCTTTGATTATTGAGTACATGAAAATAACATTTTTATATGAATAAATTGTTTTGAATATTTTCATACATTTGTTTTGAATATTTTCTATTCTACTTATTAATAAATAAATAATTTTTTTTCTCTCACGAATCTCTTTTTTTCACGACATAAGGAAATAACGCGTGTATACGCATTCAGTTTTTATTTTATTTATTTATTATATTTTTAATGTACCTACCATCATAATATACAGTGAATTCAAAAATGGAGTTGAGTTTTTACATATTATTACAATAAACGATTTCAAATGGTTTTCAACGATCCCGGGCAAAACCTTTTCTACTTCGTAATAAGCATAACCATAATCGTTTACTTGAAGCGATCGATTATTATTTCCATTCTTCATATTTTATGTTCTTGTTTCTAAGAAGGACTAGAAAATAGATTACCGACGTTTTTCTTTATTATCATAATCTGCATATCTTTAATGTTACCAAATTTCAACTTAATCTGTTAAGTATTCCTTGACATATTTTGTTTATAATGGCTGAAGACGCCGATAAAAAGTAAGGAAATCATATGGTCTTTGCATTTAAAACGCCGTTTTTTTTTATCGCGCCAGTAAAAGATGAAGTGAATAAATACTAGATAAAAATGATCATTTAAAAAAAAGTATTTATATGTTTTATATCAATAAACTATTATTACTTTCTTGACTAACAGATTACGCCTCTTGAAATATAGGTATACTAAACTTAGGTTAATTGATACTCTTATAAAGAAGTTAGTTTAAAAACAGGAAAGTTTTTACTGAAAAATCAAACATTTGGATTTTTTTTTTTAAATAGAAGCTTTTTAAACCACGCAAATTTTGTGATGTTTTTCTTAAATTTTAGGTTAAATAATTTTAATATCGTTTTAAAATAATTAAACTATATTTTGGTTTTAAATATTTATTTCCAAATATTTATTTTAAAATGTTTTTTTTCGTTGAATGGCCGTTTAGCGTATTCCAAGAATGAGATTTTTTGTGAATTACATTATTGGCATTGGTTGCGCGACTGGTTAGTAGGATTGAGTGGTTTGTGGCTGGATGGACCGGACCGTCAAATGATAAGGGTCCACCTATCTCACATCTCACCTTGTGATTTCCCAACTTACAACCAAATATTAATTTATTTTCCTCATCGCTATGGCCATGAGTAGCCACGGTTGCAATGAGAACAAATATCCATATCAACTAACATTAACAATCTTGTTTTTTCCTTCTTCATAATGTATCTGTCCGCATCTGTATGCTTCTCTTTAAAATTCTTCTGTCCGAATCCGCTCGCCTTTTTAAATGGTCTGCCCGCATCCGCACACATTTTCATCATCTGACCGCATTCATAGATATACATATATTCATCCCCGCATTAATTTAGTGAAAGTGCTGTGTTTGCCGACAAAAACGTAGCACTGCCTGGAAGAAAGGACTTGGAGATTTTAATATCCCGATTCCTGTCCCTGATCCTTTTTTTAAAGGTACGATTTTTGTTAGCTGTAGTTTGTTTGGCCACAGACTGTTTTTATCAGCATTTTCCATTTACGCGCATCGCATTTTTCTTTCCACGCAAAATTAATACGCAAACTGTTAATCGCCACCCCAGGAAGTTTTATATTAATACTGAAATACAGTTACAAAAAAACTAGAGCAACTCAATAAAATAAATTTCCCGTTTATTAAATCTAAAATTTAGTTTTTGCAATTAGCGCATCTGAAAAGAAGCCACAAGACATCTACTCTAGGTAGGTTAGTGGAAGAGGATTTCAATATGTTTTGTAATATAGTAACTCAGCTTAATTAATTAATTTATTTGTTGTGTTCATTTTTTTCCAAATTAAAAAAATATCACCAAAAGTATAACAAAATGGGTTAATACTATTATTTATTTTGCGCAGTATATGGTGAAAATGCCATGAACGAAAAGAAAGCTCGCCGATGGTTTTTGCGTTTTAAAGGCGGTAGAACGATTTAAAATGGCGGTATATAGCCATGTGATTACAATTCATCTGCCTGGCCGAAATCTACGGTGCTTCGAAGGAGACTTTGGTTTAAGCGGTCCTTTTAGAAGTCCACTGGTCGTCCGGAACGTTTCGTGTATTCACGTAGAAATTACCGTCTTTGAAACGCAAAAACCTTTGACGAGCTGTCCTTTCATTCATATCATCTTCACCGCGTACTGTGCGAATGTCGCGAGCCAGCTTAGGGAGGAGTCAAAAATGCTCACTTGTGTCTACTTGATATTCCGCTTTGAAGGCTTGTAATCAAATAAAATGATATATATAATCGAATAATGAATGATATTTACCATTTTTTAAACTTTAGGTGCTCATTTTTAAATTTGAAAAAAAACGAAAAATCTTATGTTTATCTTTACAAAATATGTAATAATAACTTAGATTGCCCTCAACTGCTTGAAAAAAAAAATTCGTATTCCTCAACGTACAACTCGGCTGCAAAAATTATTTCATGTTGGTATTTCAAGCACAAATAATAATAAGAATGCATCTTTGCATATTGCATATTTATGAATGCATATTTCCTCACTTTAAACAAATTTAAAGAAAATGTTAGAATCCTAATTAAAAATAGTAATTATAATTTAATCTAACTGTGCCTACCTAATATTTAGTTTTTTGTGCACTTTAATATTGCAATTATTTTCTCTTGTTTGAAAGAAGAAAGAAGGGAGGACTGATAGCTCCGTATGGATCCGCCGGCGAAAGGATTTTTAAGTTCGATTAAACAAAAAACTTATTTATTATTATTTTTACTATTTCATTATTGTTGTAATATTTTATTATAATTTAATCTAACTGTGCCTACCTAATATTTAGTTTTTTGTGCACTTTAATATTGTAATTATTTTCTCTTGTTTGAAAGAAGAAAGAAGGGAGGACTGATAGCTCCGTATGGATCCGCCGGCGAAAGGATTTTTAAGTTCGATTAAACAAAAAACTTATTTATTATTATTTTTACTATTTCATTACTGTTGTAATATTTTATTCTATTTTTACGTGTGAAATGATACGGAGTGGCTATTTCAATGTACGATTTTTTCTTTTCTTTTTTTACATTGTATTTAATAATATATAGAAAACTATAATTGGCCTTTAATTTTGGTATATTTTTGAATATTTATTTTTTTGTTGTAATGGATGTTGTTTTCTTTTAATAAAAAAATAAAAAGAATAAAAAAATGTTAACACTTAATTCATAAATACATGTAGTTCATATTCATGTATTAAATTGTTAATATACAGAACAATTGGTGTACAAATGTAGTGCCACATGTGTTATTAGGCGCGGATAAAGGTAAGAAGAATTATTACAATTATTGTTCAAATAATTTATGTGGGAGTGTCGCTACATTTCCCCCAAAAGATATACATACGAGTATAGTACATACGCACTCTGAACGACAATTTTATTTTTTTGGTTTCTTTTCTGAAATATGATGTCATTGTTATTTCTATTTTGCCAATAAATGCACCATGCTGTGTCAGGCGGTTATAAAGGGAAGAGGGTGAGTTATTGTGAAATGGAAAAAACAGGGTACCACGATATTTACTAGACAATATAATTTGTATTAATTATATTTCATATATTAATCATAACTTTACAAAAAACATAATGATTTAACCGAGTTGTGGTACCGTGGTTGTGTCGCAGAATCGCAAATCATCGGTCTAAAGTCTTTTCAAGCTCTGTCAGTGACTTTGAGAAATCTCTGCTTCTTTTCACACATCCGCTCTTGAGTAGAGCACGTGGACATCACCGAACGCTTCTAGGAGACCATATCGCTAGCCAGTTCTCTCTTCTTACGTCAATTCCGTGTCCCGTTGTACAGCCAGAAAAAGCTGAAAGAGCGTCATCAACGGCTTTCCATCCAGGACGGCGGAGGCCCGCAGGTGCAGATGTGGATAAGAGGCCACTCGGTTTAAGGCTCTCCTGAGGAATCCGCAGCACGTGTCCAAGCCAGGTCTACCGCGCCCCCAAAACGCTCGATATAGGAGGGTACTGCGTCTGATCGGGGGTTTCGATGTTTTTTATTTTAAAAAAATATATATATTTACAAACCCTTATGGGTACATTCAACAAAATATTTTTACTGTTAAAATTCATATTATACTGTTAATGATAATATTTTCAACATCTTTTGTTTAGTTTTGTCTGGTAGTTTATTGTATAATTTCAGTCCTTAGTTTATTAGTCTTGACTATCCTTGTTTTGTTTTAGAAGGTTGCAAATGATATTTTTCTGATATTCTCGTATTGTGTCCATGTTTACTTTTTTTTTCAAATTTTAGTTATTCGTTTACAATTACATCAGTGGCTTATTTAAGAATAAATTTTGAGGATTCTGGTTTAAAGAGTTCAGTTACATTTAATTGCTTAGTTTGTTTAAAGAGTTCTTTAGTTGCTGTTTGATAGAAAACGTCATATACTAAATTTAATATTTTATTTTGCTGTCTTTGTAGTCTGTTTATGTCATTTTGATTTCCTGTTCCCCATAGTAGTTGCATATAACATATTAAAGTTTTTCATAGGCTTCATACATTAGATTTTTTTCCGTTTTTGGAACGTTAAGCTATGAAATAATTCATATTATTAATTAATACGTAAGTTGGAATATTTTTTTTAAAAAGGAATGAGCCCGTTTAGTACTTTGAACAAATGTTTCAATAAAAAAAAAGTCATACTAATTTCGGATAAAAATATATAATTCAGTTGTGTAAACCAAATTTATAAATGAATAATATTGATTATTAATAATTTGTTTTAAAAAACACATGGAATTCGCGTGATCAAATAACTAATAACCTCTGCAAATATTGATTTTTAAGCAATGTAGATAAAAGTAATAATCCATTTTCTTTGTCATCGTAAACGATAATGTAAGTACTTAACCAATCATTTATAAGCAATGACGTAGGTGTGGTATTATTTCATTTTTGATGTGATTGATTTCTCAATACTGAAGAAGTATAGGAAACCTATAATAATAATAAAAAAATAAACGATGAACATATCGCCACTCGTTTGCAAATTAACCTCAGCGATCTTTGATCTTTTGATGACTGCTTCCATAGGCTTTCACTTTTTTAGTATAATATATTCAAGATTTCAACTTAACAGAGATGGAGAACATTTTACAGAAGGAAATATGGAAGTCTAAGTGTTATAATTACTTAAAGTTTATATTTGAAGCACTAACTTTGTGGTTATTCATTATAATAAAATAAATAAAACAACTTTGTTTTTAACCACTTATTGTTATTTTCCACCGACCGGTTTCAAAGCAAACAGTAACTCCCACAGTAAATAAAGCAAACCCACGTAAACAATGGAGGCGGATTCTTTTTGTAAATGACATTTTTTCAAAACAATTATCTACTTCCCTACCATCAAACATTAAACCGGCTTTCTACACAACTAATAATATAGGAACATTGTTAAAAATCACAAAGACAAAGTCCATAAATATAATAAATCTGGGATATACCAATTTAAATTGTAATGATTGCGATTGAATCTACATTGAAAAAACTAAAAAGAACTTTAATATTAGAGTAAAAGAACACTTAAGATGCCTAATAATAATAATTTTACTGAATTCGCAAATCATCTAATAGAAAATAATCATAACTCCAATAAAGACACTGGATTAAAAGTACTTCATGTTGAAAACTAAATATTAAAATTAGATAACTTAGAAATTAAAAAAGCGAATCATAATAAGAAAACAATAATTAATAACCAAATAAATGTTTTTTTTTTTTAGTCCTCCCCTGTCTAACTTCGTAAATAATGATATCAAATTACCACCCGTGTAAGGAAAAACACGACTTGATTTATTGGGTCTACGTGTAGTATTTAGTGAACGTGATAAAAATAAAAAAAGGAATCAATTCATTAGTTACGTAAACCTTGACGAAGAAGCTTGTTTGCTTTAAAACCGGTCGGTGGAAAATAAAAATTAGTGGTTCAAAACAAAGTTGTTCTATTTATTTTATTGTAATAATTATTCTTCAAAAAAAAGGCAAATGAATCTCATCCGCACCAATAAAGGTATTCATATATTTAACTTACAAAAATTAACAGTTGGACGAATTGACGAAATATGGATATTCATTCTTTAACCGCCTGAATACATAGAAGTTTATTGTTTAATGTGTATTGTATTGTATTGTATTGTATTATTGTTAAGGCTTGTATTTACTGTAAAAGGAATGTTCATAGAAACTGCTTTAAGTATCCTATGAGGATCGGGCGAAATAGTCGTCAATGACTTTATTAAGGAACTATTTTTTTTTTTTTTTAAAGAAATATTTGGGTTCTTATGATTTATTCAAATATTTCATTTTGAGGGCCATTTTTAACGAGTTTTATATAATTAACTATTAGAAAGTGGGAATCAAGTTGGGGTAGAGTGGGATTCGAACCACGGAACTTTGAGTGTGAGTCCGAAACACTAGCCACGGGACCACAACCCGAATCAAATTAAATCCAACTTAAAGCTGATTATTTTTATAGGTAAGGATGTAAGCAAATTGCTGTTCTAGAATTGAAGCCAAATAAATTATATTAGTGGCATTTGAAAACTATTTTTTTATATTTATTATACAAGTATATACGGTCTATGCCAATTATAACAGTTATATAAAGAAACATATTTATCAGAAACTGGACAAAAAGAACAAAAACTATGTCGCAAAGACAAATACGGGCAGCCTACCCACCGCATTTTTTTTGCACCATAACAGGCCAGGAGGCCCAATTACAGTGGTGAATTATATCACAGAACACCCAGGCTTGAGAAAAATCGCATTTTAATTTTTGTGTTCTCACTGGGAATCGAACCCGGAACCTTCCGTGCGTGAGTCAAGCGTCTTGACCACTACATCACGGAGGCCGCACAGCGCATCATACATCACACTGATCCTTGGCGGTGCCCACATACACGGAAAAATTGGTCGTTGCCGAACGAGAAAAGCTGCCCGAAGGAGCTCTCTGTAATCTAGATCTAGAAGCACATTATATGCACTTCATTGTATTGGGAAAAGAAAAGATTGAATTTTTCTCTGACAAGGATTAAATTGATTGGGTATGATCAATTCGCCTAAATGATTAGAAGACAAATAAGAGGAATAAAACAATGGTATATAATATATTCTTAAACATATTTTTAATTTTGTTTAATTATATATATGTTTATTACAAAATGGTATATCTTAATTCATACATAAAGAAATAGTTAGAATAATAACGTAAAATTAGGTATAAATAAAAATAACACATAAGTATACATAATATTCAGATAATAATATGTTAAAAAAACAAGAAAATCTTGTCACGAAAAACTCCCTCAGAGACGAGAAAAATGTCAGTGTCCAAAGAAATATTGTTCAACATAGAGATAGCCCTTCCAAAGGGCATAACCATTGGCAGGTTGTCCTGTATATTGGAATGTGAAACAGTCTATCCTGACGCTGTCTAAGGTAAAAATCCGGAACATAAAAGCTAATGCTCCGCATAATTTCAGGGTTGTCAATAATACCACGCAACAATCGAAAGAAGTGTGTCGTTAAATACACATTCCTTCTGGTCTTTAAACCCTGGAGGAACTCAGTGGGATAAGGCCATGTATAATATAAGGTTTCGAGCTGACCCATGCCAATCCATCTTCATCCCATGCTGTATTAATGGCGCAGTGATCTGCGAATAGCCAGAAAATTTATACTTTAGGATTTTAAGCTGTGTGACAAATTGACTAATATACATTCTGGCATAAAAACAAAAGTTGCTCTAAAAAGATTTGATAAATAGCTAATTTTAACTTCTGGTGACATGGTTGGGAACATGAAAAGATTTCAATTAAAACAGAGATGGGACATCACTTACAGCATTAAGCATTTTCAAAATGCATATAAGGTCCACCTAAGTTCCACGTTTCTCCCATGAAGACCGATAAAAAACTTGCTCTATTTCAAAATAGGATTAATTACTGCTTTGCAATCCGAGCAACCATGCCACTTTTCTTAGAAAACGTGTTGGACAGACTCGATAAGGCTCGATATACGCCTTATTGTAAAATAATCAATGAGTTTAATGACGTTTTTAAAATACGATCATTGATTAAAATTATAAATGCATAAATTAATAATTGAAACAACTGCATCTAAAAAAACCTCAGTAATTATGATAGGAAATACCTCTAGAAACAAAAAGAAAAGGCTTAAAACGATTAGTCATTTTTTCAAGAATTCTCTTGGTAAATACGATAATGTTGATTGAATAATAATTGTCAATTCGATATTATAATTCCTTAATTGTTTTATTTTTCATGCATTTAGTATTTGCATCTTAGCAAATAAATGTTTGTCATAGGACGCTATATTATCAATTCACAATGGTGTGAATTGATAATTGACGACCGTTATGGATGGGACCGTAGTATGGAATTGTAAAAACCAGGATAAAAGTACGTTGAACGCTGTCAACGTGTACGGCCTCGTAGTTTAACGGTCAGTGCATTTACCTACCATGCAAGATATCTCGGGTTCGATTCCCGACATAATTAAAATGAAATATTTATTTTGTAGGGTGTCCTCACAATACAATATTTGATAGTCCCTTGACCGGTACCTGAAGGGTAAGACTGATAATCTTTCCTTTTTGCAAAAAAAATAATTATCAAGATACTCTTCGATTGGTGTACCAATGCGATGCCCTATGCTTCATTAGGTGCGGAAATGGAATGATGATGATGATGAACGATCTCTCAAGCAAACGTGTGATAAAACTATTTACGATGTCGAGATTCGTGCATTATAAAAAGCTAAGAATGGATTATCGACAAAATTAGGAATGCTGCGATGGTCAGGACAGCAAAAGTATGGCTAAAAGGATTTACGATGCAGAAATCGAAAAAGACCCAAAAAGACATGGCATGACCAAATTCAACAATTACTTAAAGATAGACATGTTAAAAGTCAGAACAATCAGTGTGCGCGCATTAGAAGTACGAATGAAGGAAAGCGTTGTCTTTATAGAAAAAAGAGTAATTAGAGGATTGATCCTCTCTGCCCGCCCTTACGGGAAAACGGTGTGACGGTTTGTTTGTATCAATTTATTTGAGTATAAAAAAATTGTTTTTACGAAATATGGTAGCTGACAATACTTTATTAATTACATCCCTTCCTAGAACTTCGTACAAATTAAATCGGTAATTCGAGAAAGTCCATTCGGTCAGGGTTTTGACGGATGTGACTAATTTGAAACGCCCTTCATTCCGTTAAGAAACCAATATTTTATCAATAATAATGTTGAAATTTTTTAATTTTTAAAATTTTTATTTAATTTAGATATAAATATTTCATTCAAAACTTTATACCAAAAAGTTTTCCTGTGATTTCTGAAAAGTTTAGACTGATTGACTGATGGCGTTTCTCGAATGACAGATTTAATTATGTAGTTTGATTGTATTCTTTAGGTTTTAAAGGATAATATCGAAGCTTTAATGGCAGAATGCAAAATTCAACAGTCTTAATATTTCAAACACTTTTTTATATGGCTGCGAGATGTTGATTTCAAATTTTATGTAGTTAGTACTTTGCCTAGAATGAATGAAGATTTCTCTTTCAAAGAATAAAAAAAAGTGGGAGAAAATATAAAAAAGGCTTAAACTGTTTTAGATAGTAAAAATAAAATGTAAATAAAATATGTGTGTATAGATACTATAAATATATATATATATATATATATATATATATATATATATATATGTATAAAAGTAAATGTAAAACGAAATCCCTCTCTTAACGCGAGTTTTCATTCTAATGCAGAGGAAGAAACGTTGTTATTAATTATGTATGTAAGAACCATTTTGAAATGTTATACATATTTAGTAAAAAAAAAACAATAAATAAAAAAAAGACTTAATGCATTCTTTGGACAGAAGAGCAGAAGGAATGCAGATTTTCAAATATAGGCAGAATGGTGAATGTTACACAGTGTGTAAAGTGACCACTTAAACCAGCTAATGACAGGTCATAAGCCCTGTGGATTCCTAGACTTCTATATTCCCTCCACTAAAATGTTATTCATGTCTGTTGTAATATGTTCATATTAACAGCAAACAAATTTGGACAAACTCAAAACATTTATTATGCACTCTGTCAGTAAAGCCTCGACATATCATTGATAATTCTCAGGGTTCATTTCGTTTGGTTTGGAGGTTTTTGGCATTAAAACACCACGCTTGCCAGACGTGTTGGTGAGTTTGGATTCAGCCGCCCTTAAAATAGGGAGCAGACGCTGTTTGTAGCCGCCCAATCTGGGTCAGACGTTACCGCCTGTTTGGTTCACGGGAGGTATTTTATTTCCCTCCTACCCTGCATATCTGCTGAGTGTAAAAAAAGTAGCCAGAAATTAAAATGCACGCAACGATCCATGGAAAGACAGATGCTCGGTGTATATCTAGGGGACAGAGTAAGAAATGAAGAACCGGAGTTGTGGATATCATGGATCGTGCAGCGGAATTGAAATGGCAATGGGCAGGACACTTGGCGAGACAAAATGATGGCAGGTGGACATTCAGAATAATAAAGTGGAGACCATGGGCAAACAAAAAAAGTGTTGGCCACAGAAAAATTGGGTAGACGACATTGCCTCTATTTCCGGTAAAACGTGGATGAAGAAAGCGGGGATAGGAAGGAATGGAGACGTTTGGAAGAGGCCTTTATCCAGCAGTGGAGAGAATAAGACTGAAGAAGAAGAAGAAGAATTTTCAGAACCAGGTGACTCTAATAGAGGTTTCTACTATCGTGGTCGATGATTGAAAATGGGAAACAAGTTTCGGCAGAACGGAGTTCGAATCGTGAACCTCTGATCTGCTAGTCTGCGACATTCGCGCTCAGCCTCCGTACCGGCTGGGCGTGAATTATAGTTTCTCTCTCCAATCGTAGCTTAAAATTCGAAATTAAATTGTAAACTGCTAAACAAACATTGTGTTAGTGTTTATAAGTGGTCGGTGTGTAAACAAAAAGTGGAAAAAGAAGACTATTCATTTTAAAGCATTATTTTGCGCTTTTTTCTTACTAAAATATGTGACAAGTAGTGAATAACGGAAACTTTCAAACAACAGTGCGCTTACTTTAAAATCATAAAAAAGTACACGAACCCATTGAAATCGTTTAAGAATGTATTAATTTGCGATGCGAATGTACCAAGATTTAACTATCTAGAATACTACCTCCCACGATGAATTACAACAACAGTGCTACCAAAAGTGAACTTATTGATAAATACTCAATAGATTAAAAATATTCTTTCCAATATGCTCGTACATACAAAATGATATGTCAATCCTCGAACCACTCTCATACACCCGTTTGTCCAATAATAATGTAAAAAATAAATAAAATTGAGCGGGAATTTCATTCTCATTATAAAACGAAATAATACAGACTGAAATGGATACAAAGTCGTTGGAACAATAAACTTCTTTCCCCCCTTTGGCAACTACACGTGGACCGGACCATCTTCTAGGAATTTAGAATAAACACGTGTTTGCACATGTGCGATACTGCAACAGTGACTAGTGACTACCGAACATCTACGAGGGCTACCCTTTGGATATGTTTATCTGTTATGTCATCCATAGTGTTGAAGTGCTTTATCTGTTTAGTTTTTTATTGTTTACTCTTTAGCACGAACACCTTACAAATTGACTATTATGCTCAATGTTTGTTTTCGTAAATTTATTGATAATTTTAAGTTGCCAGAATTTCACTCGTCCATGCACTTTGTAGCTGCCAGACGATTAGTAATCTAGCTTCAATAGGTAAATGTTATCAACAATCAAATATACAAATTTAGTTAATGAGGTCTAGAATTCCAACCGTCCATGCGCTCGGTAGCTGCAAGACTTGTTGTTACCTAACTTCTATTTTTATAAATTTGTTTGTAATTTATTTTTTTTAAATATCACTAAATCTCTTAACTTGTAAATAGGGGCTAGATTTCTTATTATCTATGCGCTCTGTAGCTGCAAGACGTGCTGTAATCTAGCTCCTGTATATCATAATTGGAGACGAGGAACAAGAATCTCAACCGTCCATGCGCTCTGTAGCTGCAAGACGTGGTGGGATATTTATTTACTGTACAGCGCCCTTGAGGTGATTTTCACAAAAACGGCGCTATATAAATTATCCAAATATATATATATATATACAACCCGGCGAATTAACATAAAGTTCGGATAATAATGTCTATTTTTTCGTGTTTGCAACATCGCAGATCAGCATGTGCGTGGTATTTTAATCACTTGTAATTTGAATACCAAATCTCGAGTGCCTCGTGGAATGTTTGTCAAAGGTGAAGTTCGTAGGTCTCAACTATAACTCTATCTATAATCTATACACGGTCTCTATGGAACTCGTATATGCACGTAAGCGTACACGAGTTATAGTATAGTACTGACAGCAAGTATTTTATAATGACTTAATGTAAAATAACAAAGACTAAAAAAACAAAGTATCACGCCGTTTTCCCGTAAGGTTAGGCAGAGAGGATAGAACGCCACGTCACTCTATCTTTGCATACATATCTCGCTTCCTCAAAATTTATAAATTTGTTGGATTTGGTTATGCCATGTTGTTCTCGGTCTTCCTCTATTTCTGCATCCATCAACATTCGCATTGTAAATACTCTTGACCGTTCTTTTGCTATACATTCGCTCTACATGTCCAAACCGGAGCTCCTTTCTTGATTTTGTCGATAGTGCTTATCTCAGCCGTACATAATGTACGGATCTCTACATTTGTGCATCTATCGTACATAGTTTTACCACACATTCGCCCGAGAGGTCGCATTTTGACAGCATTTAGCCTAATTTCATCCCTGTTTTTCCAAGTCCATACTTTGCTCTCATACATCAGGGTCGGGACCAGGACTCCATTGAGAACTGCTAATTTTGCCTCTTGCGACAAACATTTATTTGCAGAGGTTGATTTAAATGCACCGTTCACTTTCGTTCACGTTCTGTTTTCGGCACTCACTCTCCTTTCAATATATATATATATTTATTTTTTTACTAAGGAAAAACAACAGTTGTTATATAAGAATACAAAATATAAAAAATAATACATACATCCAGTTAAAGTTTTTCACAAATATAATGAGAGAACATGTTACACAGTAAAGAGTTTTTCTTTCTCAGTCATTCCATACCATTTAAACATACTTTCCCGATACACAAATATCACTACTTGTTTTAGTATAACCCCATTCAAAAGGATTTCACATTTAGTCATACTTTCATTTCTTTCAGAAACCATCACATTTGATTTATCGACATTCATCAGCAAATCGTTTCCCTTGTATACATCGTAAACATTTGTTACCAAGAATTAAATAATACCAAAGTTCCTCTTTGTTGTTAGAGCATGGCATCATCAGCATACAAAAGACGATTGACAAATAAATCACCCATTTTCGCTGTCAAATAAACAAAACATGAATACGATAATGGCTAAAAGAATAGATGCAGAAAACGAGGACGACCGAGAAAGCCCTGGTACGATCAAATTCGACAAAAACTTGAAGATGGACATGTCAAAAGTTGGAATAATCGGAGCGCGTGCACGAGAAGTATGAATGTAGAAAAGGCGAAATCTGTATGCAAAGACAAAGTGATATTTATTGCGTTCTATCCTTTCTGCCTGCCCCTACGGGCAAACAGACAAGACGGTTAGTTTGTTTGATAAATACAGGATATTTGGTTATACTCGAATATAGTTCTGAGTGAGAAATTAGCTCCTGAAACCGAAGCCGGTGAATACACTGGATACTAATATATTTCAATCGAAAAATATTTGGACATAATCAAAATATTATTAGTAAAACTGATTTGTCCAGGGCCTCGATTATGATGGAAATATAAGGACGTCATACTTTCACCATGACAGTATAGTTAAAGATAAAATCGCTAGAGCTATTACAATGATACCTTGAAGTTTTGGGTAGAAAAATCGAAATGAAACAAGGGGAAGCGTACGTCACGATACACAACATACCTACGCAATAAAATGACAAAGCTTCACTATGACATTATAGTTTAAAATAAAATTATCTCAACCGATTACGAAGATACACTACCGATTCCTCCACCATCAAGTTGTGATGTAAGTACATCGGTTTGTACCGACGCCGACGGGTCTAGAACCTCTCGATACGTTTATTTACGCATTAAAAGTGTCAAAAATTTTGTTCCACTAGCAATTTTTCCTTAAATTATCATTTATTTCAATTTTTAATCTTTCTGAGGGTGGCACATTTTTTTCAAGTCTATGATACATATAAGAGAGAAATAAGTAAATTATGAAGTCAAGTGAACGCGGTTGAAATGCGATCTCTTAGACGAATGTGTGGGAAATCAATGTATGACAGGGTTACGAATGATGAAATCAGGAGAGAGTGTAAATCTGAGACAAGTATAATTGATAAGATTAAAAAAGGGTCTCTGAGATGGTTTGGTCACGTAGAACGAATGGACGATGAGAGAATGGTAAAACAAGTATATATGGCAAAAATGAACGGCAACGTTAGACGAGGACGACCAAGGAAGACGTGGCATGATCAGATAAACCAAAATCTTAAGTCTGGTCATGTCAAAAGCAGACAGAACCGAAGGGCATGTATGACAAGATGTATGAATGTGGAAGAGGCTAGGAGTGTATGCCAGGATAGACGTGTGTGGCGGTCCATTCTCTCTGCCTACCCCTACGGGGAAATGGCGTGATGGTAGTAGTAGTAGTAGTAATGAAGTCAAATAAGATTCCGAAATAACTTTTAATTTTGAAAACGAGTGACTAGATGCAGTGGTTAGACTGGCTAGATGCTGCTTATTTAACATAAAAGAGCATCTAGTCGTTAAGTGTTACCACTGAAAAAAAAAAAAAAGTGTTATATTTTTTCCATCGGTTTTACTATCTTTCTGAGTAAACGTATCGAGAGCCAGCCTTGATCTACCGTCTTGGTAATTGTCAAAAGTCATATAAAAATCATGTTCAAGCGAGCATTTTTTGCTTGAATTGGGATTTATTAGAGTTCATAATTGCTTTAAAGTGGGCACTTTTTATCACAGATGTCTATTTAAAATAAAAATGAGAACCATTTAAAAAGTCAATGAAGTAACCAACGCGGACTTAATCTTTAGGGTCATTTATTGGTTGATTTTGATCATATGATCTCGAGATGACAAGTAAGTAGAACATACCGAGGAAGATACAGATAGTACAGAAGTTAGGTATATTGTCTCGATATGTACAGATAAAAATATCTTTCATAATTGAGGCCCAGGTAAAATTAAATACATTTTTATTTATTTATGTTCAAAGAATAACTTTTTTCAAACGTTTTAATTAATGTTAGTAAATATTGCTATATAACCACTTATCATCTCTTCGTCAGGACACTCACTACACTAACAGATAAATTAAAAAATACACTTTCGTCGTGAGTGTCCTGATGAAGAGACTGGTACGTCTCGAATCCGGTAGACGTAAAAAGTCGGTAAGTGGTTGTATACTAATATTTACTTACATTAATTAACTTAATTTTTTATGATAATTTATAGAGTGGCGTTTTCTTAAAAATTACCTCAAGAGCGCAGTACCATAACCATCCCAACACGACTGATAGCTACAGAGCGGATATGCGGTTAGGATTCTAGTTCAGAATTTCCAATAAGCTTAAATTTTAATAATTATTATGTGAGAGCTAGATTACAACACGTCTTGCAGCTACATAGGGCGCAGACCATTGAAAATTTGACTTTAATTTATAAATAATCGTTTACAAATGGATAATACATATGATATAATAATTGATAAACATATTTTAATGTGTATCATAAAAATAGCCGTAAAATATTTGACGTTTGAAAGATGTAAATAAAAAATACAAAGGCTTTGAGATGCTATGCGATGATTTTCAAAGTTCATCTTTACGTTCTGTAGAATAAATCTCGGTATGTGAATCCATTATTTTTTGTGGTCAATAAATTTGAAACCGCAAGCCGCATGAGTTCCTAAAGCACGCATTATTCTAAAAAGTACTTATCTCAAAACACGAACCATTTGAATCGTATTTTCTATACGCATTCAACAATGAGTAAATGTGCCCCGGAGCGCTTTTGTGTTTCTGCCCTTGCAATTATTATTTCAAGTAAAATATTTCCCTTTGAAATTGCAGCCATTCGTGCGAATGCATTTCTAAAGCTCGTAAATATTGAATTGGCAAATTAGTTTCAGAAATAAGTTTCTTTTCAAAGCAGAAAAATACGAAAACTCCCAGAATAATAAGGCGCTACCGCAGTAGAGCCGCTCATACGGACAACAATCATTCTAGGATTATCAATTACAAAGATAGCTATTTACAGCAAAACGACGTGCCGTAGGGAATCGGGTTGAGTATCGCAAGCGCAGCGACAAAATCGTCCGTTGCATGTTTTTTGTTACACCAAAAGCACAACCAAAAATTTGATAAAGTTGTATCATGGATCACGGCACTTGGGAACATTACGCTCTCATTAATGGAGGCGAAATTATCAGTTTATAGTGGAGTCTATGTCCAGGCGGATGAATAATACAGTTCAGTGCGTGTACATTTACAATATATAACTTATTTGAAAAAAAAAAAAAAAAAACATTTTTTTTGCACCACAACAGGCCTAATTACATGGTGAATTACACCACAGAGCACCCAGGCTTGAGAAAAATCACATTTTCAATTTTTGTGTTCTCACCGGGAATCGAACCCGGAACCTTCCGTGCGTGAGTCAAGCGTCTTGACTACTACACCACGGAGGCCGCCATAATATACATATAAGGGCGGGCATATAGAAATTTCTTCCTACCTACCCAAAACGTTCAGTGTGAGAAAATTACAAGTACATGGACATATAGAATCTTAATGATTTTATATAAAATCAAAAACAAAAGTTAACTAAAATAACAAAATGTAAAAATTAGCACTCTACTATGAAAATATGAGAGGGGATGGAAGGAAAGAATAAGGATAAAGGAACAATTTAAATATTTAGATAATGACATTTCAATCTTGACTTAAATGTAAATAAAGAAGGGGCGTCTCTAACATTAGTGGGTAGATTATTCCACAATCTAGCAGCTACTACTGTGAAGAAGATGCAAGAAAATTAGAGCGATAAAAGGGTATTAAATTAAAAATAATGATGTTTATTTTAAAAATTGACTAGGTACTACTTTACAAAGCATCAGGTTCTCGGCGTCCTTGACGACTCTTTTGTCAGAACTTCGGGACGAGAACCTGATTTGGGAGGACGCAAAGGAGTTGGCAGCCGATAGAGATGCATGGAGGCTTTGGAGCGGACATGGAATGATGATGATGACTTCCTTTTTCCCAAACACTGTCATTACCAATAAATTTATTTGGTGGCGTATTATGTATCCGTCGGTTATTAAGCAATTATCCGCCATCCGTCCGGATACCGTATAGTTACCTGATATCTGTTTTATATCTAATCAATATTCCTTCAATTCTTACATGTGTTTATTTTCGTAAAATAAAGGGACTGAATACCTACAGGGCAAAGACAGGTCATAAACTAAATGAATGCCTAGACTTCCATATTGCCTTCTTTCACGACTTTCAGCGATCCACAGGTTGAAAAACACTAGTCTGGCACATCTGTGGAATAATTAAGTCAGTTGAATCTCACCCACATTATTTAATATATCAGCTTCACAAAAAAAGAAAAAAATAAATCAACTTAAATCAGCCAACGACAGGTCATAAGCACCGTGTAACAATCATTGAGATATAATATTATAGAAAGATGTCATTCCATTCAAATCCGAGCTAAAAGTCGTCCTTAAAGGAAAGGGAATGACCAGCGGAGGGAACAAGTGTCTTCACGTCATACCACGTCAACTTTAGCAAGCAAAACACGTAGTACAGTAAAAAGCGCGGATTGTTTACATCGGTCTTCTGTAAGTTCTATTGAGTATGTCGCTCTTGTTGTCGTTTCACTATTCGTCCGAATAACTAAGCAGGACAGAGACAAGAGGTAACTCACGAATTGGTAACATATTAAAAAGACGTTTATTGGAATTAAAATAGCTGTTTTAAACAAGTACTGATTAAGATAAGAGCATCACTTATCGGTGAAAGGTTATCGCTTTTTAGATCGATTTAATTGCGAAGAGACAAAAGTTCAAAAGTAGCCGGGGACTGCTCGCTACAGACTAAAGTCAATTATATCAAACATATGCCAGTTGGCCGCAGGTTGAGGGACCATATTTCGAACGCTCATACTTACTTTAGTTATATACCTCAATGGAAACAATATGCAATTCCCTTCTCAACGTGTTTTTCTTGTCTGTTGCACTAAATTGCGGTCAACTTCATGGGGAGTAAAACCTAGCCTTGTCTACAAACATTTAGTCATACTCAAAATACTGTTAATTAAATTAACTCGTGTAAAAAGAAGTATAAATAATGATTACTATTTTAAGGTATTGCCGAGTAGGTAAAATAATTCAGCCAGATGAAACTCATTTACATCAATAAAGGTTTCAGCCCGTTTTTTTTACTTAAGTCAACAGATGGAAGAGTTGATCTTTAAATATACTATGCCAAATAGTGAATGTTACACAATGTGTAAAATGGACACTTAAATAAGTCAATGACAGGGCGTAAGCCCTGTAAATGATTAGACATCCATCAGGAGCGTGCGGTGAAGTTTTCGATTAGGGAAGCAGTCATTTGGTACTATGTACATTTATAAGTAAAATTTGTGCCTACTACTAACACAGAAATTCAAATTACGTCTAAATTTATTATAAAACCGTCACAATACATATTAAATGAACCTGGATGTGTTTGTAAGCATTGGTTCCAGAGATATTAAATATCTCTATTTGCGCATGCGTGGATTTGAAAATTCTGTACTGTCCGCCCTAAAGGAACTAAAGCACTTGCGTAGTTCCATGATCCAGAATCAGACAAAGCGCGATGTATTTTATACCAGTTCGCGCATGACTGCGCGGTCGAAAGCTTGTGTGTGGGGTTGTCGCGATTTTTTGGACGTTATTGATGAATGAACATCAAATCCTTCTCAGATGACTTCGATTAAAACAACAAACCAATAATAAAGTATTTTTTGTAGTTATTTAAAGGATCAGTAAACTTATAGCTGATTTTATTAAATAAAAAGAAAATAGATACTGATTGTTTAGGGGTACAATTTTAAGGGAAGTATTAGTTCTATCCAATATGTGGACGGACCGCGCATGACATCCATATTCCCTTCTCCAAAAAAATTTTCCCTCTTTTGCAATAAATTTCAGTCTTAATAACTCCCTGAAGAGTAAAATCTAGCCTTATAAGGTCATAATATTAAAGGTGCATATATTTTTTCAGAAACTGATAAATTAATTTCAAAATAAAAAAAATAGACTTAAAGTACCGAACAGTTGATAAAGTACATTGGGCTCAAGAAAGAGACTGCCGGCTTTGTACGCCGTCGTCTCTGTCGCCCGAGTCTGGTTGTCCGGTATCTGTAACATGCATGAATGACGACGCTCTACAAAGCCGAAGTTAGACGACCAGGCCGGCAATCTCATTCTTAAGCCCGATGTACTTTATTTAATGCCGGGTACTGCAATCACATTTGTTTTACATTCGGCGTAAAACTTCATTCGGGCCCCAAACTCAACCCTTGCCAATATAGAATAATTATATTATTTACAACAATAAAGATACGATTGTTGTATTGCATAATAAAAACAAAAATAAAAAAGGCTGTAAAAACTTCAAACGTTCCGCTCACGAACAATGCGAAAAAGGATGCGCCGTAAATAAAGTCATAAAAGAAATCGCAAGCCTCGGAAGAACGAGATTAGTGCTGTGCTAAACCGCCTATAATCGAATAATTCGATCATTTGGATAACCGAATCATTCGTTTATGTTTGTCAATGTAATTTTAAGCACACTTTTTTCTCGTGGAATCCACTCAGCGGGTTTTTGTCTCATATCTAGGATTCACTCATATGGACACATTTCAGAACTGTGATATTTTTGGAATACATTCAATTCCGATTAGACCGTCGTAAATTGGTTGATGTATTTTTTTAAAACTTTTATACTGATACACATTTGTTCTTGACTATTTTTTTATACGGGCACAATACCTCCTCCTTTGTTATTACTTCAGTTTCACGTAGGCTATAATAGCCGTCTTTTCACCATCAATATCTTTTAAACCGATAACTGTGGTCAGCATAACCACGAACGTGTTAATTTTCATATCTGCAATACTTATATCCTCCGGAATGCTATCACTAATTGTAAGATTGATCTTGTCTTCATGTAACAAAATATGATTGAGATTAGTGCATCAGTGCAGTACCCTAACAAATATTAGCAGAAAAAATAAAGACTTCGTTATTTAAACAAATAAGAAATATATGAAAAGTCTTGTATCCTATGTTGACTCAGGTGACATCAGAGCCACGCAAGAGTTAATGATGATTCTGACTGAGACGAAAATTAAGAAAAAGATGCAGGGATTTACAGCAAACCAAATCCTTAAATTGAAACTAGAGAAGAAAAAAAAGTCTAATCAATTGATCTGTGGGGTTCATAGTCCATTGATTGATGACACACCGACGTGCAATAATTTCTACTGAAATATAGAGCAACGACTGCAATAAGAAACTCAGCGTTTTCTATAGGATACAATACATTATATTCTGCAATACTATATTGCACATTAACCGTCCATCTACATAAGAGCAACGTCCTACAGTACATTAACTTTATTACTCACTTCATTCCCACTATGAAGACAGTAAAAACAAAGGAACGAGACGCCTATAAAAATACCAAATGGAGTTGTAACGTCTTTCCGCCCAACCAAGTCATGTCAGTCAGCCCAACATATAATCACAGTAACACTCGCGCGGCATAATTCAAATCAATATGTATTCGCCACGTAATGAATAAACTTTCTATCATCAACCTTCTTTATTTTGTCAATCTCCAACTGACGTAGGAGCTTTAACCCCCACTGACCCAAATAATACAGATCAAACGGTCATTCTTAAAATCATCTATTTATGAATAGTTCGATTATTATATCAATTGGTTATGTGCGTCGTGCATCCTTATACAAGATGAAGTCTATTGAAACAATACAAGAGTTTTGGTCCACTCTACTCGGCCGTATACAAAATATATACAAAGTCCATTGTTTTATAGCTGAGCGACGATAAAAAATAGCGCGGATAACAGTTTTTTTTACCTCAGTCAAATTTGATGCAACCCATTTTTGATATGAAGTTTTAGAAACATTATACTATCCATCGCTTACTTTCTTGGAATCATACCAGAACCCGCCTCACTTTAAATAATTAATTATTTTGAATGTTATTATTACTAACAATCGGGATATTTTTCACCTTCAAACCAATGCTTTTGCCAAAAACTTTGAAATCACATTGCACGAATAATAAAAGAGGCAATTGAAATACACAAACACCCAAATAACATAAACAGTGACGACGCGACGGGCTGAAATTAAACTCAACATGGTTCCCGGCACTGCACACTACAAACATGACACGGAATGTGCCTACTGCAGACTGCGACAAGGTACAAACACTTTTTTTCTACAAAAAAACACAGTTTACCCTGAAGATGGCTTCTGCAATGGTAACAGAGACGTCGGAACGAATTCAACTTACTCGGGATCACCCAAAAAAGATACATACAATTCCTATTTTTGCCTGAGCATCTTATCAAGACATTCGACGTTATTATATCAAACCTACATTTTAAAAACATGCTTTCAAATATTTAAATCTTTAGTTTAGTTTTTAAATTTCTTTGAAGATGTTTTAAAACATGTTACGCTATACATAAATATGGATGTCGGTACACGTCGAAAAAAGACCGCCCCTTTACCGGCCGAAGCAGTCTTACCAACTTTGTACAAGCACTCATTTGACTTGGTAAAGTTTGGCGGGAAGTGATGGATGTGTTCCCGCCCATCGCCATCTTGTATCCTTTTATTCGGGACGATATATCCAAAGATGATATTCCATACATTATTTAAATTGCCCGCTATGCGCATATCCGGGACATCGATTCCGATTCAGACATGCACATTAGATTTTTTCCTCATGCGAAAATTTTGCTTCAGAGTGAAACCCGATATTGCTGTGGACTTAACGACCAAACAAATAGTGTAACTGGAAACATGTCAGTTTTATTAATACGTTCAAAGAAATTGTAGGGCTATTCAACACTCAAATCGATTAATAAATTAAGATTATGTAAATTGAAGACAACGTTTTTCCGTTTTTTTTAAAATTACTTATTTCTGATTTACGTTTATTTGTTTTTGGAAAAAACAATATATTTTACATGAAATGCTATGCATAATGCATAATACATATTTATTTAGTAGTCAAAATAAACGGACGTGATTAAAATTTGCGTGACGTGAATAAAATGAAAAAAATATTAAATATGAATAAATTAATAATAATGCTAGTAAAAATATGACAAATGAAAGCTAAACTGGCAGTGCGCAACGGAGTGTTAGTCCCAGCACTTATATATGGAAGCGAAACATGGAACTGGCAGAACAAGGATGAAAGAGTAAACGCCGTCGAGATTCGATCTCTTAGACGAAAGTGTGGGAAACCAATGTATGACAAGTTTACGAATGATAAAATCAAGCTAGAGTGTAAATCTCTATTCTCTATGAGTCAGGTAAAATTGATACGATTAAGAAAGGGTCTCTGAGATGGTTTGGTCTTGTAGAACGAATAGATGACGAAAGAATGGTAAAACAAGTATGTATCGCGCAAATAAACGGTAACGTGAGACAAGGACGATCAAAGAAGACGTGGCTTGAACAGATAATCCAAAATCTTAAATCTGGTCATGTCAAAAGCAGGCAGAACCGTAGAGCGTGTATGACAAGATGTATGGATGTGTAAGTAGCTAGAAATGTATACCAGGATTTTTTTATTATTTTTTATATATATATTTGGACCCCTTAGGTACTCGGAATAAATCGTTTTTGTTTGTCTTGGAGATGGGATGTTTCATCACTGATTTTGGTTTATTACCTTTATGGGTCCAATCACTATTGTTGCAAAGTTCAAGAACAATGGCGCGTGATAACTATTTTTAACTACAGTGTGGATATCTGTTAAGGATATTTCATCTTTCCTGCATTCTGCTTCAAGATTATGGCGTTGCAAACTGAAAAATGGGCACTGAAATAACAGATGTTCGCATGTTATATATATATATATATGCTATTAAGAAATGGATAAAGGAGGTAAGTTGCGCACGGATCGATGAGTGGATCAAGCCAAATAGGTAAACATTTGTGTACTGTTTATGAAATTTGGTCTACAGGTCCATATAAATTGGTTATGTTTTTTTTATGATTATTTTAGTTTATATTGCTTATTATGTTCATGATAATTAGATTTATTACGTTTTTATTTTGTTATTATGTTAACTTTGTTGAATAACTAAATTAGGGCATGTTTTACTGTTTGTAAAATGTTTCCCTCGGCACGGAACACCCCAGTGAACATTATTCTGTACAAAAAAAATACAAACATTGTAAAAGTATACATAAATAAACATATATATACATATTTGGGTAATTTATACAGCGCCATTTTTGTGAAAATCACCTCAAGGGCGCTGTACAGTAAATAAATGTCCCATCACGTCTTGCAGCTACAGAGCGCATGGACGGTTAGGATTCTAGTTCCTCGTCTCCAATTATGATACATTACAATAATGATGCATATGAAGTAAAATGATTAAATTAAAATATCATAGTGAGTATTTGTAATAATATGCATATTGTAACAATTTTTTAAAATAACTAATAACATTACTATTGATTTTAATATGAATACGGAAACAAAAAAAACACAAATAGAAGAAATGATTCAACCGAATAAAAATAAAAAATCTCACAAAACCTTAAAGCACACCCGTCTCACCACTCAACTCCGACGTACCTACACATAAAAACTTGTACATACACACTCTAACAACACATATAAACTTTTACATACACACTCTAACAACACATATAAAGCGCACAATAAGTTTTTCTGGGTTATTATGCCGTGTGTCGTTCGTACTCTCTACCGACGTTTCGGATCGCGTTACAGCGTCCATCATCAGGGTTGATGTTATTTGTGTATGAATATGTGTTACGTTAGGTACTTAGAATTTTTACCGTGTCGTAGTCGTTTTTGTGTGGTGTTATGTATTTGGGACTTGTACCGTGTCGTAGTCGTTTAGATTAATGTGTACCATTATGTACTTAGGATCTATACCGTATCACAAATCTGTGTTACATTGCAATCTTTATGCGATTTCTTTATGACTGGGTACCAGGATGTTTTTAATCGCATCCCATCATCTCTGTTTATGTTGTCGGGATGTTTGTAAATCTCAATTGCTTCTTTTACATAACATCACACAAAAACGACTACGACACGGTAAAAATTCTAAGTACCTAACGTAACACATATTCATACACAAATAACATCAACCCTGATGATGGACGCTGTAACGCGATCCGAAACGTCGGTAGAGAGTACGAACGACACACGGCATAATAACCCAGAAAAACTTATTGTGCATCTTAACGGCCGTGAAAATCTAAGAAGTTTAAACACATATAAACTTGTACATACATACTTTAACAACACATATAAACTTGTACATACACACTCTAACAACACATATAAAAATGTACATACACACTCTAACAACACATATAAAATTGTACATACACACTCTAACAACACATATAAACTTGTACATACACACTCTAACAACACGAATGCATGTACGAGGTGTGTTCAGAAAATAACGGGTTTTTTTTTTAATTTCGCGGGTATAAATAGTCCGATTGAAATTTTTTATATTTTTAAATATTGATATACATTCGTCTGAAGTATGCTAATATTTTTAGCTGTATTCGTTGTTTACTTTGTATGCGTCCCGTACATACACACACACCCTTACATATCAGTGGCGGTATTTCCATAGAAGCCCATAAGCCGGGCTTGGCTAACAATTTCATATCGAAATTACCAAATCTAAACCAAACGCTTAATCCATATTGCTTTTGATAATCCAGTTAATTATTCTAAATCCGTTATTATATTTTTTATCGGTATTCGTAGTATGTGATATTTTCCTATTGAATTCCATACTATAATAATGGTCTTTAATAGTGCTTCATTGTCAAAAGACGAATTAAGTTCATTAATGCACTGTTCAAGTTTAAATTCCATTTTTGTAGTGATATTAAATTTTGAAATAACTATGACAATTGAAAATAGCGATTATATAAAAAAACTTTCTGAGTAAATATAACTTCTAAAATGGCAATGTCTACGACAAAGGTATCAGTTCTCAGATTGCAGCACCAGTGTTGAAAAATCTTGAAGTATAAAAGGTAACCCTCGTATCCTATATCAATAATAATTTATCATTATTATATTTATGTATCTATGGGTTCCGATAACTATTATTCAATTCTACACATGCTATCATATCAAATCATATTATATTACATACTCAAAATTATAATTTATACATTTGCTTTGACTATCTAACTAGGGTTATTTACTTCGTTCTAAGTCAGTCATCAATATATATAAACATTTATAAAGATAGTGGACAAAGTGAAAAACAAAATAAAAAATAGAGTAAAAACATGGTAAAAATGTAGTAAAAACATAGTAAAAGTGTAGTTAAAAATAAAGCAAAAAAATAGCAAAAACAAAGTAATAAATGTATTGTAAACATTGTAAAAAATGAAGTGAAAACATAGTAAAAAACATTAAAAATGTATATTTAAATATTTTAAAACCCAGTAAAGTGCGAAGTAAAAACAGAATACATAATAAGAAACATATTTAAACTCATAGTAAAATAATAACCTCTTGCACGGTAGGTAAATGTGCTGATTATTTTACCACGAGGCCGACTTGTTTTCACACAAGTGAATAAAAAATTCATACACATATGTGGGGTTTACCAGTAAGGTAAGCCCACATGGGCTTACCTTACTGGTAAACCCTAGGCACGCTACTGATACGTAAATATATACATACTCATATACATATTTGTACATATTTACATGGTAAATGTTTTCATAAAAAATTACCCAAAGAGCGGTGTATTTATATAATTATGTACATGCAACAACTCAACTCTTAACACATTTTGCAGCTTCCCGGTGATAATAAATTGAACATAGTTATGCAGAAAGCAGCCAGTCCACAGTAGAAATATATATTGGTTTTATCGAATTCAAGAAGGAAGGTTTGCTTAAAACAGACAGGCCGCTTTCATACGAAAAACTGTAATAATCACCTTTTGAAAATTACATAATGTCAAAATGTCATGAAAATGAATGTCACCTCATACATTTAGAATTTCTATGAGGTTTAATTCAATATTAGATCTGGTTGTCAATAAAATCATTAAATCTGGTCTCAAATACATAATATTTTTTTTTGTGTTATAAAAAAACAAATGCATGCATTATTTATCATTTTCCAAAGTAAAAAACACTCCAACTGTTGTGTAGATTTGATTACTAACTACTGTTATCTCAGTTTCACTTTTCTATGGCTGGCATCTTTCTACATAAATACATTTAAATTGTACCTTTTTTACTTTTTATTCTTTTCTCCTATTCTAAATAAGGATAAAGCCATACTCCAGTAAAATAAACGCCGATTTTGTCGGCACTGATTTGTCTTTCTGCTAATTCTGATTAAATTTAAGGTAAAACTAACATGACTTCAGCACGTCATGTTAGTTGATCTGTTTTTGCATCATCTATATCAAAAACATTTTTTTATGGCGATTATTTCCAAAGAGTTAGAAGTAAAATAGCTGAAATTATTATACAGTATAAATAAATAGCGTTCGTTACTCAACAAGACTACAAGCCCTGTGTTGATTTGGAACCCATAAACAACCAAAATTGGAAGTATCTTAAAAAAAAACATTCTCAAATGTGGGCATTTTTTACAAAATTAAATAATGTATGTAGACTGAAGAAGAAAAAAATACAATTAACACATTAAAACAGAGATGAAGAACATTTTAGAGAAGGTAATATAGAAGTCTAGGCATTCTTACATTATTCACTCTTCTCACTAAAGGGCTATTATCTCAGTTTCTCTTTTCTATGGCTGGCTGCTTTCTGCGTAACTACGCTAATTATTGTAATTTATTAAATTAAATTAAATTGCTTGTTAAATGATACTGTCGTGAAGTATTTTTAAATCAACAATGCTATTTCCTTACGAGCTAAGCTAATAACATATTGTATCATTGCTGGGTAGGTACTGTAGAATGTCATTACATTTGGAAGCAATATAATCATTATACAGACCCCTGACATGAAGCATGACAAGTCGCGAAACGTGCAATTTATATTAGTAATGACTAATGACAGACATGGGCCGTGACTCACATGGACGAAAAGTCATGAAGATGATGATTGCAATGATGTAAGACTATAATATTGTGTGTCTAATAGGAATCCCATATGTCGGAAAGGAAACAGATGCGCTGACATTATTTATTTATTTATTATATATACGGCCTAAGCCAATTACAACAATTACACGAAGAAACATAAATACAAAAAAACTGAACGAAAATAACATAAAACTATGTTGCAAAGACAAACAAGGGCAATACAATAATGGTATACAATATATTCATAAAAACAGCTGCAAAACGCATCGAAGAATGGAATTTCAACAATATAAGAATGATTTTAAAAAGTTAACAATAAAAAATAATAAAAAAACACAATAATAATAGATTGAGCAAAGAACTAGTAAGTATGACAATTAAGTGAACATGTACATGTAACAGCACAAAAAGTAAAATATAAAAAAACTAGACAAAGATAGCATTCCTTAACTTATTATTAAGGTTACCAAGATGATAGACGCTACTAACAAGAAGCGGATAGATCCCTTGGTACCTACACTACGCACACAGATGCGCATCTATTATCATCTACGAGGGAACAGCCAAATGTTAACCAAATGTTTTTACAATACTCAAGCAACATCAAATAAGCATTGACAGTTGAAGTTTACAGTTAATAGTATCACAGATGGGATGTGCGCGCAGCTCTCGTTTTAAATATTTGTTGAAAAATAGGACGTGTTGTAATTTTTTTAAATTTGATCACAGATTTTATCCAATTTGTGTAATATCCGACACACGACCATTTCTTGACCCATGTAAGAGCTTTATTTCAGAAGAATCGTCGATTAAAAATAAATGCTTACTGTGCTTGAACATTTCAGATAATAATATACCTTCTCTACTTATGTCAAAAGCCTTTATTAATTTAATTGATTGCGTTGTGTTGACGAAATTCAAAGTGCATTATTCTCTTTGATTAAAATATTCTGTGTAAACTTTGGCCCACTCAAAATCTCTATGTTAGTGCACGATGACGGGTGTCTTTTGACAAAATAGCGTTTTCTATTCTTCTGAATGAGACATGATGTCATTGGTATAAGTGGCCTTTTCAGCAATTTCACGACTGTTTATTGTGCTTTTGTAAAATTATTGAAGAACTCATTTGAACAAAGCTTAAGTGGATTATTCATTCGCAGGCGTATGTATCTACATACATGCATAATATAATATTATAAATGCTTGAAAGATTTTTCAATGAAACGCCCACATTAGCATAATCTTCGCATATGTACTCGTACAAACAAATTTTCTTGTTAGTTTAACAGTTTTGAATTTTATTAAAAAAGTTAAGTTGTTTTGATGCTTGACAGGATTGTAAGTTACATAGTGGCTCTGAATGTCTGAATATGACCTCAAATTTGTGATCTTGAGCAACCAATAGTAGCATCGCTATCTAAAATAACCCTGCTAAAAAGGAGTTACTATACACGGTTTTTTAGAGCCAGACGTTAAATCTTCAGAGGAACATTCCTCATGGTAAGCATTAAAAAAAATACTAACAATTTTATTCAATAACTCATTTTTAGGACAATTTTTTTTTTATAATCTCCTTTTTATACATTTTTCTTCCAGAAACATTTTTTTTACTATCCCAAAATGGAGAAAATTTTGATTTTCTCGCACTAGCATCCTTTCCGCAAACCCCTACCTTTCCCATACGAAAAACATTGAGAAGAAAATGTATTTGACCAGCGAAGCGATACGCACCAGACGCGGACAAGGGACGTGGCTGGGTAGGAGAGGGGTAGGGGTTTGTTAAGGGACTGCTAGTCCGAGAAATTAAGGATTTACTCCATTTTGGGATTATATAAAAAATATAAAAAAGTTTTTGGAAAAAAATTACTAGGATTTTTTTAAAAACTTACCAAGAGGAATGTTCCTCTGAAGTTTCGTGGTCTGGATCTGAAAAACCATGTATAATAAAAATAAAGTCATCTTTTAACACCATTTAATTTCCGACCAGTTTTCGATCTACAAAAACTCTCTTGATCAAGGTATAATTTAGAAATGATTATAAATCTTAATTTTACCTCAATTAGAGACTTTGTAAAGCTCCGAAGCCTGTCAGTTATTAAAACAATAATAAATTATTATAAACACGGTGTTTTTATTTTAATAAAACAAGTGTTTACAAACTAGGAATCACAAGAGACAACCATAATTTTACTGACACAGAACTTTTTCTTAATCTATCGAGTGTTTCAAAACGTCGATTTGATTTGGATCTTCAAAATAATCGATGGTTTATATGATGTCCTAACTATTCTCTAACAGAAACCTCTTAATGGTCTTTCACGTCGACTCAGAAATTATGAAATTCTGTTCCTCGGTCATCATAAGTCTAACTATGATTTCCAAGCACCTCTACCCAGAATGATCAGATTTGATAACCAAAATCGGAATCTGAATTATTTTTATTGTAAATGAAACCTTACTAATTAACTAAAAAAAAATTATACTCAACAATTTTTCTAATATCTAAAATCAACTTGGATCCCGCAATATTTGTCTAATGTACCATTTTGTCTTTTGCTTTATCTTTTTCTTTTTATTGTAGCATTTCTAGTTTTCAGTTACTGTGTAATATGATTGCTTTCGTTAAAATACAATATTCAAAATGGACTTTGCCTGTTTAAAATAAAAAAAATAATAAATTAAAATATAATTAATAACTATTAAGTTAGTGCTTCAAATATGAATTGGAAAAGTTTTTATACATATAACTCGATACAATTTGGTTAAAGAGGCATTTAAACTAGAGAAAGCCATAATAAATACTATTCTTGATATTTTTGGACAAACTTGCTCATAGGTTTTAGTGTGATAGATTTGAAAACCGAAAAGGAAAGAGCGCAAGTATTAAAAAAAAAATAGGAGCAAAAATTCATAAACATTTCTTGTATACCCAAGAACAGGCCATGCCTTTGTGGGATTTTTTGTTCACTATTTTTACAGTTAATATGTATTTCACTTCTATGTAATTATCCTTTATATTTTAAATACTCTGTTTAACCTCTTATGTATATTGTAAAAAAAAACAAATAAGTTTAAATAAATAAATAAATAAAATTAAAAAAATACAATTATTTGCGATTAATTTTGTAACGCCAGCGTCGTCTGGCGGGAACTAAATTATTAACATTTTACGTGATTTAGGTCAGCTACACATAAAGGAAAGTTATTATAAATATTCCTAAGGAATACAAACCTCTATTTTTTTTATTCAAAAATATCTATATCTACAAACAATTCACCCAAATAAACGTATACTAATGTCCAAAAATAATGCATTAAAACTGTAGTAGCACAGCAAACATAACTAACACAACAAACATAATTAAAAACACAAATATTAACAATAAAAGAACGGCCTTGAATT
Organism: Micrasema longulum; assembly: GCF_059751315.1. NCBI lineage: Eukaryota > Metazoa > Arthropoda > Insecta > Trichoptera > Brachycentridae > Micrasema > Micrasema longulum. The sequence continues at coordinate 61,837 of NW_028278092.1, forward strand.
TAGGACTCTTTGGGTGATCAAAGGCAGAGGATCCAAATACCACCCCCGTAAGGAGATGACAAAACAAGATAACGTCTGCGTTCCGTTCGGAAGGAAGCACAGTCCCAACTGTATCCGCATCCCACAGGAACGGTTACCTGTCCCACCATATTTAACCCCCCAAGGCGTCCGCGCATCTGAGGAGCTCCCAACGCAATACCCAAGTCCGGACAAACCGACGGAAGAGTGCAAAATTCGTACTGTTGGCCATCAGATCCACATTCTACGCTGGTCGTATGACCCCTGTCAAACCATTTAGTATCTCATCTCTTGCATCATCCAATAGCACACAGTGCCACAGGATGTGCTCGGCCGTTTGATGGTCATCTCCGCAAGCGCAGTTCGATACAGGGACAAGTCCAAGCTTATCAATCTTGTCTCTAAACTCCCCATGTCCCGAAACCTCAACTCAATACCAAAGTATTCCATATTCTCTCCTCTACTCACAGAATAAATAATTAACAGTTTAATCATCAGTAATATTGATTCTGTTGGAATGATTCGAAAGTATGTTTCCTTATGGTAATAAGCCATACCCGTACGGATAAAAATCATTCTCGGATTATCAATCACTTTGTTAGCTATAGTTTACAGCAATACAATGGGCCATAGGTACACAAGTCGAGAATCGCAAGCGAAGCGACAAAACCGTCCGTCACACATCCGATATTTAACCAAAAACCAAACCAAAAATCTGCAAAGCTTTTGTTTCATGCAATGGAGCGAAATGCCGTCTCTACAGCGGAAGCGGCTTATTACTCTAAGAATGTTTCTAATACCTGACCTTTAACTCTTCTGAATAATAATATTTTTCCATGACTGGACTGAAAGCCGTGACTGTTAGTAAAACCTTTTTATGTTTTTGCTATATTCGTGTTCCATTATGTTCCTACTCCGTCCTTTACGTTTTGTTTTTCATCCAATTCCCCTCTTCCGTCTAATCTATTTTATTTAACTAGTCGATCGGCCCCCATCCTACTTGTTCTATGTTGATCAATCAACGATAATGAAGGGTATTCGTTTTATGATTATTTTTTATCATCTCAGATGGAAACTTTACGTTGCTTTTACGATAAGAAATTGACGATTGTGTGTGCAATAAAATTAGATCGTTAACCTTCTTTTGTTTTCGTCTGTATTGAAAACGTTCTATAATGATAAAAAAATCAAATTAACGATGATTGTTATATTTATAACTGGCAGATTTATATCGGAAAGGTTTCAAGTAAAGATTTTTTTTAATTCAATTTATTTTTAACATTTCATTGTATTTTTTTATTTTCAGACGTAATTAATGAAATAAAACAAAAAACAGATACCCAAAAATATTGAAACAACAAAAAAACAGACACTACTTATTTTTCATCAATTACATGTAAACACTAACTAAATACATATTTATATAAAATGAGCTAAAAAATTATTGAATTGAATAAAATTATTTTTAAAATTGAAAAAAAAATGCGAAGATTGTTGTACGAATTGACAGTAAAATAAACATGAATAAAAAACGTATTTCAATTAAATTGACAATAAAAATCAAAAAATTGAAAAAAATTGACAATAAAATTATCAAAATTAAATTATTAAAAAAAAAATCACTCAATATAAAACCAATAAAAACAATTAAAATAATACTGATAAAAACAATAAACAAAATATGCATTGAAACAAAACCAGCAATGAAACCCATCAAAATTAAATGTAAAGTTTTTTTATATCAATCTTAAAACGTATTCTAAACAATCCAGCGTTAAAAATGTCGATCTCTACGTTTGCAATGTATGTTTTTTTTATGTAAATATATTAAATATCTTTCCATATACCCATGTACCTATGTTGGCACATTTCCTTATTTTTACTTATTAAGGTATCTTTTAGTTTTTCTCATGTTATCTTTTATAATATCCCCTCGTACCAGCACTTTTGCTGATTGGGAATATTTCGTACAAATAAGATATGTAATGTAATGTAATATCTAAAGTTAAAAAACCTTGTATTTTGTCATGAATAAATACATCTAAATCTTTAACTTTTACTAAATGTACACATTTATGCTTCACTTCTTCTTCTTTTTCTTCAACCTTATTCTCTCCACTGCTGGTTAAAGGTCTCTTCTAAGCGTCTTCATTCCTTCCTATCACCCGCTTTCATCATCACGTCACCGGTAATAGAGGCAATGTCGTCGACCCATCTTTTCTGTGGCCTTCCAACACTTCTTATGTTGAGTGTGTATAAAAGGGTACTGGGATCTCTTTTTTAAATGTCCGGAAAACTCACAGACTTGAACCCGTGACGGCACGGGTGGTGTAATTTCAAAATTACAAATCTTGAAAGAAATCATGGCAATGATAATACGATGCACAAAAAAGCTCAGTTTGATGGTTCAAAACAAATAAAATAATAAAAAGAAACCGTCTTGTTACAACAAAATGTTACCAATACTTTTCGTGTTAACTTTTGTTCATAGATGGCAGTAATAGTCGTCGCATTGGTTTCCGTAACACCTAAGTTTCGATATTTTACTTTGGTGTATTTTTTCTTACAGACAAAATGTATAAAGTTTGTTTCTAAAAGTAACAAAAGTTTTTGTACTGTGTAGCTTAATTTACTATAAAAAACAGTAATGATTTGGAATACAATAATTGTTGTATTTTGGAAATTATAGATATTATTTACAACAGATGGAGAACATTTTAGAGAAGACGGTGGTTTATGTAGTCACTTTAAATACTGTGTAACATTCACTATTCTGTCATTGTTTGAACATTCATATGTCTTTAATTTTTGCGAAGTTAAAGGCTGGAACGCTAATTTATGTGAGCGAGATTCATCTGACTGAATAATTTTACCTGCACACTCGGCAACGCTTAAAAATATATTTACTGCTACTACTATTTTTTTAAGCATAATATCGCCATATAATTATATTTTTTATTGAAAACATTTTACAATGAAATTATGTGCGAGAATTAGAGCCAATTTTATAAAATAATGTTTAGTAAAAACGTGCAATGAATAAATTCAGAGTTTTTTTTTGTAATTCACTTTGCCAAAACTAAAAAAAAAGATTTATCGTATTATAAGCGCTATGATTTTTCTATGACATTTAAAACGTGAATTCCGTACGCATGATAAAAACGGCTTCCCGGAAACCGGAAATATTAATATTAATATAATAATTATTAACATATTACAACAGAGATGAAGAACATGTAAGGGAAGGGAATGTAGAAGTCTAGGCATCCACAGGGCTTATGACCTGTCATTTGCTGGTTTAGTAGGTCCAAGAAGAAGTATTAAAATTAATAAATATTTATTGGCGTAGCCTAGTATGTGGGTGAGATGGTTCAATCATATGAATCTCACCCGCAACAATAAAGGTTTCCGCTCTTTAACTTCACAAACGTCAACAGATGGATGAATCGAAGGAATATAGATGTTTAAATATAGGCGGAATGGTGAATGTTACACAGTGTGTAAAGTGGCCACTTAAACCAGTCATGCAGTCCGTGTCTACAAAAATTTGGACCAACTTAAAACATCGTTGTCATTAAAAATTGACTGGCTGTTCTAGAACTTGTGATGTTTTTTATATTTATTTTTCTTAATAATACTTTTTTTATGCAATTTTAAAAGACTTCGTCGAAAAATTTAGTGCTATAATTTTTGCTGTGGGTAAGAATAAATTCGTTGTACTAAGTTTTCTGTGGCTTTGAACGTCTTTATTGCTCAAAAAATACAAAATACATTTCGTGAGCAAAATGTAGATTTATTTTTACGAAAACATGTTTTTTTTTGATACAACTGGCCATCAAACGGTTAAAATTATCATTAAAGATAATCTGCGGAGTACATTCATGAATGGAAATAAGTGGCATTAAAAAAAGTATGCATGGAATGGTTTTGTGATGGTTGTAGATGCATTTGTGTGTGTGGTGTGGTATACGTCAGTTGTGAATGTGTGAGGAGGTATAAGTGCTATCTACGCCATGCTGAAAAAATAAAAAATGGCCGAAGGAAAAGGGGAAGTAAATTGAGCGAGACGGACGCCGACTAGGAAGACAGAGATGCAAAATACAGCTGACGCATTCGAATAATGCGTTAGACAGAGAAAAAAATAAAGAGACGAGACGTATCCCTAGATAATGAATCAAATAACAATATTTAGTTTATTTAAACCTGAGTGAAAAACTCAAATTAATTTAACAGCCAAGAAAATATACAGCCGTGCTAGGTTGTTCCTTTTTGTAAAGTTGTCCCGTTTTCCCCTAACGTCTGCTAAGCGCGATCGGCGTCTAGCTCTGGACGTGGTGGGGGGAACGCAGCGGGGCGCCGTCGGATTTTCCGCCATCCGCCAGTCAGGGAGAGACCACGAGCGGAGTTGGTGCAGCTGTACTCCGAACGCTCTACGCCGTGTATACCGTGACATAGTATAGCCGTGTGTAATAGAAACAGCTGATTGGCATACATGCGGCTGGTGACGTAAGCCAACATACGGGAGACCGTCAATACACTCCCGACCGCCGCACAGTGCGGGTCTGCGGTCCCCACGGTGGACTAATCTCGCGAACGTTTCTACCATTTAGTCACTTTCTCGTGATTTGATACGCGACGAGCGCTTTATGTTGGATTTAAGTGTTTTACTGGAGTGCCTACCGCTTACTAGGAATATAAGTGACGACCGAAGTGAGAATACCCGAAGTGCCATAAGATTTTTTAAAACCATTTTCTGCGTTTATTTTTTAATACAGCGTAAATAATTAGGAAGTTCTACAGTGTTCGTGGGAAGTTATATCTATTCCACAGTGCGGGGATCGAAGCTTTCCTCGGATCGAAGGGAGTCTCAGTTCGGGGGGTCTCTATGGTGACAGTTTCGTCATCCCTCGCCAGTGTCGGCCCCTCGCGCTTCCATCGGATACGATACACTCTCGGGTGCCGAGCGCGCTCCCCGTCAGCGAGTGCTCCGCCGTCGGGTCGGGCGCTGGATTACCGACCCTCGGTAGAAGGTAGTGTCGCGCGGTGCAAATAAGAAGTGTCTTTCCGGTTTCGAGTTTCGATGCTGTTTATCCAGTAATCGGAGAGTGCGCGCGAAGCAGAAGGGTCTCCCCGTCACAGATGCGCGTGTGTCCCGCGGCGTGAGATGGCTCTGGCCGCCGAGTGCTACATGCCCCAGCTGGGCTGCGAGGCGCTGTACCCCGGGGCGGGGGCGCGCCTGCCCCACCACACCCCTCCGCCGCACCAGCTGACCACCCCGCCCGCCCCCAAGGACTATTCCATCCCGCTGCACGTGGACTGCAGCGTGGAGTACGAGCTGCCCGACTGCGCCAAACCTCCCCAGGGCGTGAAGATCGAGCCTCTGCTCATGATCCACCCGGCGCACTTCCGCAGGCTGGACAGCCTGAGGCGCTGCCCGTTCGTGAACAACCTGCCGGCGGCGTCCGGGGGCGCGCGCGCCCCGTACGAGCTGCCCCCGAGCCGGCCCCGCGGCCAGCCTCGCGCACTCCCCAAGGAGGCCGCCGTCGCCGCCGCCGTGCCGCAGCCGGAGCGCTGGACGCACGCGGCCAAGAACCACTGCTGCAAGGGCGCGGTGCAGTACGGCCAGGCCGGCTACCGGCTGCCCGACGCGCCCGACCCGTACTGGGGCGCGTGCGGGGGGCCGGCGGCGCTGGCCCCCGCGGAGCCCTACGCCCCCAAGGAGGGCGACACGCTGGAGAACAGCTTCGGCAAGTGTCCCCAGCAGAAGTACCGCTCCGCCCGGCACAAGACTCACCCCTACGTGATGGACCCCAGCGTTCTAGCCAGCGCCAGCGGCCACACGGCGCTAGCTCAAAACTGTGATAAAACTTTGGAACTGTTACAGGGTAATCGGTTAATTTCTCCGTTTCACGCCAAAATGTTTAGCGGGGAAAGCGTCTATCAGAATTATCCAATTGTGATGTATAAATAGTATAACCGTATCGAATAGACAATAAATAATGTACCGCCCGCACCCGCCGGGACCACCAGCTGTACCGTGAGGTCCGGTGGGCCACCGCGGGAGGCAGAGTACTGTAGTAGATTTGACTGACGCCCGGAAAAGATCTCAAAAGACCGGCATCGTCTCATCGCCCCCGACTTATCGCGATATCGCGTATCTGTGTAGGTTTTGTGGTCGCCTATCCACCATCCACCGGATGAGCCTTTCTATTTAGTTGCAGTTCGAACGGAAACGCCGTAATATGCTTATAAACACCCATTTAAACATTGATCTATGCCAACAACTCCGCCATATTCGTACTTCATGAGGATTATTACGACGGAAGATAGAATACATACATACATACATAGTTACATATACTTATTGCTACGTGAAATATATATATATATAATTTATGATTTACGAGAATGTAAATCCCGTGATCTTTCAAAATTATGTAGTTATTTTAGATTTAAAACTTAAGACATGCAAACTGATAACAATAATTATTAATCTTTGTATATGCGCAAATAAGTCTTCATAATATGCAATATAACAATATATGTTAGTACCTAGTATTTTTTATTGAAATATTTAATTATAATGTTCAGTATCATTAGTAATATTTCTAATGACAAATGTTTTTTTCACGTATGTTCTAAAAAACCCAAAGAAAAAAGGGTTGCAATTACTTGATTGTTTTTTTTCTCTGTTAACAATGAATTCTGTATTTCGTCTGTTTCTATTTGTGTATGCACACTTAAACTTTTTCCTTATCATTACTCATGAGCGCAATTAAAGTATTTCAAGTAACAATAATACGTTTATAATAAGAGCGTGTTCACGTTTCACGAGTAAAGTAATTTCAACTGTAGCCTCGAGAACTACAGAATACATTCTTCGGTCTCTACTTCTACCGAACCATTATTCGTCAGAGATACGATCTCAGATCGGACTAGACTGCTATTCGACTGACTTTGATGTTCAGTGGGTAGATAATAGTAATAGCCACACAGTCCATTCTTCCCGAAGCTTTTTCTTTTTGTTTTCAAATTCTTCGTGCTAGCGATTAAATAATAAATAATTATAATTCTTTCCCGGCTGGACTTCGGACGTTATTGTGCATTGTTTGAAATTAATTACGTTTTCATTTTTTGCCAGCAACAATAGTTTCTCTGAAATACGCTATTTTATATTTATGTGACGATTTACGTTGGGGTTTAAACAATAAATATAATATATAAACGAGTGCGTATTCGAGCGTGCGCAGGTTTCGTGTTTTTTGTAGGTCCCGCATAAATATAACTTTGGAGTCGTGAAACTCGTTTAATTTTAAACCGCAATTCATTTCAATTCTTTGTAACGACTGTCGTCATCAGTTTTTGTACACTTAATACATTCGTATACATTCTCGCGCGATTACCGTATGTATTCATTCAACGCGGTAAATGATTTTCACGTTTAAATTAACTACATTGTCGGTGATGTGGAATCTATACCGCGGCTCCTAGTTTGTCTTCGGACAGAAGTTTCTGGTACCGCACTGAATTAAATTTTCATTTGTAGCACAGCGGGTCTTTTCGGGGAAACTCAATTACCCATCTAATAATAATGATCCCATCCGTTTAAACCCCCCCGGTTCCACAGCGTAATGTAATAGTTTTTTATCGGCCGTACCTCGTGGTATGCTAGTTGACTTTTTATTCGCTTTCTGCGTTGCCCCCGAGCGTGATGTAAATTGATTACTTATTTCCAACAAAAAGTTTACTGCGAAGTGTTATTATACTCGCGTGATAAAATCACTCGTTCGGATATAACTTTACCCGTATTTACTTTTTTACGGCTTTCAGCCGAAGCACGACCGGTCCGTGCCGAACAGAATCTCACTCATTGACGGAACTTCGAATATCGCGAGATGTTGGCACAGAGACAGCGATCGGAGTAACGAAATTGAGCTCCACCTGGAGCTCAATCACAGATAACTATCGACATGCTAAAAAACGTGCTAAGTATTTGAGCGATCACCACGAACAATCATGAACACGCTGAAGTTAAAGCGGTCGCGTTGCAAAACGAAATTCAACTTCGGTCAGTTCAAGAGGATTGGTTGAATCTCGCACACGCCTTCTTTCAATTTTTCTCGAGTGCCGTATTGCATTTAGCCGGCGGTCGGCAAGCCAAATGTTAAGAAAAGCAGTCGCCATAGTAATTGTTTGTAACTTGAAAACGAAATAACAAACCGGCACGAGATTACACGCGTGTTGACTTTTTTGATTTGACGTTTGACCACGGACTACGGATACGGAACTTATCTATGGCGTTTTGCAACGCGACCGCTTTAACTTCAGCGTGTTCATGATTGTTCGTGGTGATCGCTCAAATACTTAGCACGTTTTTTAGCATGTCGATAGTTATCTGTGATTGAGCTCCTGGGCCGTTAATCGGTTATGTTTCGACTTAACGACCGCCCTCTCACGCGCTCCTTCTGCATCCGCTACAATGGTATCTGCCATCTATCTCGTGGCTGTGCGCGTACACGATCCGGAGACCGCAGATCTCCACCACCGCAGCGTGTGACCTTTGAAGGCGACATTCTGGTCGTACATTGTACAAGATTTATCGATCCGTTTGGCTCGCTGCGGATCGCTTTATTTTTAGCATTCAGTTCGGGTTTACCTTTTCTTCGCGGCGTTCCATTGTCACCACAATGGCGACTTTTTCCCGCTGCCGCCGTTTCCTCGGTGGCGAGTTTGTATCTGCAACTGCGTAGACGGCCGGCTTAATTGTACAACTCTCGCGATACGTTCTGCGAGATCTTTTCCGTGCGCATGAATTATTCAATAGAAATGGTTAACCTCCTCCCGCGTTCGTCTCCGCGATGCTTTACATTACCGAGACCTGTTCTAATTATTTATGAACGTCGTGTCGCCCATCGCGGCGAGATCTCGCCCGACACTCCTACTGAGATTATGACTGTTCCCTTCGTGTTCGAGTTCTCCGTCGAATACTTGTAAATACGCTGAATCGTCTATTGCACGAGGCGGGCTCGAACGGACGGATGATATTCCCCGGCGAACCCCGGTTCCGATCGTGGCGAGTCCAAAGTCATAGTCATTACGCTTAATTTCCATTTCTATATCGTACCTATACCTATACTTCGAGAACTGATCGACTCGTTCACCTTTGCGACCGCGGTTCGCCGGAGTATTCGCCAAATTTGGAATACGACAGCGACAGAGTCACTATATTTTCCCTATTGTATACGTTTGTAACTATTGTTCATATAGTTGCGTGTTTACTCGGATATAATTATATTTAAAAATGATATGTTTCGTAGTAAAGATATTTACTCATTTGGTATATTATAAACCTTTGTAGTGTGATGCTAAAGTGACATGGTATGTTGAGTGTCAGTTGACGGACGAAGCTACTGATACTGTAGTATCGCGACCTGTAATCGATGTTGAAGACTTAGTCAGTATTATTGCCAAACCTAATATATAAAGTAAATAGTCGCTTCGGGAAGAAATACATAATAAATAATCCATAACGATAAACATAATTGCTAAATGATGTAAGAAGTATAAATACTGTTTGTTTTGTCCTTCTCTAAGTTGAGTTCGTCTATAATCTAGGTAATAATCATTTCATACGCATTGTGATAATTGTTTTATAGTTTTGTAAATATGTTTTCCGCAGACTCGCTTTCTTGTTTTGTTCCCGACTGTTAAACCGCGAGGGTGAGGTAAAGAGAGTAGCCATTTTAGCAACACTGCAAAGGTGACCTGTGTGAATATAACATAGGTTTGCATACACACACATCTGACTACATACATACACTCGAACTGGATGAATATTAGAAGATTTATTACGCTTATTGTTGACTTACAGTTGTTGTATGCGAATATATTGTATTTAATGTTTGCGAGTATTGCCAAATACATACCAAAAATTATTATTATATGGAAAACTTTGTTTTATTTTACACATTTATAAAACCGTTCAGTGGAAAGGCTCTAAGTACCGAAAACGCCAGCAATACGTATCGTATTGTATATTATACGGTATTACTCTGACAGGATAATTCTTTTGGCCTGATTGTTAGAGCCTTTGACAAATATTTCGTGAAAAAATGACGTGTTCTAGTGCTTGGTGTATGCCTTTCTACTCGACGGTTTGTTAGTATTATTTCATTAAATCATATTTTTTTTTTATCGGTGATTGAAAACTAAAATTTGCGTAATCTTTGTACCTACGTCTACTTATTAAACGTAGTATTCTGCGCCACTGTCCTTGTAGTAATATTTTTGTAATAAAAAACGATTAAATTTATGGTAAAAGTCATTGCCTACAGAAATTTTGACAAACTGAAAATATTGTTGACTAAACCAACTGGCCTAAAAGGTAACAAAAAAAACAGGCGTTGTATAGAATAAAGGTCATTCAGTCAGATGAATCTCATTAGGTATCAGCTCATTAACTTTTACAAAAATCGACAGATGGAAAATTTTAAGTAATAAGGATGTTCAAACATGCTGAATGGTGAATCTTACACAATATGTGAAAGTGGCCACTTAAACCAGCTATAAGTTAACCAATAAAATAACATTACATGGTTGTGTAATTTTTTTTTTTTTTTGCTTTATTGACATAAACGACAAATCTGCCTTTTACAAAAAATTATAATACAAACATATTTGGCTTAATATAAAAATATATATATATATGTATATTTCCTTTTACCCAAGATTTATAAAAAGATTAAACCTAAAAATTATGCAACACATTCAGTAGAAAGTTTAAATAATTCAAGAATAAATGTAAAAAACAAATTAAATAATAAAATATTTTAAAGTAAAATATTAAGAAAAACATAAGTACTGTTTCATACAGCTGGGCAAAGTGAACAAAAAATTTACAAATTAAGTAACTATAAAAATAATTTATAATAATCATATCCAGGGTTGAGCAGAAATGTTGTGACGAATTTTAATGTACATCCAATTTGGATATCACCAACACCATTACTTAAACATTACGATTTTTTAAAACCATTATTAAGAAAAAGTATCTACAATACATAGGCGCTGTGGGCCAGTTCGTTGGACGGTAAATCGAGCGAGGCGGGTTCGATTCCCGCCAGTTGCAAGAAAAAATCGAAAGAAATATTTTTTTCTTAATTGTTCTGGGTGTTGAGGTGTATTTTTTTATTGATTCCTTTTAAATCCTGTCTTTCCCACCTGCGGACAAACCTCTAAAACAGAAGCTTAGCGAGTAATTTCTTTAAAAAAACATTTAAATAAAAAAAAAAAAATATATATATTTACCGAAAATGTTTTGTTATCAGATGCATTTTTTAAATATAAATAATACATTTGAGTCGAAAAGTACAAACGAAAAAAAACTAAATGAAATACCTCATCAGAACTCTTGAGCTTGGTGTGGGATTGCATGTTTACTAAAACACAATAGAAATGTTGTTAATTAATAAAAGGTTGTATAAAACAACATTTATGGACACATATACGCATATAACGTGAGGATATACTGATAAATGAAGTAAAATAATGTTTTGAGTCGCTAACCAAGAATATACATTCTCATAAAATATTGTAATAAAAAAGCATTAAAAAAATTAAAAGTAATTTGTGCTCGTTAATACGATCAGAAAATAAAAATCAGCATTGTAAAGCTCTTGTGTTTGGCAAGCAATTCATAAGTGTGAAAAATTAATTCATTACAAAAATTAACAATGTATACATGAAAATATATATACAGGAATGATGCCTTCTAATTAGATTTATTTATCTAAATTTAAACCAACAGGTATAAAGCAACTATTTAAACAAAATAATATTACTAACTTTGTTGTCAAACATTTTACTGTATAAAAGCATTATGGTATTTTAAGCCCTAGTGAGATGTTACGATTCGCATCCGTAGATTAGGATAGGTGTTATGCAGGCGTTATATAGCCGGCATTTGGTTTTCACTGAGAAAATATCCGATCTCCAGACAGCCTTCATACTGTTGAATGCAGCGCCTGCCAAAAGCGGCCATTTTATGTTACAATAACTGTGACGGGTAAGACAATTACCAAAATGCCAAGGAGTTCCGTTTCCAATTTAAAAGATTTCATGTTTATTTTATGGGTTGGAAATCGACACTGTTATTTTTACCCTGCCGGATGAAGAATACAGTTCCGTGTGTGAAAAAGAACCAGAACCCTGGACGAGTGTTTTCGTATTGATGGCTGCTCTCGAGTCAAAGTCCTGAATAAAGAAATCGAGTGGTGATAAGTCCAGCTCGTTGTTGGCGCGTTTGCCTACTATTCTTGAGTAAATACCACATCTATAAATATCAGATAAGATTAAGAAATCTATTATTCTTAACGATTTTTTAAATTTAGATTTCCGTGAAAATGAAACACAGGCAGCGGCAAGGAGAACCGGCTGATGACAGATATTAAGCCCTGACACCATTATTACCTTCTCATAATGGACTTCAGCCCTATTTTAATGGATTAAAATTTATGTACACTGTTTATTTTATGACACCCATAACTTATTATTAAACTCGCTCGCTCTAAGATGGCAGTAAAATGTTAAACGCCGGTGCTCATGTACGTTGAAGTATATAAAGTTACTAGCGGACCCGCCAGACGTTGTCCTGCCCGAACGTTGGCTTCCCTGCTAATTGCTTGGAAAAAGACTTTTCATTGATAAGTAGGTACCTAACTACTTGTTTGTGATTAAATTCCAATACTTAAAATTGATAATATTATAATATTTTATTTAAGTAGGTACCGTATTTGTTTATGGTTGAATTCCAAAACATAAAATAAATGTTTTTTCAAATATAACATTCTTTTTGCAAACGTCCAACTCCGATCGCCTCACCAACAAAGGGGTGTACTTATGTAGGAATACAATTTTTTTAAATGTTTTGAATTTAATATTATTTTAGTGTTACCAAAAATCCGGTAAAAAGAAGCAAATGGGTATAAAATAAGGAATTTAAGAAAATAATCTGATTGAGATCCACAAAAAACAAATGCCGTTTGTAAACATTCAAAAACATTTTTTTATACACAAAAAAACAACATCTTTCCATTTTTTTGCAAATGCATTCTCCTCGAATGCAACCCTGGTAGATCGATGAATTAAACATTTATGCTCCTAACTTCTTTTTTACATATTCGATTGAAGATTTTAATATCTATGAACACGCACAGTACAAAGATATATGTTTCTCTAAAAAACCGCACGTAAATTGGTTGAGCCGTTTAGGAGGAGTACGGTGACATCACACATACAAAGGAATTATATATATATATATAAAGATACCCGAAACCCGTTACAATTTCGGTTTATGACACCTGCCATATATACACTTTTTGCCCCCTTGAATTTCTTCGTCTCTGTTGAAAAATCTGTCAAATATCAAATACTATTCCATCATGTACCGAGTAATTTTCAGAATTCGGTTCAGTGACTTGCTTGACGAGTGTTTTCGCCCCGGTGGCTATTGTCAGGTATAAATCTACCGGGGATGATATGTTTGGCGCGTAAGCGACAATTTCCGAGGTCCTGGATTCGATTCTGGCAAAGTCAACGTAAAATATTTATTCAAAAGGTGGTTCCCTGCAACATTTCACTGTTTCTGGACTAGCAACTGAAAAGTAAAACTCGTCACTTTTATTTCAAGTAACAACTGAGCAAAATACACAACAATGGAGCACCACTGGGTGCGGAAAACGAAATGATGATGATAACGGATCGAATCGGATTATGGTCCCGTGGCTAGTGTTGCGGACTCACGGATCAGAGGTCCGAGTTTCGAACCCCCTCTACCCCAACTTGATTCCCACTTTCTAATAGTGAGTTATTTACAACTCGTTGAAAATGGCCCCAAAATAGAAATATTTGGAAAATGGTGAGAACAAAAATATTTTGTTAAAAATAAAAAACTTAGTAATAGGTAGGTACTACAGATATAACTACATTTAATTGCCATTCTTTCGCTACAAATATTTGAACAAATTATTTGCGCAAATACTAGTAAGTGCATGGTTGACATAAAATATTTATTTTTAAAGGTGTTTTTACATTAGAATATTCGTAGTCTTTAGACTTTTACATTGGGGGCCTAATTGCCAAATGATTATTTCTGTAAACCGACTAATAAAATAAAACGATTTATTTATTTTTTCGTGACTTAAAACGTATGTGAAAAAAAGCTCAATAAAATACCCACTTAAAACAGGCCAAGCAAAAGGTATATATCCAAAATATATATAATCCAACCTGCCAATGGTTATGCCGGTAGGTAGATCAATCGTGTTACTCAATCGTATCGCCTCGGATGTCGATATATTTCATGACAGTGGGATTTTTCTTAGGACGGCCTTTTACAAATTGAAATATGCGTGTTCATTCTACATGACGTTTTTTTCTTTTTTCTATTTAATCAATCTGTTATGTATATTTTGTAATGTATTGAGAATGAATTTGATACTCTGTAATGTTCTCAATGTAAATAAATAAGTAATTAATTAATATCGATGCAAATCTTTAATGGGAAAAGGGAGATAACAGGATTGGAATAGAGGAGAGATAGGAAATGTTAAACGAAGTATTTTTAATAATGGATGCAGTACCTACTTATGTATATAATATATGAGTTTAAAAAAAAAACTTGCAGCCAAAACCGTCATAGCATTAGAAAAATATATTATTCATGTTTTTTATTAATTTTATACAGTTTTAGGATACTTACTAAGTATTGTATAAAATGTTTTTTAAAATTTGTTTCGATTCGTTTTCCCCAACGCACGCGCCAGCATACTGATAAAACCCTCTTAATGCATTATTGCCTCAACTGAGAAAAAAATATTTATTTTGAATCTTGAAATTGGGCACATTTATTTTATTTAATCCAATAAAAAATACAAATACATAATGTTTGAGTATGTCCAAATGCTTGCAGACTGGCTGGATTTTCTCCCTAGGGAGTTGTTCACATTTAAATTTATTTCAACAGAGAGGGAAAACGTTTTTGAGAAGGGAATATGGAAGCCTAGGCATTTACAGGGCTTAGACCTGTAAGTGGCCACTTTACACCCCCAAATTGTTTAATATATCATTTTTATCTTTACAGTTTATTAGTAATTTTCTAATGTTATTTTTAGTATAAAAGGCAGGTTTAATATGTGTTGGCAAGAATAAAGAAGTTTTAGTTGGGGTGTTATTTTATTTTATTTATTCATTTAATCCAATATAAAATACAAATACATAGTAAACAAAAATGTTTATACAATAGGTACGGTACATTCAATGTATTTTTATTTTTATTAATGGATGTAGCCACTCCACTGGCCCTCAGGCGCGTTCCGGAGTGTCAGTGTATTATTTATTTTGTACATAATTGTACAATCTTTCACACCAATTGTGTAAAAATTCAAAAGAAATAATAAAAACAAATTAAATTAAAGAAATAGGATTTTCAAGAAACTAAAATTATATTCTTATATATGAAACATATTCCTCAGCTTCCTGTTTAGTCTTTTTAGCAATCCATTTATGGACTCTAGCTTCGAAAATATTGTTTTTCATTTTGTTCACATATAAACATATTCTTATGCATGCTTCAATTATAACGATGTGCATTTAAATATTTGTAAATAACAACTTACCGACTTTTGGTTTGCATGTTGGTTTAATTGGTGTCCTGGCGAAGAGACGTGTACGTCCCGAAACCGGTAGACATAGAAAAGTCGGTAAATATACAAATATTTAATAACATTTGTAAATTGTTTGGCTACAAAGTTTATGCTTTAAATATTAATAATAATGTGCATTTATTTCATAAAGAGGTTATTTAAGACATATTTTGTGTTCAAATTAGGATTTTTTCCTATCTTCAAAAATGATTTTTCCAAATCATATTATTTTTTTACCGCCTTATATAAAATGGAATTTTGTTACTGGTATAAGGATCATTTTGACTTTGGCTTTAATTATTTTTTTTACAAAATTCTGTGTTTTTTTTAAATATTTTACACAAATATGTAAAATATTATTTGCTTATTTATGTAAGTACTTTTAATAGATTTAACATCAAATTTCCACTTGTGGATCGGTTTTTTTTTTCAAAATTATTCTTAAGGCTTAGTTTTGAAATATGGTTAGTTTGTTTAAATTATTTTGGTTTGATAAAAATAATATGCTGCTACAGTAGTTAACTGTTGTTTAACTAACCAAAAAGTATTTTCCGGTTTTTCTTATTTATATTTAATACATGTTCATAAAACCACCCTAGTTTCATGAAATTGTATCAATAGATGAAGTATCGAAAAAATACCCGGTAAATGGAATTTATGGGTTTCACCAGAAAATATTGGGAAAAAATAAAAATTAATGGGGTTTTATACATGCTAACTTTCCTAACCTCGGGAGGATTTAGAAAATTTTATCAGTTGATAAATCTTGAAAAATGACATACATGTAACTAGTGGTATAGTCCTAAATAAAAAAGTACCGGAGTACACTTTGGTGAAGTGGCAGGGTAGTGGGAGGGGGGGCACACATGTTTAGACTTTTGACAGTTATCGGCAATAAATACGTTTATCGTTATTTCAAATTGTTTGAAGAGACTTGAGTGGATATATTTTTGAAAATTAATATTTGTTCCTGACTAGAGCCGGTGCGTCGCTCCGCTCAGATAAAAAGTGGCGGAGCGCCGCTCCGGTGCGCTCCGGCCCGACTAAATTTTGTCATTTAGAGGGTTTTATCCTTAAGCTAATAATACGCCACTGCCTAATAGATTCGGACAAAAACCATTCTATGATTAACAACCATGAAGTAAGCTACAGTTAACAGCAATACAACAGGCCGTAGGTACTCAGGGTACTGTTTTTTTTTTCATTTCATCATATTAGATTACATATTAATAAATGATGCCATATTCTGATAAGATTAATTGACAATAATAAATAAACAAATTACGATATTATCTTGGATAGTCTCATTGAAGAATAAATTACTGTGTCATACATTAGCTACTTAACGAAAAGATATTAACGATTGATGATCAAATAATATCTGATCATTTTATCAAAGTGCACGGCACTTATTACCCGCATGTATCATAAGATTATTATTTGTAAGTTAATTTTTCACTTGTAGGTACTTAATAAATTATCTGCCAATGATTTATGAAAATTTCGATTATGAGTTATCTCTTAACGAACAAATATAAAAACAAACAAACGCATTTTGACAACATTGAGTCCATTTTGGTCTTTGTTTTTACAATTTCATACTTCTATCCTATACATAAAGGGTCGGCACCAGGAATCCATTAGGAACTGCTCATTTTGATCTTCTGCTACGAACATTAAACGAAAACATAAATATTTAAAACAATTTAATCGTAGCAGTAAAACGGAAAAAAAACTTACTTAAAAAAAAACGTTAAAATTATTATTTATTTATTGAAACACTTTATATACGTATACAGTTTACATTCATATGCATAAGGGAGGGCACATTGCCTTAAGGCAATTTCTTCCTACCTACCCAAACCGTTCAATTTGAAAAAATCAGTGGTATATGAACATATTGTTGGTAAAATAAAATATATTGTTTTCATTATAAAACAAAATATACGAATATATAGATATATTTTTTAAGAAATAAAAATTGACTAAATATCTTCTTTTAGAAAAATACATATTTAAAGCATTTTGTTTTTCATGTTTAAATCAACTTTGTAAGGATTTGTTTTGTGTGAAATTAATCAAATATTATCAAATGTTTGACACAAAACAGATACACAAGTATTTTTTATTGTTTTGTTGAACGACAACGTTGAAAACACATAATTACCAGCAATCATATTGTGTTGTTTCACAACCTGGGCCCCGATTACAATAGGCAGTTATAAGAGCTACAGTCCATAAAGTAAAATCTTTTTCATCACCGCAATTTCTATATTTGAATGAAGTATCTTCTTTGGTAAGATGTAATTGAACACGTTTAGCAAGAAATAATTCGTATTCAATTTACACAACATTCATTTAAAGGATTTTTAACTTCAATTGTTTGTAAAGCAAAATCTTCTGCATGAAAATGTTTACATTTTTATGTTTTTTTATTATTGGGTCCATAACTTAAAAACTGTTTTTTTTAAAGAAAATTTAAGATTTTACTAAACAGATCTTGTACAATTCAGTTATTTAAATATTGTCCATCGGAAGTTACAACATTTCCTCATCTTTCTGGCAATTTGTGGATGCCATCCCAAAAAAAACGGTCATCTTTTAAATCAAATAACTAATCAAGCCAATTTTTGATGCCGTGGCATGAAGTGAAGTGTATTTGGAAAGTGCATTCTGCATCAACTGAAACAAATGGAAGTCCGAAGGCGCCAGGTCTGGACTATATATGGCGGGTGGGGCTGAACTTCCCATTCGCTATTTTCCAAACAGTTTTAACTGGTTGAGCAACATGTGGACGAGTATTGTCATGTTGGAAAATCAATGTCTTGTGTCTGGTGTCCCATTCTGGCCGTTTTTCATTCAATGCTTTCTTTGATCGAATCATTTGTTGTCGGTACAGCTCTCTCGTAACGGTTTTACCCGGTTTTAGAAGCTTATAATACACAACCCCTTTTGATCCCACCAAATACAGAGCATTATCTTGGCAGTGTGAATATTCTTCTTCGGTCTCGATTTGGCTGGTTGACCGGGCTTCACATACGATTTGTTGCGCTTCTGGCTGTCGTAATGAATCAATTTTTCGTCACCAGTAACACTTCGATGCAAAAATAACTTCTTTTTATGACGCTCGAGCAGGATGACATCCAAAATTGCGTTTCCACGTCTCTTGGTGTTAACTCGTACAACACCCAATTTCCTTGCTTTTGGATGAATCACAATGCTTTTAGGCGCTTGGAAATGGCTGCTTGAGTCACGCCCAATGATTTCCCAGCTCTTCTTGTGTTTGACACTTTGAGGCTTGATCAACTAATGCTTCCAATTCTTCATCTTTAAACTTTTCAGCCGTCCAGGCTGCTCTTTGTCTTTGATATCAAATGTGTGATTTTGCTAGAACATGATTGCCATACAATTCCATGAGAAAACGATGAATTTCGGCTGCAGTTTTATTTGAAAAAAAGGGACTCAGCAAAACATTCCGCAAATGCTTTTTTTCCGCCAATTTTCGAAATTTTCTAAGATTGAAAAAATTATGTTTCTCACAAGTAAATCAAACACTGTTGACTGATTTTGACAGCTTATGAATAGAGCTTTGAAATTACATGTATGTCAATGATTTGCTACACGCATCCATAAGTGCTAAAATCTAGTGTCAAATTCCATTAAATAAATTCCATTAAATCGTTTAGTTTATATTATCAAAATACAAGAGGCATGAAGACAAAAACCAAAAATTTTCATCAAGAGGTTTTAGATAATAACTATGACATAATATGCTTGACGGAAACTTGGCTTAACTCAACAATATTTAGCGAAGAAATATTTGACCGGCGATATGCTGTCTTCAGAAGAGATCGCGAAACATCAAGTTCTACTTCAAGGCAAGGAGGAGGAGTTTTGATAGCAGTCTCGATAAAACTAGTGTCCAATGGAAATAAAACATTTAAAAGAGAAAATGAAGACATTTGGGTAGAAATCAAATCGAATATTACTTCAAACTTTAGTATTTATCTTTGTGTAGCATATACTCCTCCAAATTTTAATATCTCTAACTATAATAGCTGCTTTCAAAAGCTTCAGTACAGATGTCTTCAACGTAAATCAAATTCACAATGCATAATTCTGGGCGATTTTAACATACCTGAAATTAAATGGGTGTCAGATGCATCAGGTAATAACAATTTTCTCTATCCTACAAATTACACTAGCCCAAAATCCTTAATTTTTGTTGACTTTGCACGTATCTGTAACGTTTATCAATTTAATTATCAATGCAATCATAATGGTCGAATATTGGATCGAAAAAATAAATATCCCCAAATTAACCACTCTCTAGAGGATAGAGAAGACGCATAATTGCACCCCTGGAAGGTTTGAGAATTTCTGAGAAAAATAGTAAATATTTTTGAAGAAATTTTAGAAATTACTGAAGTTTATTTACTCTCATGACTCATAAGAAACTGCATTGCATGTTTCTTGAATCATTATTATTATACTATACATTTTTCAATATTTTGCACACATATTGGCGGCCTTTGTAGTGTAATGTATAAGACGCTTGAAGGTTTCAGGTTCAATTCTCGGTAAGATTACAATAATTTAAAATGTTATTTATTATTCTCAAGTCTTGGTGTGTCATCAAGGCAGTTGGAAAAATGTGTGATATCTTCAACTCTTTTACTACAGAAAAAAATAAACACATTGAATAATTGTGGAAATATGGATGTTCATACATAGGAAGAATGGCAAATATTGATCAGTATGTAAGTGGCCAGTTGAAACAGCTAACGATAGATCACAAACCCTATAAATGGCTAGACTTACATTTTTCTCTCTCAAAAATGTTTTCCGTCTCTGTTGCAACAAATTTAGATCTAAATAACTCCCCAGGAAGGAAATTCAGCCTGTCTACAAACATTTGGAAATACTCAAAACAGTGATAATAAATGTTTCAGAAATAATTTTTCATGTTTCTTTCTAAAAATGTTTTTCCTATCTTTTGCAATGTACTTCGAAAAATATCTTCATAAAACATAATTTTACCCGTGGGTCACCTATTGATTTTTGGATTCGTGAAATATATATTTTGTTTATAATTTTTAAATGACGTCATGTCAAGTTATTGGGAAAAGTAAACATTAAATATTATTAATGATTTCTCGTTATCGCAAAATAAGTAAATTAACAATAGTTTCGATTCCAAGAAATTATTCAATCGGGTTTTTGCTGTTTACGCCTTTTAAAAATCGATTATAAACTTCAAGGAAATAGTTTATCGATAAATTAAATGTTTTGTTATTATGTATGAATCATTATGGTTTTTAAAGTAAATTTTAAAAAAAAACTAACAAGCGTTATAAGATAATTTATGACTGAAATTAGGAAGTGTGTGATTATTGTTGGCCTCGTGTTGTAATGCTGAGCACGTTTGCCTACCATTCAAGATGTCTCGGGTTCGATTTCTGGCATGGTTGAAATGAAATATTTATTTAAAAAGGTGTTTTCACACTAGAATATTTTAGAGTCCCTGGACTGGTACCTGAAGAGTAAGACTGATCATCTTACCTTCATTTAACAATATTTTTTAATTGATTTTATCGCTGCGATTGGTGTACCAATGCAGTGCCCTGTGCATCATTGGCTGCGGAAAGGAAATGATTATGATGTAACTAACTAACTAACCATCACGCCATTTCACCGGAGGGGTAGGCAGAGAGGATAGAACGCCACACCACTCTGTCCTGGCACACTTCCTTTGTTTCCTTCACATTCATACATCTTCTCATGCACGCACGTCGATTATTCCGACTTTTCACATGACCACTTTCAAGAATTTGTTGTACTTGATCATGCCATGTCTTTCTCGGCCTTCCTCGACTTCTACAACCAGACACATTCGCATCATAAATCTTTTTAGCCGTTCTTTCATCATTCATTCGCTCCACATGACCGAACCATCGCAAAAGACCTTTCTTAATTTTGTCGATAATGCTTAACTCAGCCTTGCATTCTGCTCTAATTTCGACATTAGGGCACCTATCATACATTGTTTTTCCGCACATTCGCCTGAGGGATCGCATTTCAACAGCATTCAGTCTACTTTCGTCCCTTTTTTTCCAACTCCATGCTTCGCTTCCATACATTAGGGTTGGTACCAGAACTCCATTATGAACTGCTAATTTAGCCTCTTGCGATAGACACTTATTTGCTACGACAGACTTTAAGGCACCATTAACTCTGTTACCGGCACTAACCCTCCTTTCAATATCCTTGTCCATATTTCCATCTCTAGTAAACATACTACCCAGATATACAAATTCTTTGACCTGTTTCAAACTATCTCCATTTACTACAATCTTACACTCAGTCATAGTTACATTTCTTTCAAAGACCATGACGTTCGACTTTTGCACATTCATTAGCAAATCACTCTCCTTGCACACTTCGTAAACCTTTGTAACCGAGGATTGCAGTTCCTCTTCGCTGTCAGCTAGGAGGACTGCGTCATCGGCGTACAGAAGGCAACTGACAATTAGATTACTCATTTTCGCTCCCACATCCATACTTTTCAATTCTTTATGATTATGATGTTCTTATTTTAATATAATATTTCTCTTTTTTTTTCAATTTATCATAAAGATACCTTGTGGTTTATATTATACGTTTTCTGGTAAGTTTATTCAATTCTATCATACTTGTTCATTAATTTTTGAATTTCTGTATAAAATCTTTTTTATATTGTGCGGTGAGACGTTAATAAGGTTTTATAAAACTATTAACAGATCATATAAATTACAAGGATTTGACGAAAACGAAATAATATTATTGAAATTTACGTGAATTAAAATATTAAAGAAATAATAAAGAAGTGTATTTGGCTTATGGTTTTTTTTTGGTTTTATTTAATAGTCTAATACACAAAATAATATTTTTATTTATATCCCTACAGAGATGAGGTAGAATTTTTTTATTTTTTTTCAAATTCAGGATTATGGATATTCGAGCGTTTACAGGGCTTATGACCTGTCATTGGCTGGGTTAAGTGGCCACTTTAAGTAGGTACTACAACATTCCCCATTCCGCTTATTAGCGAATATCCACACAGGTAACATTTTTGATTTTTGTATATATGTTACGAAACGAGAAACCACCCACAAGCGAGTTGGAACAGGTCATAAGCCCTGTAAACGCTCAAATATCCATATAGTAGATTTATAAATATTTCAAAAGAATTGCAAATAACTTAGATTATCATCCTTAGTAACTTTCTGATTCTTTACTTCCAATGTCTGTCCACCAAAAAATAACGTGTTAGCACATTTAGTTAATAAGTAGACTTGTTACTTGTTTGGGCCATATGAAAATAAAGTTAAGTAATTTCAGCGTTTTTGTCAAAATAAGCAAATAGGTTATTTTTTATGAACCAAATTTTGATTATTTTTATGAAAACGCAAAAATTGATTAACTTTTCTCGGTGCAATTGGCCCTAAGTTGATGTACGAATATTCTATGGGCTACTGCGCGGCAGGTCGCGGCAACACGAAATATTATTTTCACTGTTTTGCATTAAACAACCAGCAATACAGCTGCACTACACTGTGCGGCACTCCATAAAAAAATTGTCGCGCAGCGCCGCTGTAGTGCGGATTAGAGTACATTATACATCGCTGTATATACTCTGTAAGATCGCTGATTAGATCTAATTGACTCATAACTTTAAAAATCTGATTTTGAGTTAGAAATATAAAGAAAAATTCTTATAATATGCCAAAAAATAGGCATCATTCTAGCTTTACAATTTAACCACTGAATGCCGTTATGACACAAATATGCACATTGACTTTTTTTTCGTCGTTTTCAAACAGTGTCATATTTAAGCTATTTTCTTTATGACAATAGACATTTTATTTGGACATCGTAATCGCGTTTTTTGAGTCAAATCTAAATTATACAAAACACCGGCTTTGCTTTAAGGTTAAAAAGATAAAGAAATAACTAAATTACGATAATGAGGTTGTAAGACGATATTATTTTACTTTACAGGGTATCCTGAAAATTATGTCTTTTTCAGTTATAACTCTAGTTTATTCGATGCGCGATATGTGATTGTGTTAGGATGATAAACACAATAATCGCATGTGTGTGTGTATGTGAATGAGTCGTATTAGATTGATTTTGGGTACATTATTAAGTTTTTATGATACAAAATTATTCTAAAGAGAACTTGAAAATAATACTTCATTTCCATCATTAAATTATACACAATAGCAACCGGTATTTAGAAAATACCGCATGATTTAATACCGGAATTTTAACGCCCTGGGCCATCTGAGCGAATGAATATATTTTCAAGCTAATCTAAAATTTCAAGTCATACACTTATCCGCCCAACACATATTTAAGTTTCATAGATATTTTTTTAATTGATTATCGACAGCTATTCAACCTTTCGGGATAGGTAAGTTGTGCTTCAGATTTCAAAACGGTAAGATTCCTTCTTTCGATTTCCTGAAATGCAGGATTGTACGTTTCAGGCGAGAGTCTTCTGTCATCGGCAGATGCAAAACTTCTAGTCGCTCCACATACTGAGGACGCTTCTTGAGAGCCTTTACTACGCTTACTCCTTCACAAGGCATCATAGTGCCTGGCATAAGAGTACAAGAATCTCAGAGTGTTCGTTTGTAAGTCATGAAACAAGTGTGAAATACGATTTTATTTGCGTCAGAATGAGGTATACATAGAATACGAACGAACCTAAAAAACAAAGGCACGACTTGTAAGGTGTGAGGTTCTCGACGTCCTGGATGTTTGCTGCTGTCTGTTCGTTGGCAGTTCATATCATCAGAACGATGATGTGAACCTGACTTAGTCAAATGTACACGAGCTGGTAGCCGACGGAGAGGTCTGTAGGTTGTTTGTGGACATCATATCATTTACAACAAAGTCAACAAAAATATATGAACAAGATGTGTGAATTAAAAAAAAAAATCATTTGAATGAATAGTATTGCTTTATCTGATCCAGAGAATGTTTATTTTGTAAGTTCATACATTTCTAAAACTTAAAAAAAATGTTTTTAAAGCTTTGAATGAAAAAAAAAGAAGTTTATTTGTATAATATTTTTTTAAAGTTGTTAAAAATAACAATTTTTATACTGCTTTTATACATAATAATAATGTTTAGTG
The DNA here is from genome assembly GCF_059751315.1 of Micrasema longulum. Classification (NCBI taxonomy): domain Eukaryota; kingdom Metazoa; phylum Arthropoda; class Insecta; order Trichoptera; family Brachycentridae; genus Micrasema; species Micrasema longulum. The sequence goes on from NW_028278092.1 coordinate 86,738, forward strand.
CTATGGGAAATTGGACAAGAAAAATGTAACAATTAGAGCATTTTATTGTATGGCGAAGTTTCTCTAAAATGTATGAAAAAAATAATAAAAAATATATCAATGAATTTGAACAAGTTTAAATGATGTCACAAGTTCTTCTAAATCAATCAATGATAGTATTGTGATAGATTTCCGGTTTTCGGGAAGCCAATTCACCAATGAGAAAAACTCACCGAAACTAGTGACGTCACACGTGGAGTAGTGAAAAAAATACGAAACATGAAATAATCGTAGCAATAGTAATACGATATTGAAAAATATTTTTTTGGCTTGGTATGAAAATGTTTTAATAATTTTTCAGCTCACTGTTAAAAGTAAAAGTGTCATTACGTCTGCATATAAATATTTTTATGTGCTTGTCCTTAAATGAGTTTTTCCCGAAACTCCTTGCAAATATTATCTAAAATTATCTATAGTGTACCTAAATAAATAAAATTAGAAAACATATACATAATAATATACATACATACGACTACAAAACACAACATATTTATTTACATTTAAGTCAAGATTGAAATGTCACTATCGAAATATTTAAATTGTTCCTTTATCCTTTTTTTTCCTTCCCATCCCCTCTTCTCTCTTCATAGTAAAGTGTTATTTTTTATTGTTTTTAATATATTTATTTTTCTTAATCTTTTCTTTTAATTTTTGTATAAAATTGTATGATTCAATATGTCCATGTATTTATAATTTTCTTAAACTGAACGGTTTGGGTAGGTAGGAAGAAATTGACTTAAGGCAATATGCCCGCCCTTGTATGTATATTTATTGTATATGTATATAGTGTCGAATAATTTTATTTTTATTTATTTATTATTTACATACTATATTACATTTTAGTTATTTTAAAATATTTTTAAAATTATAATTTTTTTTACAGGACTCACCAAGCCAATGAATATGGCTTGTCGGTAAAGATCCTTAATAATAATAATAACATATCAGTAAAGGAATGAGTATACATATACTTCTTTTCCATTAAAAGTTCACATTCCTTTGTCAAAATAAATTTCATCTCTATTGATATCTTTAAGATCAAATTGGTTGTTCAAAAATTGTAAATCGTATCTCATTTACAGGGATCGAGATGTTGTTAATGTGTCCGTATCTTTGATCGACATCCCAGTTGTATAGTAATTGTACGATAGGAGATTGATACGGCTCGGCCTCGTGGGATAATCGAAGGTAACTATCGTACCGCGTATTTTGTACTGCCATACGAAAAGTGCTAGTCATAAAGTCGGCGTGCAAGCGGAGTAAGTGTGAAAATTATAACCATTAAATAACTGAAAAAGTCAAAAGGTTTGCTACGAAAACCCCAAAGTTACTCAAAAGGATACCCAACCACGGTAATTACAAGCACTAATACATCAATAAAAAAATAATCTTAGACTTTTATCGCAGAAACGTCAATTGAGTCTAAAATCATCGCTTTCCTATGGAATAATTGGATGGAGGGGAGATTTTAACAATCATATTTAACCATTCGAAACTGTTCAAAAATTTATCTAAAAAAAATGATTCACTCTAATATTAAAGTTTCTTTTAGTTTTTCCACGGGTCCACGGGTAGTATTTTTTTTTTTTTTTTTTTTTTTTTTTTTTTTATACGCCTCCACTCGTTTGCGAGTGATTTTGGCTCTTAGAGACAAGAAAAAGTAATTTAAAGAATATACGCTTCAGTGAACGACAAAAAAAACCCATACCCACGAAAAAATATAATATAATGTGAGGTAGTTAAAATCAGTATGAAAGAGTTGTGACAATAAAATATTATTACTGTATAAAGTAAACGTAAACATAAAATGAAATTTCGGGCCAAAAGTAAAGAGGGACATTCAATTAGACTTATTAATTAAATTATGCAAATAATATTTAACAAATTCAAATATTTTTATTATTTGTCCTTAGGAATTTAGTCAGAAGTAAATAAGTATCCAAATCATTCTGGGCTAGTAAAAATTTTACGTTAAGAGGGAACGTATTATATTCTTCACATATATTTTGAAGGAATTCACTTCTTTCGAAGAGGGGACAGTCAAAAAACAGATGATCTAATGTCTCATCGTCATTTTCACAAAGACACATTGCCGAAGTAAAGACACCTATTCTCGATAAATGCGAGGCAACGAGACAATGTCCTATTCTCATTCTTGATATTAAAGAGATGTTCAATTTTGATTGCTTTTCGATTTCAAACCATGGTGTAACGGGGATGGAGCATTGAATACTCTTATAAAACAACCCAGTCGAGGAATTCTGCCAGAAAATTGTCCACTCAGATCTGATTTTATTAATTATAGTTGGTAAACAATCGTCAGTAGGACGACTAAAGGAGTGCGGGATGCTTCCATGAAGGCATGCTTCCTTTGCTAGGTGATCAACTCTTTCATTTCCAGAAATTCCGATATGCGAAGGAATCCAACATAAGGTCACCTTGAAATTTCTCTCGAACGCAAAAAATATAAGATATTTCATTTCACAAATTAGTCCATCATTACTACCATAAATTCCAGATTTCAACTTTTTGATCAGACTTAGGGAATCAGTAAATATTATTGACATAGGAATCTCAAGGTGTATAACTTCCATTAAAGCCTCTTTTAGTGCAATGCACTCGGCAGTAAAAACTGAGGAATCGGAAGGCAGTATGAAAAGTCTACTTAATTGAAAAGTTGGAATATAAAATGCCGCACCACAACCTTGGGCTGTTTTAGATCCATCAGTAAATATAAATGTGGAACCAGGCCATTTTTCTTCTATATTCGCCAAGAATGTTTGGTTATTACCTTGGTGATTCAATCGAGCAAATGATTTATCAATACTTATATGTTCTTCTATTTGAGAGGAAAATATTAGTGCTTTAAATGGAGTAGAAAATATTGGCAAGTTGTCCCTGGGGTAAATTGTAAATACTGACTGAATATACTGCATGGACGAACACAATAAAGGAATAGATCTGCGAGCGTTTGTTTCATTTGTCATCTTTTGAGTTAGAATTGACAAGGATTTTATCAAAGGATGATCCTCAAATTCAATTCGTTTCAAAACAAATTTTATTGCAAGATATTTCCTGCGCAGCAACAATGGCATTTCACCAGTTTCTACCTGTAGAGATACAATAGGTGAGGACCTCATCGCTCCTAAAATTAAACGTAAACTCTTTGACTGAATTTGGTCTAATTTTTTCAATTGATATTTTGGCAAAGGGTCAAAAAAATAGCTGCCATAATCGAGATGACTACGAATCAATGCTTTATACAACATTTTTAAGGTCGACGGGTGAGCCCCCCACCACACTCGAGACACGGCTCGAAGAATGTTAAGGTTCCTCTCGCACTTTGCGACAACCTCTTCTATGTGTATATTCCATGATAATTTTCTATGGATAGTCATACCCAAGAATTTCACTGACTGCTTAATTGGGATCGGTATTTCCTGAAGTTTGATGCATATATCCGGTATTTTATGTTTATTGGAAAATATTACTAATTGACTTTTTGAGGGAGCAACTTCTAAATAATTACTGCTCAGCCACAACTCTAGATAATGCATTATTGTCTCCATTTCGATCGCACCCTGCGTTATGTTTTTATGGTGGAGATAAATAACAAAATCGTCAGCATATTGTAAAATTTTACTCATACTTGGGAGGGAACTATGTAGGTCTATAGTATATATGTTAAACAGCAAAGGGCTAAGAACTGAGCCTTGTGGTAGGCCCTTATAAACAGTACGCATAATCTTACCAGTAGGGGTTTCAACTACTAGCTCTCTCTGGGAAAGCATATTGAATTTTATACGTGATAATTTTTTTGGAATACCTGACGTACAAAGCTTTCTTTCCAGAAAAGGGAGGTTAACGTTGTCATATGCACTTGCTATGTCTACAAAACACGCAATAGTGCACATTTGTGATGTCTTTGCAGATTGTATATCCACGTATAGTAAAGCAATGTTATCTAGACAAGACTTTGCTTTCCTGAAGCCGAACTGAGTGTAGGGAAGGAGGCGTTCAGTTTCAACATGCCATTCTACTCGAGCCTTTATCATGTATTCTAGAATTTTCAGCATACAACAAGATAACGCAATAGGGCGATATGAAGAGCCTTTTGATGAACACTTACCAGGTTTCAAAATTGGAATAATAAGTTGTTGTCTCCATTTTATTGGGACCACAGAAGAATCGAGAACATTATTATATAATTTGAGAAGTTCAACGCGAAAGGAATGTGGGAAGTGTCTTATCATTTGATAAGAAATAAGATCTATACCAGGAGTAGAGTCTCGTGCATGACTGATAGCTAAAGACATTTCTTCCAGAGTAAATCTCTGAGAAAGCCAACTTGGTGACACAACTTTTTGTGCTTCCGAAAATACTTCACATTCTTGAGGAACGTACGGGGGAGCTAGCTTATTTACAAAATCTTCAATCCAATCAGTAGAAGAGCTAGACAATGATGATAAGCACCCTTTGAATCGACGTACAGCACTCCAAATTTGAGAAACAGGTGTTTCTGGTGAGAGTGAGGAACAAAACTCACGCCAACCTTGACGTTTTTTGCGCTGAAGAGTTCTTTTAGCTAATGCTTGAAGTCTCTTCAGTTCTAAAAAATTACCCAAAGACATGTTATACCTATACTCACGCATCGCTTTTTTCCTATCAGAAACTATTGAAGTACACTCATCATCCCACCATGGGGGACACTTAACTTGCTTACGTTTTGCCGTTTTCTTGGGGATAAGTTTATCTGCAACTGAGTACACTTCATTAGTTATAAATGATAGCATTGAGTTTGTATCTTCGAGTTCAAAAAAAGGAAAGCTAACCGCTTCCAAGGCAGTTTCAAAATCTTTCCAATCAACCTGTCTCAGATCGTAACCTCTTGGCTGCCGGTTCAGATAAATTGAGTGTAAGGTTCGTTCGAAAGCAAGAATAATTGGAAAATGGTCACTTGAGTGTGAGTCGTCTAAAACCGACCATTTAATTAATCCCGCTAAGTCCGACGTGCAAATAGATAGGTCGACTGCGTTTTGATTCTGTGTGGGGGGGGCAAGACGGGTAGGTGACCCATCGTTAATTATGCATAAGTTAAGGCTATTCGTAAAGTCTAAGATAGCTCTACCACTAGAATCTGAAGAATTACATCCCCATGAAATTGAATGGGCGTTAAAATCCCCCAAAAGAATAAACGAAGATGAGAGCTTTGTAGTAATAGAATCGAAGTACGAACTATCAAAATGCATTTTTGGAGGGATATATATAGAAACAAAAGAGATTCCCGATATATCTATTGCAACAACTTGGTAATTTATGTGTGTTGGTATGGTGATGTGAGTGAACGGAATTTCTGATTTGATCAATAATGCTGTTCCCCCTCTACCATCAAGACGATCGTGTCGAACCGTCTTATAGCCAGGGATATTAAAAGTGAAATTTAGTGGAAGCCATGTTTCTGAAATTGCAGCTATGTCAACATTATGTTCTTGAAGTAATGATATAATTTCGGATTTGTTTGAAACAGCACTTCTGCTGTTCCATTGTAAAATAGTAAATTGTTTTGAGTTAAGTATCCACTTCACCGCCATTTTTAATATTATGAATTAGAGAGTTAATTATAGGAATAAATGAAGCAGCGTTGGACGGTTGATATGAATTAGGATTTGATATCAAAGTAAGTAGAAGTTTAGCAATAGAATCAATTAGACTAGAAATATTTGATGGAACAAGTTCTGATGATGTTGAATTCGATGAATTGTTTTGGGAATAAGCATTATTTTGAAGAGCACAGCCATCCGCAGGATTGGACGCCTGTCCATTCCGATAAGAGAGAAGTGATTCATGTTCCTTTGAATTCCATGCCTGAACATGTCTTGAATTTACAGCAGTAGACTTTATAGGAGGCAAAACCATTGTGATGGGAGTTGAAACGCGTTTAATATTTTTGGAAGTTTTTTCCGCATAGCTAATGGTAGATGTGGGATGTAAATTAGAAGCTTCCTTGTACGTCACATTACCAGCGGCCATTGTATGCTTTATATTCTTTTGTCGAGTCAGTTCTGGGCATGAAAAACTAGAGGCACTGTGCGAGCCATTGCAATTTACGCATTTAATGTTTTCAGTCTGGCATACTTCTCCGAGGTGAGATTCCCCACATTTGTAACACCTAGGGATCGATCGGCATTGTGTTTTCGTGTGGCCAAAGCGGCAACATTGAAAACATAAAATAGTTGGAAAAATATATTGCTCCACTTTTAAAGAATTATGAAACAAATAAACGTTATTGGGTAATGTTTGCCCCTCGAAAGTCAAAACAATCGACTGAGATGGTTTCCATGTCACAGTTTCACAAGATTTATCTTTACAATTAAGACGTCGAGCCTTAATTACCTTACCACATCCATAAGGGACCTCGATTGACTCAATAATTTCTTCAATTGTAAGATCTGTGGACACACTTTTTACAATTCCTAATTTGGTTACTTTAAATGACGGTACATAGGCTTTCAGGGAGTTAGTAACGACAAAGTTTGATGTTAAAAAATTGTTTGCTGCAACGGCAGTCTTAAATGTCAAGGAAATTTTAAATTTGTTTTCCACTCTCACACCTCCTAATATAATGTTACTAATTTTGTTGGTATATAAAAGTTTACCAAAAGTGATAGGATGAAGGGGTTTTGAAGATTCTTGGTATTGCACGAACACCAAGAATGGGCCAGAAGCATTATCCGAATAGGTAAATGATGGAGAGGAAAGGTCGGGAGCAGGGAAAGGAAGTTTGCATGGTTGCAAATCAGGGGAACTGGGTGCCCTGGGTCTTTTTCTATGCTCAAGATCAGGAGGATCCCCAGGATCCTCCATACTTAAGCCTAAAACAACGAAATGCGAAAAAGAACGCAGTCACAGAAATTAAATAAAAATAAATAATAATCAAAAATCGAAAACTTGTCAAACGCTCCTCCCTCGATGTCGAGTTATAACTTGACTAATCCAGTACAATGCACCGAAGAAATATTGTTATTCACACAAAATTGTACGCGCTGATAACAAAACACACAACCGTCCACTGTCGATGCTACGAGACAACCACGGGTAGTATTTAAACACGATAAAAATAACAAAGGAATCAATTCATTAGTTACGTAAACCTTGACGAAGAAGCTCTTTGAAACCGGTTGGTGGAAAAAAAAAAAAAATAGTGGTTAAACACAGAGTTGTTTTATTTATTTTATTAAAATGAATAACCACATAGTTAGTGCTTCAAATATAAACTTTATAATTCCATCCTATTTTATTTTTTACAGTGATTACTAAATATAACATTGATATATATGAAGCTAATAATTCAAGTCTTTTTGTAATGTTGTTGTTTTAAAGATGGGAAGTGTGAAGTGAGATGGATACATTCTTTAGAACTATGTAATATTTAGTAATCACTGTAAAAATAAAATAAAATATTATCCATTAATTAAGTATACGTTAATAAAGAAGCTTAGTAGCTTTGAAACCGATTGATAGAACAATTTGAAAATAAGTGGCTACAAAAAGTTATTTTATATTTGTGTTATTATGAAGATAACTCTGATCATAAATCTGGTACGCTACGGTTGATGTACAAATTCAATTCTAAATGCACAATTAGGTAAGGAAAGTTGAAATTTTAGCAGATGTTTGTATTTAGCATAGAATTAAGAATAGTCCAGAAACCGCATATGCACATCAAACAGAAAACGACTAAACTACTCATAAATGAGTAGGTTTACGTTTTGACCTATTAGTTTCTTTACAATATTTGAGTTTGTCCAAATGTTCATAGACAAATGAATCTCTTCACAACAATAAAGGTTTCAGATCTCTAACTTCACTAAAATCAACAGATGGAAGAATTGAAGAAATATGGATGTTCAAACATAGGCAAAATGGTGAATGTTACACAGTGTGTAAAGTGGCCACTTAAACCAGCCAATGACAGGTCGTAAGCCCTGTAAATGCCTTGACTTCCATATTCCCTTACTTAAGGTATTCTCCATCCCTGTTTTAATTTGTTAATATTAGTTACTTTGTAAGCGTCGCTCAGTACGCAACTCCTGATTTGAATTCAACTATGCCGTGTTGTGTCCTTTTGAAGTGTAGAAATAATGCTACGATCTTAAAGAAACAGGATGCATTCACATTACATGTGTAATTAGCAAATGTAACAAATGCATTGCTTAAAAATTGAATTATTTTTCCATCTGTCAGATTGTCGGAGAAAAAAATGAACGTTTCGTTAGTTTTGTCAGGGTAGTATTTTTTTTTACCTAACTTTGCTCATCTAATGAGAGAACTAATAAAAATTGGATCTCAAATCAAACGGTTCTATCGTGGACATTTGACCGACATTATCTTTAAAACATAAAATATTATTTAACATGATATAAAAATATCCATTTTGTGTAAAATAAAATCTGTATTATATTTTAAGTTCAAAGTTCATTAATTCAATTACTCTTATTAAATGACCCTTTACTTATCTACTCTGTTGTGTCAATCAATATTTCCGCGTGCACAATAAAATTTTAGAGAAATGAACAGTTTGCTTTTTTTTTACCTTACATTTGTGTTATAATTATATTTTTTCTTATCATGCAACATTACGCGGCGGCATCACGAATTACGCGCGGTGAAAGTGAGGCGTAGTGGGGGAATTATTGGACACAGTCCGATGTATTCAAATATGATTCTACGCTCCTTTTGGACTATTCTTAATTCTATGGTATTTAGCGTCGAAGATAGTGATGTTTTCGAAGTAAATAAACAAGAAAAGCACTTGGCCCGTTTGTGTTGTAATGTAAGTTGGAGATGTAAAATGGTTCGTCAAACAGAGGTAGGCGCAGAGTAGGCGGCCCACGGTTCCGTTCCGCGGTACACGTATTTCTAGGCTTTCACGAAAACGTGTGGAATACGAATGCCCGTATGGTTTAATAGAAAAACCACGACTGATTTGCGTCGTGCCACGCCAATCTGCGCGTCCACCAATAAGGCGCAGGCGTGCGCACACGGACTTAATGGAAACAGCGTTAAATTGTAGTGCTCACGATAATTCTCTACTTTTGAGAGAAATATGATTAGCACTTGGCACTTCTAAGCGTGAACGTTGCAGAGAAATGAAATATGCAATTGTCAGGTTCGTGCAAAAATTGCCTAACCCCAAAAATTTTATGTTACAACCATCACGCCGTTTCCCGTAGGGGTTGACAGACCTCTATATCAGTGTTGTCCAGCCTTCTTTATGCCATGCCCCACCGTAGTCTTTTCAAAAGTCAGATGCCCCACCGGCATCTTTTTTTACAAAACAGCAGGTAAATTTTCAAATCATATTGTCATATGTTTGTAAACATATTTATTTATTTTATTAATATAAACGGCAAATCTGCCTTTTACAAACATTTATAATACTACATAATTGGCTTAATATATATATATTTTTTAAAACATAAATTTCCTTAAACCCAAGATTTATTTTTAAAAAATTAACCTAAAAATTATGCAGCATATTCAGTAAAAAGTTTAAATAATAAAATATTCTACAGTAATACAACAAGAAAATCATAAGTACTGTTTCATACAGCTGGGAAAAGTGAACAATAAACTGTGTATATTATGAAATGCATGTTACCAATTGCAAATACAATTACCATTCACCATCTTTGAAAAAGTTCAAAAGGTTTGTTCGATAGGAACAATACCCTACACTAAATATATCGGATATGTGGGAATAACTATTGCCGAGTTCATGAAGTCTGTTTAATACGGCATTACAAGTATACACTGTCCGTGAATTGTTGCTACATAACGGTGGCACCTGTCTAGTCATTCTTCCAGGTATCCTGAAGTTGATGAAAGATAACGGTTCAAGGCAATTCCATATTGAATTTACAATTTTGAATAAATTTAAAAGGTCTATAATTTTTTTTCTATCGTTAAGTTTTACAAATTTAATGTTTTTGGTAAAAAATTGTAATTTAAAAATTCATGACTGATTCTAAGTTTAAAATTTATATACCGTAAGAATTCTCTCTCGTAAGAAGACTCTTTCAAGAGAATTTTGGTGACAGTTGTAGTAAGGAGTCCATATTGTAGAGTTATACTCTAACTGGCTTCTCACTAATGAAGTATACTTCAACTTCGAAGTGCCTATGTTTTTGAATTCCTTAGTCACACGTAACATGAAGCCTAACATTTTCAGAGATTTACTAGTAATATTATGTATGTGCCTGATAAAGGATAATTTTTAATAAAAAACCCTAATGGAATGAAATAAAACCTATTCTTACACAACAAATATTATAACTGAAATGATTACAAAACACATATTGAAAATGTAATTAAGTTGAATAAAAAAAAATGAAAACTATAATAAAACACAAGTGACAATTGAAATTGATAACAAACATACATATCTTGACGCCTAATTCATCATTAAATTCAGCTACGCTTGCTACAAAGAAATTTGATGTCCGGATCTAGCTTAGTTAATTTCAGTCTTAGGTCCCCTCTATACCTCTATTAGTTATATCCAATCGATTTCGTTTTTTAATAAGTTAATCGCTTTTGGCGCTAAAACCTCATTCCACCAAATAAGATGACGGAAAGGGTAATCATTTTCTGGCATGCAAAGTAATATTAGGATACTGTTTTATTTTTTTTAGATAATTATTGAAATTGTAACGAGTTTCATTCTATTTTAAGTACAATTTGGCGTACATTTCAATTTTGTACATCTCAGGCATTTTTTTGTATGACCGATGAGTATTCCCCTTAATATGTGGAATGCCGACGTGTCTCATCTCTGAAACGTGGTGCCCCACCTCTGAGGCGTTATGCCCCGCCGGTGGAGCGTACGCCCCGCCCCACCTTGGGAAACACTGCTCCACATTCATACATCTTTTCATGTACGCACGCCGATTATTCCTACTCTTGACATGTCCATCTTCAAATATTAGTTGGATTTGGTCATGCCATGTCTTTCTCGGTCTTCTTCGTATTCTTCTTCTTTTTTTTTTTTTTTTTTCATCACAACAGGCCAGGAGGCCTAATTACAGTGGTGAATTACATCACAAAGCACACAGGCTTGAGAAAATTCACATTTTAATTTTTGTGTTCTCACCGGGAATCGAACCCGGAACCTTCCGTGCGTGAGTCAAGCGTCTTGACCACTACACCACAGAGGCCGCCATTCTGCATCCATCAACATTCGCATCGTAGATTCTTTTAGCCGTTTATTCGATGTCCATTCGCTCTACATATCCACGGCTACGAGAAATATTAGTTTAATATTTGTGAATATTTTGTTTTATTATGACATTTTTTCTTGCGCACGTGTCACGCAAGAAAGCTTAGAAAGGAGCCGTATCCGTAGATGCGTTAACGATAGAAAAAAATCACAAAGATTGGTTGTAATATTTTCTGTGACGATTAGCAAATGTAACCCGTTACAATGTTTTGAAATCTAAATTATGTAAATAATACCATTCATTTTATTGGTTGGTTAGAAGGAATTGCCATTTGGCAATAAGCCCGCCAATGTATAAATATGCATGGCTTGTTTTTCTTTGTATGCCGTGTGATGTGGTGAACGTTTTCTTGTCTTGCGCTATTTGGAACAGTTCTTTTACCCGTACTATTCTGCCCTGATAAGCAAAAAAGTAGCAATTTGCAGAAGTCATACATATTTTGAGATATGACGCTTTTCAGTATTTTTCAACTTTACGAACATTTTTCAAAACTCTAAATAATCATAAGTAAACATAAAAACACAGTATTTCAATAATTTCTAAGCATTAATATGGGTCAAATCTACACTGTATTTTGTTAATAATTTTCATCATCATCATCATCATTCCATATCCGCTCTCTAGATGCAGCATATGGTATCCACAAAGAGCCTCCATGCATCTCTATCGGCTGCCAACTCTTGTGCGTCTTCCCAAGTCAGGTTCTCGTCTCAAAGTTCTAATATAAACTGCCGACGAACAGTCAGCAGTGGATGTCCAGGACGCCGAGAGCCTGATGCCTTGTAAAGTAGGTAAGCGTGGTTAAGGCTCTCAGGATGTATTCGCAGTAAATGGCCCAGCCAACCGTATCGCCTCCGCTCGATGACAGCTGTCACCGGAGCTTGCTGCGTCCATTCTCTTTTTACTTCGTCCCTCGCAAAGTCAAACCACCGCATACCCAAGATTTTTCTGAGACATCTATTCTCAAAACTCAGTATGTTGCTTATTATATAAATAAAACACGAGTGATACTTTAATCCACAAATTTAGAATTTCCTTATATTTAAAGAATAACTTTATTTAATTTACTTCCATATGACTTTGAATTATCTATCCTTACCTCTGTTTTGTATAAATATATTTAACTCTTTAATAAAGATACCAGTCTCGAAGATGTCGCGAAAGCGATGAAACCGGTCACTGGATATTCCAAATTTGTGGATTAAAGTATCACTCGTGTTTTATTTATATAATAAATTACAATGAACTTCCATCAAGAATTTTCACTTACAAACTTAAATGTTTCAGTATGTCGCTGTTTTAGGCTCTAGTGAGGTTCCACGATTCGTATCTGTAGAGGAGACTAGGTGTTATGCAGGCGTTATACAGGCGGCATTTAGTTTTCACTAATTAAATATCCGATCTCCAGGTAGCCCTATAATGTTGAATTTGGCACCTGCTACTCCTAGCCGCACTCCCAGTTCTTTTTGAAAGCGGCCATATTCTGTAACATATACGAGTACTCCCAGGTATTTATTTTATTTTATTTTATTTTATTTATTTCGAATACAAACAGATGTACAGGTTAAATGAATATTTAAAAAATATATATATATAAAATGTAAACATAGTAGGGCCTGCCATCCAATTATATGTATTCACTAAATAATACTGTAATAAAGCGACGACGGCTTGAAGTTTAAACTATGTATATAAATAATAAATATACTTTATATTAAAATAAGATAAATATGGACAAAACAAGGAGATAGTGGAAAGGAAAAGAAGGAAATTGATAAGGAGTGGTAAAGGATGGTTGAAGGAAAGTGAGAGTGGAAAATTGCATTTGATTTATTGATTAAACGAATTATGAATGAAGAGCATGAATGCATTAAAAACTTTTGATGATTTGATTTGGTTTTGAGTCAGGGGATCTTGAGCACCAAGGCACGACGTGTTACACAGTACATGGGTTTTTGCAATATTGACTTTAAAACCCATGCTGCGGAGTACTTATTTAGCTTATCTACAGTGACCTGAAGACCCCCAACTGAATCATATTTAACCTATTACAACAGAGATGAAGAACATTTAAGAAAAGGTAATAAAGATGTCTGGGCATCTACAGGGCTTATGACCTGTCAATGGCTGGTTTAAGTGGCCACTTTACACACTGTGTAACATTCACCATTCTGCCTATATTTGAACATCTATATTCAATTCTTTCATCTGTTGATGTTTGTGAAGTTAAAGAGCTGAAACTTTTATTTATGCAGGTGAGATTCATCTAATTGAATTATTTTACCTACATACTAGGCAACGCCTGAAAATGTTATTTTTTCAATTTCTATACTTCTTCATGGACCAGGTAATTTATCAACAATATTTTGAGTTTGTCCAAATTTTTGTAGACAAAGACTGTTTTTATTAACATATTACAACAGAGATGAAGATCATTTAAGAAAATGATTTATTTGGGTGTTCACTTTTTTTTAACTCACCGGTGGTCACATACATAATTCCGATATTCTGAATGAATTCGGTCTTTTTGTCCGTGATAATTTTACTTATTCATATTTTTTGTCTTACAAACCATAATTTATAATAAAAATAATGTGACCTCACTGGGGTTTCCCGTGCCGAGGACACTTAACAATATACTTTTTTTTTAATGTTTTTACATTTGAGAATAAACAAAGAAGACTAATATGCATGTACACCATAGATTTTATTATGTATTCTAGTTTTAGTATACCTATGGACAGTCTATGCTTATGTGGATTTTTGTTTGTTTTCATTTAAATTGATTTATTATGTAATAAAAAATGTACCAAATGTAAACGAAAAATTGTTAATAAATATATAAAATATTTACCACTTTGCACATACAAATTTCTTCCATCCGTTAACTTTTGTGATTTATTTATTTTTACACAAACGGCATAAATTGCCTTTATCATGTATTTAACATAAATATGAAGGAGAAAAAACATATGTACATATATAAAAACATAGCAAAAAATGATGTAAATTGCAATACTATAACAATAATAACCAGTAGGTATTTACCTTTATATTTTTGGTTGCTTATGTGTATTTACACATGTGTGGGTGAGATTCATATCAGAGAATGAGAGCTTATAAGAGCTGTAAATGATAAGACGTTATATTTCCTTCTCTAAAATGTTTTCCATTTCTGTTGCAATATTTTAAATATTAAAAAACGTACAATTTGACGAAAACTGTGTGGTGCAATGGACCTTAATGCATAAAAAATTGTTTTGTGTAATCTTGTACTCAAATATAATAAAAACTGCCGATTAAAAAAAATTACTCTATTTGGATGTAAATAAAAACGTATATAAGGTAATTTGAGGCCAAGGAATTTGGTAAATCGGTCGTTTTTGTTCTTATATTACAAATTTAATCCGTTAATAATCGTGAAAAACGCATTTTTTACAAATGATGAGTCGATACAGTCCATAAAAACACAACACATTTGGTATAAAGATGACGGTATTTAATCTTCCGACTCAATGTCACACGTATAGCGAAATATGGTAAATATCTTTTGAATTTGAATGTACTTATTTATTTATTTCAAGAAAACAACAGTCATTACAGCAAGAAACATTAAATTTGTTAAAACTTAACGATAAAAGAAAAATTATAGACTTTTAAATTTATTCAAAATTGTAAATTCAATATGGGATTACCCGGAACTATTATCTCTCATCAACTTCAGGGTGCCTGGAAGAATGACTAGACAGGTGCCAATGTTTTGTAGCAACAATTCATGGACAGTGTATACTTGTAATGCCGTACTAAACAGACTTCATGAACTCGGCAATAGTTATTCCCGCGTATCTGATATATTTAGGTAGTGTATTGTTCCTATAGAACAAACCTTTTGAACTTTTTCAAAGATTGTGATTAGTAATTATATTTATTTATACATGCATTTAATAATATACACAGTTTTTTGTTCACTTTGCCCAGCTGTATGAAACAGTACTTATGATTTTCTTGTTGTATTACTGTAGAATGTTTTATTATTTAAACTTTCTACTAAATATACTGTATAATTTTGAGGTTAATTTTTTTTTATAAATCTTGGGTACCTACAAGAAAATTCATTAAAAAAAATAAAAAAATTAAGCCAAATATGTAGTATTATAAATGTTTGTAAAATGCAGATTTACCGTTTATGTTTAAAAAAAATATTAAAAAAAACACCACGTTTTTACAAGTAAACCAAAAAAAAGGCCAATCACAGTTTTCTATATATTCCTTAATACGAAGCAAAAAAAGCATACTTTAATAATGAAATAACGTATACATATGAAAATAAAAAGTTTTTTTTCGTCAACGGATCCACGCGGATCGATCCTAAATTAGTATGTTTTTTCTCTTTAAAACAAGAGAATATAATAATATTTGAAAGTATACAAAAAAATAATAATTACAGTTTGAAATATGCATCCCATATACCTATAACTGCTCGACTGTGCTATCAACTTCTATCCACTATCAAAGATGTTTCTGTAGTAGTTTAAATCACGCCTGAAGAAACATCTCCTTTCTCTTCCTTAATCTCTCTTTTTTTCTTTTACCCTAACGAATACTAGTATCGGTATTAATTGATTTATAAATACAATTGTCCATACTGAAATGCTGCGGATCAGGAAATCCGAGGTATGAACCTCGCTAAATGAAGAATAAGAACGCAAATTGGTCAGGAATGGACGAAGTGTGAAGAATACCTCGTTCTAGGAGGAGGAAAATTTAGATAGTGGACTGTTTTGTTGGGGAAGAAAGGTTGCGCAACTCCACTAACCTGCTGATGATGAGGTGTGACGTGAGCTGGAACCTGGCTGCTGAAGCTGGCACAGCTCGCTTGTTGAATGATTCGTTAAGCACTTCACTCGGTTGATGTAAGATTAGTACTGCAATGTTAATGTTGTCGGCACTCACACGTAGAATTATTGTTACATGAAATGCGCTAGAAAATAGGAAGGACGGGTAGGTAGATATGGATTAGTTTGAGAGTTGGTCCGAACACAAATATTACATTAGTTAGAAAAAATAGAATGCGACTTGAGATGGAGCGGATTCGGATCTTGGCCCGTGACACTCTATCACAGGACCACAAACTGTCTCATATTTCTGATGGTAGGTATTTTATTGATATTTTTTATTTTATAGGGAAACATCACATACTAGGAATACCGATAAATATATATGAAATGGATTTAGAAAAAAAATGTAGTTTCAAAATCAAAACGGATATTATGGAGAAATTTTTTCATACACAGAGCCCTTGAGGTGATTTTCACAAAAATGGCGCTATATAAATTATCCAAACAGATATATATAAATACATTTTTTTTAAATATGTCCCTAGAAAAACGCGACATGTTTGACATTGATAATTGTGACTCCAAGATTTAAGACGATGTTCTATAAAAAAATTAACGGTTTCAAACAAAGTTAAAAATGAACATAAATCATGACGAATTAAAGGGGGCGTGGCCAATGCAATGACCGTTTTTGTGGGAAATAAAAAATAATAAAAAAATGATGGTACATATAAATGAAAAAAAAATTTTGGTTGCTCGACAGTACTTCATAGATAAATTTAAAATTGTAAAAAAAAAATATTTCCCTACTGGTATCAATTAATATCTCTTTGATGGGCGGTCGTAAGAGTATAACCGCAAAGGTGTAACTTTTCCGGAGTGCAAAAAAACCGTATTATGAACCCAATTATTTACTTATAGATTTCATATTTTGCGGAATGGGTTATTATTTGCATATCACTTCACCTGTGTAACCATATTTAAGTAATTTATACAAATAACATAAACATTCCAGATATACTACTTGAACTATTAATGATAGGACAGAATTATAATACTAGAACTATCTCAATAATAATAATAAATAATATTTGGCTGATTACAATTATTGTATATCACCTTAAACTTACATTCAAACTTAGCTAAAGTGACGTATTACATTTCTGGTTAAAAATTGAGGGTATGATAAACTAAAGAAGTGAAATTTTATTTGGGATCTGAACTGACTGGGGACTGTCGACGATTCGTAAGTTTGAAGGCAATTTGTTCCAGGCAGAGGGGCCGGCAACGGCAAAAGCACGATCTCCGAATCTAGTGTTTGGGAAGCGCCGGAATTGGACGTATTCGAAGTTTTCCTCGACATGAATCAAATGCTGATTTAAGAGTAGATTTTCTTTGATACGTATTTTTTGTACCTAATACAAAAGATGGGTATTTTGGAGCCATTTCATGAAAGGATTTGAATACTGTCCTGCGAATATTGTATTTTATTCTCTCTGGACTTTACCAGTGCAAATCTCGAAGATGTTGTGAGATGTGAGAATATTTTTAACTCCTGTAATAAGCTTGCATTCTATCGGCAGCACTACTGACTAGTCCAACTCGTTAGCGTAAAAGGTGGTGAACCCTGGGCAATAGGATCACACTCATAACTGTGCAATCACAGCAGATAACGAGAGGATGAAAGGCGAGTTTTTGGCGCTTCAAAACCAAAACCAACCAGCTAAGGGAAGGTGACCCCGATAGAAAAATCCACCAGAGAAGGAAACGGGAAACCACTCTGGTCATCTTTTCCCAGGAATCACTACGGCGAGTACATCAATGAGCAGTCGTTCTGGCTGCAAAATATAAATGTAGCGCAGAACAGATACATATGCTTTGGTTGTAGTGATCGCCAACGTCGGGGGGACCCGGCAAGGCACTAGAAGGAGAAGAATAAGCTTTGCTGCTGCATTGAAAATACTATTTGCACCACTCAATAAATGATAGACATGAGTTTACTTATATTACTTAGACCGTCTTGTTTTATTTGTGCCATGGAAAATATGACAAATGCGCATACGTATTTTATCAAAACTATAGTCAAATAGACACGAAGTTGTTTATTTATGTTTTGTGTCGTATAAGCGTACTGTCAATACCATTGATGCAGACATACACAAGGAACATTTTCTAGTATAAATTGCAAAATGGAGAAAAAACCTGTTGTACTCTTTTGTGCGCCCATTTAAGAATCTTTTGTGAAAACCGAATGCGGTTCCGTGGTAGTATTGTGGACTCACGGATCAATGGTCCGAGGTTTAAATTCCATTTTTCCACCACAAGTTATTTACGACTTCTAGGAAATTGCCTTAAAATTTTAACATTAGCTAATAATAAGAACTAAAAAGTTTTTAATATAAATAAAAAATAATCTTTTATATACCTACCACTTTTTAAAAATTGTAAGGTACTTCATATGAGCCAACACGAGGGGCGAACCGGGTATAGAAGCGATTATGCGAAGCTTACCATTATATTTGACTAACCATAATAATGTTTTATTGTAACTTTATTTACAGAAAAACAAATAAATAATTAACATTTATTTTAAATCATTTCCACCGTTTGTATTTTTATCCTAATATAAACATAAATTTTAATCGCCGATTATTATTGCTTATTTTTTCATTCAAATAAGTATATTATATTTTTAATGTATTAACCCCAGTGCGGGTTTTTTTTTCCTAGACTAAACTTATTACACAAATTATTTGAAAATTCTTGATTCGATAAACAGTATTTCAAACATTGTTTCTTAAGGGCTATTTTTCTTTGAGATGGTACTTTTGACATAAGACCATAATTACTTTCATGCGTCGTATTGCAGGACATATAGTGCTCCACGCAGCCGTTTTTAGCACTATTAATTACTAGAAAAATGCGGCCAGTTGACATTTTAATTGAATACCTAATATCGACTGAATTCGAAGTGCTATTTTTTATTCATTTTTTAATGTTTTATTAAAAGTAATACGAGTATCTATATATTATAATATATCACGAAGTTCAATCGTTTGAGTCGATTTCATGGATGAGAGTTGTTGTATCACACAGAATCACAGAAAAATATCAATTAATAGTATATATTACTAACATTATATTATGTACCTCCTATGTATATACGATATATTTTTATTTTATATTTTATTTTATTTTTGCACCACAATAGGCCAGGATACCCAATTACAGTGGTGAATTACATTGCAGAACACCCAGGCTTGAGAAAAATCACATTTTAATTTTTGTGTTCTCACCGGGAATCGAACCCGGAACCTTCCGTCTGTGAGTCAAGCGTCTTGACCACTACACCACGGAGGCCGCCTTTTATAGCTTACCTGTTAATGAAATCACTATTCGCCACTGGCCGACACCCATGATATATATCAGACGGAGTTTTTGGTGTTCACATTACACAAATACACACAAACACACCTCTACACCTACTCTTATACAAATACAAACAAACACACTTTTTTGTTGTACACAATTTAATATGTACGATTTTTTATTTAGAAACTTCGCTGGTCTGTCGTTAAACTGTATCTTTTTATATTATTATTTCATTTTTGGCTTTAAGTTTCCGTAAAATAAATAAATGCTTGGAGCATCAACGTATTTATATCACATAAAATTATAAATTATTTGGAATAAAAAAAATAGGTTTTTTTTACTGGTTTTAATTTTGTTTATATTAAAATATATTACCAAATTACAACAGGGATGAAGAATACCATAAATAAGGGAATATGGAAGTCTTGGCATTTACAGGGCTTACGATCTGTCATTGGCTGGTTTAAGTGGCCACTTTACACACCGTGTAACATTCGCCTTTGTTTGAACATCAATATTTCTTCAATTCTTCCATTTGTTGATTTTAGTGAAGTTAAAGAGCTGAACCTTGATTGTTGTGAAGAGATTCATCTGACTCAATTATTTCACGTACCAGGCAACGCCCGAAAACAATTTTCCAATTTTAAACTTTTTTTCTCTTTGGACCAGTTGGTTTCATTACAATATTTTAGTTTGTCCAAATGTTCGTAGACAAAAGACTGGATTTTACCCCCTCGGGAGTCTTTAAGATTACCAAATTCCAACAGGGATGGAGAATACCTTAAATAAGGGAATATGGAATTCTAGGCATTTACAGGGCTGATGACCTGTCATTGGCTGGTTTAAGTTGCCACTTTATACACCGTGTAAGATTCGTCATTTTGCCTATGTTTGAACTTGGACATTGAATTGATTAAAATACAAACAAAAAAAGATTATAAAAATAAAATAAATAAAACAATTTTGTTAAAAAAATATTCTTATTTAAAAAAAAAAAACGATGCGCTCTCCAGCTAAATGCGTTTCATGGCGCATGATTAATTTAGCATTTTTACAGTCGGGTGTATAATTTTATCGTAAATGCATTCCAAGAGTTATTTTAATATGGTTTTTATGTTCATGATTTCAAGTTTTACAAAAGGGTTAGGTAAGCTTGGAAGATGAATGACAACATTGCACAAACATTTAACAATGAATGAAATTGAATACAAGTCATGACAATGATTTATTGATGCTGAATCGAATTTGTTGATTGGTGAGTGGGAGAATTCGTGCCGCTTCAAAGGTCGCTCGTACAATATACAATACTCGCATATTCTTGAGATGTTGAGCTTATATGGAGAACAATGAACCAACAAACGCTCCTTATCAAAGGTTTTATCTGCTTGAAATCGCGAAGGATTGGGAGATTCATTATAAAAAGTACAATAAGATCACCACTGTCATCATTTAAATATTCGCACCCAGTGGTGCATAGAGCACTGTAATTTCGATCAGGTGATTACGTCTTACGCTGCAGGTGGCAGTCCAGGAATGATAAAATATTGCGCCTTTAGAATAAATATTTTACATTGGCCCTACACGGAAGCGATGCAATGAGGAAGTTTAGCCCTACGGTAAATTGAATAAAAAAATATTATTTTTTAAATTAGAGCATTAAATTGTACGGCGAAGTTTATTAAAAATGTATGAAATAATTTATTGAAATTATTTTAATAAAGCCAACTAATTTAAACGATGTTACTAGTAGTTTCGAATCAATCAATGATATGACAGTTGTGGTAGATTTCCAGCTCACGGTAAGTCAACTAAAAAATCGACAGAACTGATTGAAAAGAAGCGGAAGAGAATTTGAAACGTCACACGCGGATTAATTTCAGATATACAAAACTTTAAAACATCACAGCGCTAAAAAAAAACAAATAAAATTTATGTAGTTAAATAGTCTATTAACAAATAAATAATAACCACTCAATTTTATCATGACATAAGGCTGAGATAAGTATTATCGAGAGAATCAAGAATGGAGTTCTACGGTGGTTTGGAGATGTAGAGCAAATGAACAGCGAAAGAACGGCCAAAAGCAGAGATTCATAAAACGAGGAAGATCGAGAAAGATGTGGCATGACCAAATTTAGCAAATTCTTGAAGAGGTTCATAAGTCGGAATGATTGTCGTGTGTGCATGAGAAGATGGATGAATATAGAAAAAACGAGGTCTGTATGCTAATACACAGTGATGTGGCGTTCTATCCTCTCAATCCATTCCTACTGTGAACGGCGTGATGGTTTGTTTGAAATAAGCTTGTATTTTACTTTAAAAAATAACAAGCAATATTGAACTTGGCTGAAATGTTGTTTTTTTCATAATTCGTCATTAACAAACCATTTTCCCTGCACCTATGATGCATACGACCCTGCATTTTCAAATCAAATGCAGCGTATTCGCTTCAGGTATACGCGAACTGTATTAATCACCTCCGGAAAAGGTGTCAATCACAATAACGGCTTTTCTCAATTTGCAGAAAACACCCGAAAAACTAGAAAAAATCTTATGGTACTTTAAAAATCTTTTAAACTGGTCAAATACACAAAAGGATTCTTGTTTGTAATATATAAAAATAAACTTATGTATTCATTGTTTATCGTTTGTTAAAGTCAAAAACATTCAAACTATTGTGTAGATTTTATAATTCAATCTTTTCACAAAATAGCTATTATCTCAGTTTCACTTTTCTATGGCTGGCTGCTTTCTGTATAACTACGTTCAATGAAGAATTCCAGCCCAACCCGGAATTAAATTTTAAAAATGTTTTCGTGTACACGTGAATATGAAAAAATTTTGGAGTAGTATGAAATATCTCAAAAACGCATGTAAAAATAAATAAAAAATGTTAAAAATAGTATTCATTTTATAATCGTAAATAATGACGTCACTCCTTACATCTACGTGTAGTATTTCCGGTTTTCGCTTTACAGCCCCTGTAACGTTTTGACCATAGAAAAAAAGAGTATAATTTGTATAATTTGACATTTCAACCAGAGATTATGTCAACTTTCTAGGTTTTTCTAAATCGAAACGTTCGTAAACACAACCATAACATTGAAATGAGCAAGTTACGATCAACTAAATGAAGTAATCAAAGCAATATTCCATAGATTCTTGTCAGGTCAGTGAAAGTAAGAACGCCAACCGTTTCATGACGTCACTACTGAAAAGTGACACACTGATTACAGTCATTTGGCGCGGTATTTGATAAATGTAACTTTAAAAAATCATATCTTTGCAAATAACGCACAAAAAATAAAATATATATTTTTGCTTAGTTAAATAGTACGCTAATAGAATTTTTTTTATTAGAAAACAGTGGAATTCCTCATTATAACTCGTAGATGAGTATCAGCTTTTCAGGAGCAAAAAACTACCTGAATGCTAGTTTATATATTTAAAAAAATATATATATGTCTTTATTTGATTTTATTACTTATTTACAAAATTTATGTGTTTATACTGGACTTACAATAATTCACAATAATCTTTAACATTCCAAAGTCATATAATTGATCACCGTAAAATTACAGTTTTGATCAGCTTGAGTATTGCTGTAAATGTACTTTGATATACTAAAGTCCACGTCTTAACTCTTGGATCCATAGGTCGTGGGTTCGATACCATCATTAAAGAATACGTGCTCGATAGTCGAGATGAAAACGAGCCTTTAGACCCGAGGTTCGGGATTTGAACCCTAAACAAGAAGTTTATCTTTAGTTATGGCCGGTTCGAATATAAATGAGGATTAATGCAATGCTTGAGTAGTTTATAAGCACGTTGTGGTTGTGTTATGTGTCTAATAGCGTTGTTGAGTTTAGTTATGTTCGGAAAATAGCCGTTTTTATTACAGATTCCTCATATGTTTATGCATATTTATAATGGTAACACGCCATAAGTGTAAGCACTTATTATTCCTGGAATCGTATTACAATAAATCAGTTAGAGATTGACATCCTACATCAATAACGTCATTTTATTAATTAACAAATTTAGCACTGTGTTTCGACTTCGGCCTCGTGGGGTAATGATCAGCGCGTTTGCCAACCATGCGAGAGGTCTCGGGTTTGTTTCCCTACATGGTTGATATGAAATTTTTATTTAAAAGAGTGTTTTCACACAAGAATATTTCAAAGTCCCTGAACTGGTACCTGAAGCGTAAGACTGATTACCTTACCTTCATGTAACTAAAATGATCAAGACACGCTGCGATTGGTTACCAACGCAGTGCCCTATACACCATTAGGTACGGAAAGGTAATGATGATGATGTTTCGTTTTTAAGTTTGTCCAAATCTTTGTAGACAAGAACTGGATTCAACTCCATGGGGAGCTGTTAACATTAACATATTACAACAGAGATGAAGAACATTTTAGAGACGGTAATATAGAAGTCTAGGCATCTACAGGGATTTCGACTTGTCAGTGGCTGGTTTAAGTGGCCACTTTACGCACTGTGTAACATTCACCATTCAGCCCATATTTTAATATTTATTCCCAAAATATTGTTGATAAATCCACCTGGTCCATGAAGAAGTATAGAAATTGAAAAAAATACGATTTTCAGGCGTTGCCTAGTGTGTAGGTGAAATAATTCAATTAGATGAATCTCACCCGCATAAATAAAGGTTTCAGCTCTTTAACTTCACAACCACAACAGATGAATTCAAGGAATATAGATGTTCAAATATGGGCATAATGGTGAATGTTACGCAGTGTGTAAAGTGGCCACTTAAACCAGCCAATGACAGGTTGTAAGCCCTGTAGATGCCTAGACTTCTATATTGCCTTCTCTAAAATGTTCTTTTTTTTTTCTTTAGTTTACATATAATATTTAATTTTGTAAAAAATGCCCACATTTGAGAATGTTTTTTTTAAGATGCTTCCATTTTTGGTTGTTTATGGGTTCCAAATCAACACATGGCTTGTAGTTTTGTCGAGTAACGAACGCGATTTATTTATACTGTATAATAATTTCACTTCTAACTCTTTGGAAATAGTCGCCATAAAAAATATGTTTTTTATATAGATAATGTTAAAAAAGATCAACTAACATAACGTGCTGAAGTCATGTTAGTTATACCTTAAATTTAATAAGAATGAGCAGAAAGACAAATTAGTGCCGACAAAATCAGCGTTTATTTTACTGGAGTAAAGCTTTATCCTTATTTAGAATAGGAGAAAAAAATATGGAGTAAAAAAGGTACAAATTAAATGTATTTATGCAGAAAGATGCCAGCCATAGAAAAGTGAAACTGAGATAAAATTAGTAAGTAATCAAATCTACACAACAGTTGGGATGTTTTTTACTTTGGGAAATTATAAATAATGCATGCATTCGTTTCGTTAAAATGCAAAAAAAATGTAATTATGTATTTTAGATCAGATTTAATAATTCTAATGACAGCCAGATCTTATATCGAATAAAACCTTGTTCAAACTCTGAATGTATGAATATACTACAAAATTTAGAGATATATACCCGTATGCAGAGACAAAACTTAAGGTAAGGGAAGTACATTCTAATTTCAAATGCAGAGAATAACCCGAAGGTGAAGACAATAGAATGTACTTTCCTCACCTTAAGGTTTGTCTCTGCATACGGGTAATAGATTACACAAACATAACTCTGTCCGATTTAAAATTTACATTAAAAATGCATTATGTAACTTGGCAGACATTATAATAATAAATATGTACATCTTCCTTCCCTTCCTTATCCTCTCTTCATGCATCTTTGTTCTAATTCCACCCAATTTACAATAACTTACTGTTCTTAAATTTTTTTTTTTAAATCTTTGATTATTGAAAAATATTTACGAGTGCATGAAAATAACATTTTTATATGCATAAACTTGTACGTATTTATTTATTATGTATTATATTTTCTTTACAAACTTTGTATACTTTGTGGAAATCTGTTATTAGTTCCGAGTTTATACACTATATCTGTTTGTTTACTATAAATATGTATGTAGAACTGTTGATTTCCCAATTAAAATAAATTAAAATAACTATCTCATTAACTCACTAGGTATAACCTGTTCTGAGATAGCTAGCAATTATTCCTCAGCTATATTTTCAAAGCTGTACTTTGGTCATATTGTTATAAAAGTAAAGATATAAAAAAAATTGGGTACATACGTAATAAATAATAATTGTTTAAAAAAAAATCCTACACAGTTCCTGCATAAAGCATTTTCGCGCATTTTTATAGTATCTTTATCACTATCACCATCCTCCTTTTCGCACACAGTAGTGCATAGGGCACTGCATTGGTAAACCATATGCAGCTTAGTTACACAGATGTAAGGTGATCAGTCCTATGCTGTAAACATAATATTGAACGTAGTTATGCAGAAAGCAGCCAGCCATAGAAAAGTGAAACTGAGATAATACCACCTTTGTAAAAAGAGTGAATAATCAAATCTACACAACAGTTGAAATGCTTTTGACTTTAACAAATGATAAACGATAAATACGTTAGTTTTTTTGATATTATAAACAAGAATCTACTACTACTACCATCACGCCATTTCCCCGTAGGGGTAGGCAGAGAGAATGGCTTAGCTTCTTCCCCATGCATACATCTTGTCATACATACCCTTCGGTTCTGTCTACTTTTGACATGACCAGACTTAAGACTTTGGTTTATCTGATCATGCCACGTCTTCCTTGGTCGTCCTCGTCTCACGTTACATTTTCTCCATATATACTTGTTTTACCATTCTTTTGTCGTCCATTCGTTCTACGTGACCATACTATCTCAGAGACCCTTTCTTAATCTGATCAATTTTACTTGACTCAGATTTACACTCTTCCTGATTTCATAATTCGTAACCCAGTCATACATTGATTTCCCACACATTCATCTAAGAAATTGCATTTCAACCGCGTTCACTCGGCTTTCATCCTTCCTCTGCCAGTTCCATGTTTCACTTCCATACATGTGTTGGGACTAAAACTCCGTTGTGCACTGCCAGTTTAGCTTCGATTGACATGTTCTTATTAGCAATTACTGTGCTTAGTGCTCCGTTTATTTTGTTGCCCGCATTCACTCTCCTTTCAACATCTTTTTCTACTCTTCCATCTCTTAAAAACACAGTTCTCAGGTACAATTTCTTCTACTTGTTCGAGACATTCGTTGTTTACATTTATTATGCAGTCAGTAACCTCACTATCCCTTTCAAATACCATCACTTTTGACTTACTTTCGTTCATCGCCAATTCACTCTCCAGGCATACATCGTACATTCTAGAGACTTTTTGCTGCAAACCATCCTTGCTGCTTGCTAATAGAACTGCATCATCAGCATACAGCAAGCAGCTTACTGAAAAAGTATTAATTTTTGCTCCAATTACCATACAGTCTACCTCTTTCATACAGTTGTCCATGTATAGATGAAACAACCATGGTGACATTACACATCCCAGTTTCACGCCTTTTGAGATCGCAAACCAAGATGTAAATCCCCCATTAACTCTTACACACGCTTTGCTCATTTGTCTGGATGCCCAAGTTTAATCCGCAATAGCGGAACACTTTAAAGACAAAGGACATTTTTTCGCCTTTGAACCAAAAATTCTACATAAACCTAGTAATTATAGTGCACGAATAATAAAAGAGGCAATTGAAATACACAGACATCCAGATAATATAAACAATGACGACGGGCTTAAATTAAATTCAACATGGTTCCCAGCACTACATATCACAAAAACGAATAGATATGTGCCTACTGCCGGCTGCGACACAGTATAAATTACTAGTACATAAACATAATTATTCTTTCCTACAAAACTAGAAATGTGCCTACTGCTGACTGTGACACGGTACAAATTACTAGTACATAAACACATACATTTCTTTATAAAACACACAGTTTTCCCTGAAGATGGCTCCTGCAATGGTAGCTGAAACGTCGGATCAAATCCAACATACACGGTATCACCCAAAAAAGATACATAATATTGATAACAGTGACCGTGAAAACCTTCGCACCTATTTAAAGCACTAAAACTTAAAAAAATTGTTATAAACATGGACATAATACATAATACAAGAATATCAGAACAATACCACATACAACATTCCAAAACAAGACAAGGGCAGTCGAGACTAATAAATCAGATACTGAAATTATATAATAATGTACCAGACAAAACTAAACAAGACTCAAAAAAACTTTTTAAAAGGCGTTAAAAATATGATGATCAACAACAGAGTATAAATAAAAAATTATATATATTATTTTTGTAAAATGAATTAAATAATCCGTAAGGGTTAATAAATAAATTTAAAATTTGAAAAATTAAAATAGTGTTTAATTTTTTTTATAAACTACTTTATTTCTCGTCTCTCCGGCCCTGTTCGCAAAGTAATATATGTTTACAGTACAGAATCTTCCGTTGCCCAACGCGGCAGACTGAGAATTCGTTCTCATTCTATTACGACCGTATGTTGAGTGTTTGTCTATCAGCTCTAGAAGTAATGCTCGCTGCTGGCCGCTAACATATTGTAATGTTCCTTACACACTGCACTCGGCAGCTTCCACTCAACACTCCCCATTTACATTCCTAGCATTCAACAACACACTCCGATGAGCACAAAGCACACTCACACTGCGACAGTAAGATATGCAATACAGTTGAAGCGACACATAAAACTAGCTGATCACCCAAATAGGGAAGCTTAGTGCTACCCGCAATCGGATTCAAAACACGTTTTCTTGAACATGATAATAAAAAATAATTATGGTCTATACCAGTCATTCCCAAAGTGGTCTCTATCGCCCCTTAGGGGTACATGACAACCTGCAAAGGGTCCATGGCAGTTTTAAAAAAAATGGGGTTACATGAGGTGTAAATGGGGAACCACACAGCTAGATCCTATTTAGACATTTAGGCTGGCCGTCATCAACATTTTATGGTAATTCTAATAATCTAACTGTATAGATGCCTACGATATCCTTGCTCAGATAAACCTTAATGTACCTCGTCGTAACTTGCGTACTAATCATGTCTTTGCTGTGGGAAATTATAAAACTAACATCGGATTCTTTTTCCCTCTGCCAAGGATCCTCAGAACAGTAAACGAAATCTCACTAAACGGTACTGTCGATGTGTTTAAACAGCAAAGGCAGGCATTTAAGAAGCAAGCGGTGTTGTCTTTCCTGACTCGCGATGTCACACTCGCCATTTCTGCCTAGATTACGCCATATTGTAAATTATACATTTTGTAAATTTAAGTAGATTTTAAGACTGTTTAGATTAAGTATGACTCAACAATGCTAATCTATTAGGGCTTACTAAAGCCAGTTGATTGGCTTAAATTTTAAAAAATAAAAAATACGCCTAACACGGATAGTACATTAGAAGGTACTTGCGTAATATCTTTTGTATAATAGACAGAAAAAAATCTAATGACATGAGATTTACGGATAAACCTGACTACATTAAATCCGATTTTGCTATCAAAGTATCAGGCTTATCCCTCTTTCAAAGCATTTATTTGATGTTAAAATGTTACTAGATTTTGTGCCGTTGATCAAACATTTTAATTAATGCAAGTAAATATTTGTATTTAACCATTTACCGACTTTTTATGTTTTCCGGTCTCGAGACGTACCCGTCTTTTCGTCAAGATACTCCCTACACCAACATCCAAATACTAAAATACAAATCCACCTTTACCATCGCCGTAGTATACAAAGTATTTACGAAAAAATACATAAATTACATGCAGAGTTAAAGGGGATGCAAACACCACCATGTCCGAACATGCAATAAAAATAAGTTAAGAATATTCAACGATATGTTTATAGGGGAGGGGATTAAATACCAACATAGATAAAGACAATATGTTTTATAGAGAAGATTTTCTATATGTAAATAATACCTAAGTAAAACTTCTAAATCCATGCCAAAACATATTAAACCTGCCTTTTATACTAAAATTAACATTTATTTATTTATTTTTATATTAACGGTTCAAGGAACCTTTTACAATAAAAAGTTTTATATAAATAATCACAGCAGTAAACAATTCATTATGTAATATATAGTATGAAATATAACTATATAATTCAAGTGAATAATAAAAACTAAACAAATTAGTTAAAGTAAAATACTTTTTTTTTAAAACTACAAAAAAGTAAAAAGAAAACACAAAATATCCAAGATAATAAATAAAAGATAACAATTATAGTGAGAAAATCTTATGCTTAATATATAAATATTACACAGTAAAATTAAGAATAATTTAACATAAACATGAAGTGGCTAGTATTTAGCTAGGTAATAATGAAAAAAAATTAAATAATGCTACAATAATACTTAATAAATAATACGTTTTTTGGATAAATATGAAAGCTTAAATAATCTTAATAACACCTTTATTTTATCAGTTGGAATTAGGCAATAAATCCACAAATGTATAATTTATATATGAATAAATAAACAAAAATATGTATCCAAGAAAAGAAAGTTAAATTTAATAATATGTTTTTAAATAAATTCATTCCTTTTTAAAAAAATAATGAGTGAGATTACATTTTAATCTATTACCATAGTTAGTATTGAAAATATCAAATATTTTTTCGAATTTATTTCCATACCTATGTATTCTGGATATAGCTGAATGCATTTCGAAGTTGGTACGAAATTTTTTACAATAAAATAATTCTGTACTTCTAGTGCACCTACCAGGTATTAGAATTTGAATTAGTTCAAGTAAACATTGGAAAATAACTAATAAACTGTAATGATAAAAATGATATATTGAACAACTCGGGGGCGTACCAATTACAATGAAGTACGTGTCTATCGGGGTATATTAGGAGAACGACACGTAGCTTTAATATTCGCATTAGAGAACGCATGAGATTTTAAAATTATAATTTTTTTTCAGAGTTTGCCAATCATTTGCAACTCATTAATTCGAATCACGATTTTAATAAGGACACAGGAGTTGAAATTTTACTTTTAAATAATGAAAAAGGACTTAAATAAAATAGCATGGATGTATTTCACATAAAAAAAGGATTAAAAAATAATATTCCCTTGATAAATAATCAAATATCTTTTCAATGTGGCCCACTTTTTGATTAAAAAATTATCCAATCGTGTTACGTTTGTTGGTATAAAAAGCAGGTTTAATATGTTTTGGCAAGAATTTAAAAGTTTTAGTTGAGGTATTATTTACATTAAGATTTAAAAAAAAAAAAAAAGAAATATTTGCGTTCTTATGATTTACCCAAATATTTAATTTTGAGGGCCATTCTCAACGAGTTGTAAATAACTCACTATTAGAAAATGGAATCAAGTTGGGGTAGAGTGGGATTCGAACCACGGACCTTTGGTCTGTGAGTCCGAGACACTAGCCACGGGACCACAACCCGACAAATTCTCTTCCATTAAAAAATATTGTCTTTATCTCTCTTAGTATCTAATTCCTATCACTATAAACATATTGCTGAATAATATAACCTTAATTTTATATGTTTATATATAATATTACACATAATATTATTTATTAACGGACATTGTCCATTTATACAATTTATAGGGTTAAAATATTACAATAAAAGAATACGTAAAAACATTTAAAAAAAGAAAAGAAGCATTGACAAACATAAGGGACGTCAAGACTAGATCTAAACTATTTATTTAGTACTTGTTTAAATTGCTGTAAACTTAAACCAAAAGTTAACAATACGACAAAGACGGGTCATTGGACAATTAAGGCGATAGTTGGTTCTATGCTGATTGATGAACAGTACTTCATTGTTTCTCAACCTACGAGTCTGAATATTGAATTTTACTTGTCCCAGTAATGATGGAACATCGCTCATACCATTTAGTATGCCGAGCATTTTATATGGAATCAATATTAGTTCTACGTTTTTGTAGACTAGAAATATTTAACATTGACTGTATATATATATCAGCATAAGAATAATTATCTATTTATAGTCCAAGAATCTATGCTATTTTTCGAAGCAAGCGATGTTGAAATGATTCTATCTGATTTATGCGATTGACATAGAATGGAGACCAGACCACGGAGGCATATTCTAGAAGAGGGCGAACAGTTGAGCAATAAAGAGTTTTGATTGTACGGACATTAGTAAAATCAGAGGATGTTCTGTAAATGGAGCCAAGTAATTTCAGTGATTTATTAACTGTATCATCTATATGCTCGTTGTATGTCAGTTGATAGTCCAAAACAACTCCTAAATCTCTGATGGACTTGATTATATCAATTTTGGAGTTTTCTATTAGGTTCTCGAAAGAAGTCGGTTGTTATGTTTTATGAAATGACATTATTTTGCATTTTTAAATATTAAGTTCTAATTTATTGACTACACCATTGGTTAAAAGAGTTGATGTCTGATTTAATATTTATAAACATTTATATGTTTTGTATTTTTAAATGCCTTCTCATGAGAGAACACTTTCCATTTCCGACACACCACATCATTCTTCAGCAATTTCCGCACCCTCTTTAGTATTGCAACCGAGAAAAAACATTTTTAAGAAGTAAATATAGAAGTCTAGACATAAACATGGTAATGACTTCTATCATTAGCTGGTTAAAGTAACCGTTTTGACCAAAATCCTAGTCTGGTCATGTCAAAAGCAGACATAATAGAAGGGCATTTACGAATGTGGAAGAAACTAGGAATATGAGGGCATTGGAAGCAAAGATAGCAACCTCAAAAAAAATTTTTTTTGGTTGATGTCATTCTGTAGTTTATCAATTTTTTTTATAAGAATCATGAGTTGAGTTGCAAATGTAGTTTAAAATCATACTTCTGAAGCAAACATAGCAATATCCATTAGCCATTTTATTCGACCAATGACAGGCTTGAGATTTAAATGTTCAAAATGGCCGTGCCATACAGATATAAAGAAAGTTTTTCGAATTCGTGTTTCTATTAAACTAAATTTATTAGTATCTTAAAGTTTAAGTTCAGTGAAAATAACATTTCTAACATGAAGACTCTCTTTGACATTAGTGTAGCAGTTTTTGTTATTTTTCTCGATAACACCCAAACGGTAGTTTGCTATCTTTGTTTCCAATGCCCTCATATGTCAGGACAGATGTGCGTGGCGTTTCATCCTATGTGACTTCCCATGCGAGTAAATGGCGTGATGGTAGTAGGAGTAGAAGTTAGGGGTTAATGTTTGCTATGTTTATTTGGCCAAAAGCGCAGACTCTCGTCTTAAACCTAGCATTAAGTTCATGTGTATCTATCGACATAAACTAGTCATTAATTCAAGTGAGTTACCGAATGAGAAACTAGTTGCATTTTGTGCGGTATCGAACACAATAACGCATAAATGAATGTGGTTAAAGTCCATTAATTACAAAAGAATTAAGATTGTTAACAATATGACCAGTTCGTGTTTGTCATGCTGTACAAAATACGAGTATAGTAAAATAACTAATTGTATGTAATTAATATGTAGTTAGTAAATATATTTTTCTCTAGTCGGCCTCGTGATGTAGTTGTCAGCGCATTTGCTTACCATGCAAGAGATCTCGGGTTCAATTCCCGACATGGTTCACATTAAACATTTATAAAAAAGGCGTTTTTTCACTAGAATATTTCATTGTCTCTGGACTGGCACCTGTGCCTTGATTATAAACGCTATCTTCATATGTATATATCGAGACGGTTTACTTAACTTCTGTACTATTTGTATCTTACCTCGGTATCTTCGACCTACTTGTCATATCGACATTATATGATCGAAACAAGCCAATGGACTGACCGCACACAATTAGTTCGCGTTGTTTACGTCATTAACATTTAAATAGTTCTCATTTATAGTTTAAATAGGCTCTGTAATAAAAAGTGCTCACTTCAAAGCGATTATAAACTTCAATAAATCCCAATTCAAGCAAAAAATGCTCGCTCGAACATGAATTTTGTACGACTTTTGAAAATCTTAACGATCGTCCGTATGTATCTACCGATCGACTACAAAGCCGGCTTCTTTAACTTCTCGATTCACACACTCGGAAAGATAGTACAACAGATGGAAAAAATATAAAAACCAAATGATTATTTTAGAGTGGTAACTTTCTAACGCCTAGATATTCTTATTTGTTAATAGGACAGAACCTAGCGACATTATTTTCACATTTAGGCGTTCGTTTTATTAAAGTTACAGTTATGTCATAATTGAATTCTACTTCAAAACTTACTTATTTCCCTCTCATATTTTTAATAGACTTTTAAGAAAAAAAAATGCCAAGCTCAAAACGATTTAAAATTGTAATAAATCTTATTTAAAGGAAAAATTGCTCGGTGGATCAAAATTTTTGACAGTTTTAATGCGTAGATAAACGTATCGAGGGGTTCTAGACCAGTCGGTATAAACCGATGTACTTCCATCAAAATTTGATGGTGGGGGTATCGGTACTATACCTTTGTAGTCGGTTGGGAGACTTTTATCTTCAACTATGGCGTCACACTGAAGCTATGTTATTTTAGAGCGTAGATATGTGTACCGTGACGTACGCTTCCCCTTGTTTCATATCGTTGTTCCTGCCCAAAACTTGAAGAGGGGGTCTGTAGTATATCTTTATAATCACTATAGGGAATTTATCTTCAACTTTACCGTCAAGGTGAAGGTATGACGTCTTACCTTCCCATCATAATCGAGGCACTGGAGCCTAAGACTGATCATCTTACCTTCATGTAACAAAAATTATCAAGATACGCAGCGATTAGTTTACCAATGCAGTGCCCTATGCACCATAATATGCGGAAAGGGAATGATGATGAAATACATTTTTCTCTATTTAACTTTTGTTAAAATGCTTGGCTCGTATTGCAACACGCCATTTTTTCATACCTAAAAATATTGACGAATAACAAATAGACGCGTTATTACCATACGCGTTACAACATTCAGGTACAACTAGAGTAAACATACGCGTTCGAAATATGTTCCCTCAACTTGCGGCCAATCGGCATATGATTGATAGAACGGACTTTAGTTTTGCGAGCGTTCGCCGAATACTTTTCTCCTCGAAATTACTAAAATGCCTGTATGTACGCTAAGATACTGCACAAATCGATCGGGAAAAGCGATGGTAAAACCTTGCACCAGCTTATAATGTTCTTATCTTGTTTAAAATAGCTATTTTAATGACAAAAAATGTCTTATTAATATATGATAAATTCGTGAGTTATCTCTTGTCTCTGTCCTGCTCAGTTAGTCGGGGGTAAAGCGAAACGACAAACAAAGGTGACGCGTATGCGGAAGGGAGCGACTTACTGAATAGAGCTTACAGTAGACCGATGTAAACAGTACGTGATTTTTACTGTACTACTTGTTTGGCTTGTCAAAGTCGACGTGATAATGACGTGACGATACTTACTCCCTCCGCTGGTCAATCCTTTTTTTTATGAACGACTTTTTAGCTCAAATTTGCATGAAGTGTTTTCTCTATATATTATATACCAATGATTACCAACGGCATCTTATATAATATTTTGCAAACATTAAGTTGTACTAAAAAATCGGAGTAAAGAGATAGCAAATCACGATACACTTGCAGACATTAACTAACCTGCAAAAAATATACTAGATAGCAGTGGTGAATGGTGATTTTATTTACAGGTAAACTATAAAAAAACATTAATTTGTTCCAACATAGGAAGTGCATAGTATAATGTAAGTTAAATATACTATTAATTGCTATGTTTCTGTGGTTCTATGTGTTACAACAACTGTCATCCATGAAAGCAACCTAAATGATGTAACTTTGTAATATATCATATTATGTAGATATAGTATCCATTAATCATCATTATAATTCATAAAAATAAATAATAATACATAATTCATCAAAAAATAAATAAAAAACACCACAATGATATTAGGTATTCAATTGAATTGTCAACTGGCCGAATTGTTCTAGAAATTAATAGTGCGAAAAACGGCCGCGTGGAGCGCTATATGTCCTGCAATATGACGCATGATAGTAATTATAGTCTTGTGTCAAAAGTATCATCTCAAAGAAAAATAGTCCTTAAAAAAATATGTTTGAAATACTATTTTCTAAATCAAGAATCTTCAAATAATTTGTGTAATCTGCAAGTTTAATCTAGGAAAAAAAACCCGCACTGGGGTTAATACATTCAAAATATAGTGTACTTATTTGTATGAAAAAATAAGCTATAATAATCGGCGATTAAAATTTATGTTTATATTAGGATAAAAATACAAACGGTGGAAATGATTTAAAATAAATGTTAATTATTTATTTGTTTTTCTGTAAATAAAGTTACAATAAAATATTATAATGGTTAGTCAAATATAATGGTAAGGTGCGCATAATCGCTTCTATACACGGTTCGCCCCTGCTATATAGACTTATATATATTTCCTTAGTTCATATTTCTGTGGAAGTCGTTGCTTCATTTTATAATTGTGAATAATGTTCTTAAAAATATAATTTATAAAAAATGTGTTTTTGTAAGGAATAAACAGAGCAACAAGGTCATATTTTTCTGATCTTTTTAATCAAATCAGAATAAATATTTTAGAATGAAATTAATTTTCTCTTTTAATTGATGTTTTCAATACGAATGTTTATTTTTTTGATTACGCAAATTTTATTAAAGAAACTGCCATATAACGTTGGATTATATCGTTAAATATATTTATGCAACGAATTTTTTATAATGTTGAAGCGTATCTTTGGGTATAAAATGTCTGAAATATATTCTTTTAATTTATCTAATTATGATGTCTTTTTTAATTGAATTTTCTTGGAACAACATTATTATGAGTCAAAGCACCTAATTAATACTTGGTAGGTATCACAAAGCCAGATTAATTATTATCAAAATGTTATTTTTGAGCTTACCATTTACCAATGAATTATTTTATTCCCGCGGGCGAGCACTCCGTGTGGATATTTTAAAGCATTTAAGCCTACTTTACTATCAATTACTTGCGTTCTCACGATTTACCTAATTGTTTCCATTTTAGGGGGCATTTTTTACGAAATGTAAATAGCTGAATACTTTAAAATTACAATTAATTTGTTTTTTTTTTTTAATAAATGTGTTGCATATATTTTGCCTTGCTTATTATGTACAAGGCTTATATTAACTGCAAAAGGTATGTTCTTTCTAGTTTTGTTACTATAGTGTGTGGATCTGGAGGTGGAAACTCATACAGAAGAAGCCGGACTAGTGACAGGCATAAGCAGATCTTCCGTTCCAATTTGAGAGCGTTTTGCATTTTGTGTCCTATTTTTATTTATTTCAACAATCACCTTTACTATTTTAACCATGTATGATATTACCTCATGCGATAAGTCCTAATGACTTATTACTGTTACGATATCTTCTAAGTCCTCATCTAGACTTCAGCATCGCGCCTCCAGCTACTCTAAGCTGAAAATGGGTTAATGCATCAACAAATGAGGGATATCTTGGGGTGTCTCATCATCACATGGACAGCTATTGATTTCTGAGAGCTTGAAACGGTGAAGATAGCTCATAAAACATTCGTGGCCTGTAAGAATTTGAGTCAGTTCATAGCCAACTTTCTGCGTTTTCTGATATAAAAAGCATGAAAGATTGTTGGAAAAATATTTAAGTTATCTGTCCAGTTATAATTTAATTGTGATAGAGTAGGGTTTGAACCTCGCTCCTCTGTCCGCAGTCAGCGACACTTGCCACGGGACCATAACCCGATTCGAAATATTGAGTATTTTGGAGTTGTCAATTAAATTCTTATTTATCTTCTTTAATTTCCTGTAGACTAAATAGCCTGCCGTAACAGAATTATCCTCTTATGATCCTGAGCTCCAGCTATCTCTATAACGTTGTAAGGATCTCCCTGGTGGAGGATGTCCATCCGATATGCTTCGTTCTCTGTACATGTTGTTACCAGTATCGTCGATGCTGTTGATTCCATCTGACCACATTTTGAACCTCACAGACTTCTCAAATTGTAGTGTTCCTTACACGATCATGCAAAATCTTCTTGGTAAGTCTTCATAGCACGTCAAATAAAATAAATATCAATATATACACAGGAGGCGATGACAATGGAGAGTTAACAATGTTTTGAATATAAAAAATCATGTTTTCCCCCTTTGTAGCAAAAAATTTATATAAAAAACCACGTTGATATTTTTTTAAATAGTGGTAACATGTTCAATTACAGGTTATCGACGAAGTAACTTCAAATTATCATACAAATATACACATTTTTGTACTGGAAATACTATTTTGGTTATAGACATTTGAAGATAATTCATTTATCTGCCCATTTTCAGAAGAAACGTGGTCTGACTTTTCTTAATTCAAACGTATTCCGTATTTTTTCCATGGTTATGGAACTAGAGCAGTATTTTTTTTACACAATATACGAGTAGTTTACCATCGGCGTGTGCTAAAAATTACAAATAGTACTGATAAAGAAAATTTGATTCTCAGACTCTTTAAAAAAAAAAAAAAAACTAAATCGGTTAAATTTTAGGATGCGGAGAACCGGACGATAAAACGTCGACTTTATCAATTTTAGTTAGGCATAATCAGTCCGAAGCATCGGGAAAGCATTCGCGAGAGATTGACAGAAAAACAATGTTCAAATACATATTCATCAAAATTCTTAGTCGCCGCGTTTCCTTTTTGGAACTAAGGGACGCGGAATCGACGTGAGAGGAGGCGAGAGTGGCTGGCGATATGTTCTCCTGGAGACGTCTGGTGACGTCCACATGCTCGACTTAGGAATAGATGTATAAAAGAACTTGGCTGAATTGAGCTGACTTGAATATTCGTAAGATATTTTTTTTTTAATCCTACGACATAGCTATCAAGGACTTCTACTAAACCTTTTTTTAAGGAACGTAATAATCAGTCCATGTCCGCTTCTAAGTTGGAGCATATGGTATCCACAAAGAGCCTCTATGCATCTCTATTAACTGCCAGCTCGTGTGCGTTCTCCCAAGTTAGGTTCTCATCTCGAAGTTCTGATATAACCTGCCAACGAACAGTCAGCACTGGATGTCCACGTCCAGGACGCCGAGAACCTGATGCCTTGTAAAGTATGCAAGCGTGGTTAAGGCTCTCAGGAGGTATTCGCAGTAAAAGGCCCGGCCAATCGCATCGCCTCCGCTTGATGACAGTTGTCACCGGAGTTTGCTGCGTAAATTCTCTTTTTACTTCGTTCCTCACAAAGTCAAACCACCGCACACCCAATATTTTTCTGAGACACCTATTTTCAAAACTCAGTATGCTGCTTTTTTGGGCCTCAGTGTGATGCCACGATTCGCATCCGTAGAGGAGACTAGGTGTTATGCAGGCGTTATATAGGCGGCATTTAGCTTTCATTGAGTAAATATCCAATCTCCAGACAGCCTTCATACATTGAATGTGCGCCTTCTACTCCTAGCCGCACTCCCAGTTATTTTAAAAAGCTGCCATTTTCTGAAACATAATATACTCTATGACGATTTGATTTGACAGAGTCGGGGATCTTGAGCATAAAGAAACGAAGTGTTACATAGTACATGGGTTTTTGCAATATTGATTTTTAAACCCATGCATGCGGAGTACTAATTTAGCTTATCTACAGTGACCTGAAGACCCCTGACTGAATCGTCAATTATAACCGCATCATCGGCATACTCTAGATCGCAGAGTTTTTGGGAGGGGGAGATGGATATTCCTCGATTTAGTGGCATGGACTTCCTTAGGATGAAGTCCATCCGTACTTTCAAGTTTGCGTCCCGTAGTTCTGATATAAACTGCCAACGAACAGTCAACAGTGGACGTCCAAGACGTCGAAAACCTGATGCCTTGTAAAGTAGGCAAGCGTGGTTAAGGATCTCAGGAGGCATCCGCAGTATATGACCTCGCCTACTGTATCGCCTCCGCTTGACGTAGTAAGGAACATAAACGGCAATTATAATATTTATAAAAACATATATATATAAAAATATATAAAAATATAATAAATACTATAAAAATATTTTTAAAAAAACATAAAGATTATTTGTAACTGTTAAATGTTAAGGATGTTTGATTACTTTTTCCTTGTTTTGATTTATTGTTATATCTACAAAAAAAAAAAAAAAACATTATTTTCCCTTGGTTTGTAAAAAAGTAATGACATGTCCAAGCCTTGAGCGTAGACTTCCACATTCCCTTCTTCAGAACGTTCTTCATCACTGTTGTGGTATGCAAAGAGATGTACCTTGTTACGTAGTTGTTAGTATGCGCTTGCTAGCCTAAATGTTGGCGTGGTTGTAGCTAAGACATATTTATGTCGTCACGTTATGTGAAGTATGCCGTCAGAGCAATTCTGAAAATGCTTCTGTCAAATGAACACAGTATGGAAAAATTCTCACGCGCCGTTTGATCATACTCTGCCTTAGACAGTATATATTATACTAGCTGACCCGACAGACGTTGTCCTGGCCGAACGTTGGCTTGCCTTGGAAAAATACTTTTTTTTGATAAGTTAAGATTATATACCAAGAAAGGAAAAAAATTATGATGTACGAAGCCTATGTCAAAAGTAAATTGAGTTACATGATCGCCTTCTGGGGAACTGGCAACAAGACGGACATAACAAGAATACAAAGACAACAAAATAAAATTCTTAAACTAACATACAACCTACCCTACCTGACCTCTACGACTGAACTGTACAATAAAAACACACCAGTTTGACATAAACTACTTGACTAAAATTGAGACCTTAAAAATTGTGCACAAAATAACACTAGGAAACATACAAGACGACGACATAATATTAGTCAAAAATGCTGACATACACAAATATAACACCAGACAACAACAACACTATCATATTGAAAAAGCAAAGACAAACACAGGACAGTCAAAAATACTACATAATGGACTTAAACACTACAACGACCTACCTTACTACTTGAAAACTTTTACTGGAGACAAATTTAAAATCAATCTAAAAAAGCACATGATGACTGAACTAACTAGACTAGACGAGACATAAAATGACTAGACAATATTAAATTTCTAATGTAACCCTAACGGGTTTTTAAAAATTGTAAATAAATTTTAAAAAATACCTAGGTACTTGTTTGTGATTAAATTTCAAAACTTAAAATTATTAATATTCAAATATTTAATTAAAGTAGGTACTTGTTTATGGTTGAATCCCAAAACATAAGATTTTTTTTTTAAATATGGTATTCTTTTTGCAAACGTCAAACTCCGATCTTCTCACCAACAAAGGAGTGTACTTATTTCGGAATACGATTTTTTTAAATTGTTGAATTTAATATTATTTTAGTATTACCAAAAATCTAGTAAAAAGAAATAAATGGGTAGAAATTATAAGGAATTTAAGAAAAGATTCTGATTGAGATCCACAAAAAACAACATCTTTCCATTTTTTTGTAAACGCATTCTCCTTGAATGACCCCCTGGTAGATCGATGAATAAAACATTTATGTTCATTACTTATTTTTTAAATATTAGATTGAATATTTATATATATACGAACACGCACAGCGCAAAGGTCTATATGTATCTGAAAACAGCACGTAAATCAGTTTAAGAGGAGTTCAGTGAGATCAGAAGTACAGAGGTTCTTTATATATATATATATATATATATGAAGATTAATTTATTTCACCATTATAATTCCCATTTTTTAACACAATAGTGTAAATAACAATGCGTTTGTAAACGAAATGCAGCGAATTACAATCATTTGATCAATACTACGCTTCAGGTACCAATCCAGGAACAATGATTGAAATTCAATTAATTTTTAAAATCAGTATTTGAAGTAGACCCTGTTTGGATACGATAATGATAATAATGATAGGCGAAGACGCCAACCGCTGAACTACAAAGCACACTTATCTCCACTCGATTTCATTTTTTAAGATTTTTACCGGAGAGAAGCCATCGAATCGAAAACACTCGTCCGAGTTATGGTTCTATTTCACACACAGAATTGCATTCTTCGTTTGCCTGGTCTAGAGATGTAAGGTAAAATTAATATAAATAGTCATACCATTTGTTACACTGTTTTTCGTATAAAACATATGTCTTGATAAAATGGCTGAATATTTAGCGTTTGTTAACCCTTCCACACGTCGGAGGTGTGCCGTGGCGTTTTACAAAAAATTATGTCTTTGAAATATTCGGCCTATTTACTTGGCTACGCCTAAAATATGTTTTAACTTCTATATTTCTTCTTGTACCAGATGGTTGAATCAAGAATATTTCAAGTTTATCTAAATGTTTCCAGACCTGGACTTTACCTCCACGGGAGTTATTAAGATTAACATATCTGTAGCATATAGCTGAAATGCTGGAAGTCACATTTGGTCAAATGTTCAGGCGTGCGGTTTGAAGTTGTAAAACTGTTTCAAATGTATCTCTCGAAGTAAAAATACAATTTGTTGCGTTTTTTTTGGA
This sequence comes from Micrasema longulum, assembly GCF_059751315.1. Lineage (NCBI taxonomy): Eukaryota > Metazoa > Arthropoda > Insecta > Trichoptera > Brachycentridae > Micrasema > Micrasema longulum. Next base: position 128,773 of record NW_028278092.1, read on the forward strand.
TTTATAGGCTTTTGATAAGAATATTTAAGAAAAAAAGCATTTAAAGTATGGATCAAAAAACAATGTGGCTTCAATGTTTTTCGTTTTAACCGCCCGCCGCGCGCCCTAATTCCTCCTCGGACTTTAGTATAAAAAGTTTTTTTTTTTTTCTTTTTTTTTCTTTTATTCAGGAAACATACAGTACAGTTACAAAGTTTAATATTTTACACAATTAGACTTAATTCTAATGGACCAGTGAAGTTTCCATATTATAAAGCAATTATATGTAAGGTTAATTATGAAAGTATAAAAAAGAGAAGGAAAAAGAAAAACATAAATGAAAGTTGTTTAAAAATTAAAATTGAGGTGAAAAAAAGATATTCTAAAGTTTGTAGTTTGTAGTAAATATTTAAAAATGGAAATAATATTAAAGATGAAGAAAATTTGTAAGAGTAATTAAAAATTGAAATAAAGAATGAAAAACATGCTCAGATGTAAAAATAAAATAAAATAGTAATGACATTTTTAAAAAAATAAGAAAAACATAAATATACACATATTTATTTTAAGGGATTCAAAGAAACGATGAGAAGAATCTTAAAGTGAAATATAAGACAGTAAATTTTGGTCAATTTAAAAAACATAGAGTATTGAATGAAAAACAATGAATTTTTGAATTTTTCTTTAATCGAAAATATTAAATTACGTGACATTAATTAAAACATTAATTATTTATGAAAATAACTGGTAAATATAAATTTAATGACATGATATATATTAATTGCGATAAAACAGTAATTGAAAGTAAACACTATGCAAAAATAGCAAAATAAAATAATGAAATTAACGGCAAAAGAAATAACGTAATGGTTGAGTATGGTTGATTATGACAATAAGACTTAATCTTGTGCAAAATACCTCGCTGCATCAGAGGTAGATTGTCATAAAAATTGTGGAATTTATTCGGCATCCACTGCTTTGATACTAGCAAACTGTTGAATTTTGTTGAAAGCATGAGTATCATTACTGCACTTATGGTGTTTTAGAACAAGCTATTTCAGTAGTGGTATACCGGAGGACTCTAATGTTTTTAGCACGAATAGAATCTGAATATATGAACAAAATGACAGTCATAACTCAATTTTGCAAAAAATGTGACTTCCAGCCTTTTAACTTGAAGGTACAAATATTATAACAGAGATGGAAAACATTTTAGAGAAGGGAATATGGATGCTTACTGACCTGTCATTGGCTGGTTTAAGTTATTCAAATGACTAAACTTTTATATTCCTTTCATTAAAATGTTCTCTATTTCTGTAATAGGTATTATGTTAATTTTAATAACTCCCTAGAGGGTGAACTCCATTTCCCGTCGGCAAACATTTGGGTAAACTCAAAATATTGTTGCCTAGAATATCGCATCTCTCTTTCAAAAAATCTCCAATCTATCGAGCATTCTTGCTTCATTAAAATCAAAACTGAATTCAAAATTGGAAGAATCTCCGACATTCGATATTCAAATCATACTGATTCTCAATTCTAAGAAAATCAATGCTTATTCAAGAGTTTTCAAGAAAATTCCATTACTTTGAATGGATTCGTTCAGAAATTTTCTAATTAAATAAAACTGTTCGCTCTCTCTTATATCTACAATAAGTATATATTTAAATACGCTTTACATTTGATTACTTTGTACTCTGTAGGTACATATGCAAAGTGAAATTGTCTGAAAAGTTATCCTATTTGAATTTACTAAATAAAGATTTGATACCCCAAGATCGCGATTAATTACGTCATATCAATTGCCTATTTATCCTTAGAAATAATATTTAAGTTTACAGATAAAATAATAAGAATCATCATCTCCACGTATCTATCTACACCCTAAGGTGCATAAGCCACCACACTGGTACACCAAGTGCTTAAATTGTTGGTAAATATATCGTTGGTGTAGCGCAAGAAGTCATTAAGTAACATTCTCGTTTTTCGGCAAATTGCTTACAAAATTTCTATGCTTGAAATCTGCAATAATTATCCAAAAAATAAAGGTATAAGCTTATTTTTTTACAGATTAATTAATATGTTAAAAAGCATTATTTTCACATAACAATATTATTTACTTTTTATGATAAGAAAATCAAAAAATAAAAATATTTTGATGCCTTCTGGAAATATTCATTATTTCATAAATTGGTAAGAATTGGAGCAATAAAAAGGACACACCTTTTCAGAAAAAATAAAACATTAAAATTTTTTTAAAGTTGTTATTTACTATGAGAAAATATAAAAAAAACACATGCAGTTTCTAGCTAAATAAATACTTGATACAATAATAATTATTCCCAAACACAAACAAAAAAGGACATTTCTGTGTAAACAATAACAATAACTGTATTTCTTTTTTTAAAAAACAATATTTCATACAAATAATGACTTTTTTCACTGCAAAACAGTCATTTTTTGGCAAAAAACGTATTGATGACTGTATGCTCTCGAATTGTACATAAAAAAAACCCAAAATGACTTCTAACTCGGTTTTACCCAAAATGTTACTTAATGACTTTTTGCGCTACACCGAGGATATGGTTTTTATAATATTTAAATGATAAACTTAGAGCCGGTTTGTCCAGTAAATCTTAATTTTCCTCACCTGACACTTTTTTTAAAGAAAGACGAGGATAAGAGGATAACACGTCGGTCTAGCGGTGTCACGGTCAGCGCGGTTGCCTACCACGCAAGAGGTCTTGGGTTCGATCTGCGACATGGTTGATTTGAAATATTTATTTAAAAGGGTGTTTTCGCGCTAGAATATTTCCTAGTTCCTGGACTGGTACCTGAAGCTAGAGAATGATCATCTTAACTTCATGTTACAAAAATGATCTAGATACGCTGAGATTGGAGTACCATTTCAGTGCCCTATGCACCATTAGGTGCGGAAAAGTAATGATGGTGATGTATTATAATATTTTTTGCGTTTTTCTAAAATATTTTTCATATTTGTCCGCCGTACGTCTGAAGATGGCAGATGGGCGCAATTGAGAATTTTGGATGGTCCTTTTTCTTTAAGAAATAATTTATCAAAATACAAAACTACAGAGACACGCCGATGATAAATATCTAAAGTGTGCAATAAAATCATTGCCCTAATGCCATAATCCAGACAGAAAATACGGGAAAGCGTTTGTACGAAGAAAAGTCAGATCGCGATTCCTCTTAAGTTAAAAAAGTTTCAAGTTAAATAATTATTGTTGCGTTTTAGTCAAAGTTGACAAAACTAGCGGGTGAATCTTAATTTTTGCAACTCATTTTTTCCACTTCTGTCTTTTCCTCTTTTTCCATGATAAAATAATAAATAATTTCAAAATATTCCAACAGAAATGAAGAACATTTTATATGGCAAAAATGAACGGCAACGTTAGACAAGGACGACCAAGGAAGACGTGGCATGATCAGATAAACCAAAATTTTAAGTCTGGTCATGTTAAAAGCAGACAGAACCGAAGGGCATGTATGACAAGATGTATGAATGTGGAAGAGGCTAGGATTGTATGACAGGATAGACGTGTGTGGCGGTCCATTCTCTCTGCCTACCCCTACGGGGAAATGGCGTGATGGTAGTAGTAGTAGTAATATAGAAGTCTAGGCATCTACAGAGCTTATGATCTGTTGCATTGACTGGTTTACGTGGCCACTTTACAGATTGTTTAACATTCACCATTCTGCCCATATTTTAACATCTACATTCCTTCAATTCTTTCATCTGTTGATGTTTGTGAAGTTAAAGAAGTTTCAGCTGTGGTCACTTAAACCAGCCAATGACAGGTCATAAGCCCTGTAGATGCCTAGACTTCTATATTACCTTATCTAAAATGTTCTTCATCTCTGTTGTAATATGCTGATTTTAGCAGCTCCCGAGGGAGTTTAATCCAGTTCTTGTCTACAAAAAATATTGTTGATAAATAATTCTTAAGAAAAATTCACCTTCTCTGAGAAAATGCCTGAAGCATATCTAATCCAATTCCTAAAAAAATATTTTTTTTCATCACATATTTTCTCTTTTTTCCTGGATTTTTCTGTGCATTATTTACTGTATTGTTTAAATGTTTAATAAGAGTTTTGATAACTAGCGATGTTATGTAAAATTATCGTTGCAAAATAGCTGCACATCTATGTAAAAATGTGTGAATATTTTGACAAACATCGGTTTATTCCTTCGCGTTCTGATTACAATAGGATCTAATTGAATACTGTCAAGACGCCATGGTTCATTTTTTATTCAGTCTTCTTTAAAATTATATTATTCATTGTTGAATTTCAAATAAAGATATGATGGAAACTTAGATGGAGCGGAAATAATCAATCTTACTTTGCCTTGTTACTGCCGAGTGTGTTGTCAATAATGTACATTTTCAAGCCTTGGATGCGGTGTCCAATTTACAAGGTTGGCTTGTCATATACTTTTGTGTAAATAAGAATATAAGTATAATTTATTTATCAACGGACACAACTCGTTCTTCTTCTTTTTCTTCACATTCTTACGCGTTCTTTGAAATTAAAAAAAAAAGATAAACTTAAATCAGAATAAAAACATGAATGAAGGAAACATAATAATGGATAAATATAGTATATAACAAATTAACACGTTTTTAAAAGTTATTTAAAATATGCGAATATTACACAGTGAAAAAGTGGCACTCAAATCAGCCGATGACAAATCCAAATCCCCGATCAAAAATGATTTCACTCTCAGGGTGCCTGTAAGAATGACTAGACCGGTGCCACCGTTTTGTAGCAACAATTCACGGACAGTGTATACTTGTTATGCCGGATTGAACAGACTTCATGAACTCGGCAATAGTTATTCCCACGCATCGGATATATTTAGTGTAGGGTATTGTTCCCATAGAACAAACCTTTTGAACTTTTTCAAAGATGGTGAATGGTAATTATATTTATTTATTTATACATACAATTTTTGGTTCACTTTGCCCAGCTGTATAAAACAGTACTTACGATTTTCTTGTTATATTACTTTAAAATATTTTATTATTTAATTTGTTTTTAATTTATTCTTAAATATTTTATAATACTGAATATTTTGTATTATTTTTAAGTTGAATTTTAGTATAAATCTTGCGTGAAAGGAAATTTATGTTTTTTTTTTTTTTAAATATTAAGCCAAATTTTAAAAATATATATTTAAAACTTTTGTAAAATACTTGTTTGTCGTTTATGTTAATAAAATAAAAATAATAGATTTCCATCTTAAAAACTCCCTATTTTTTTAACATTACTTTGATGAACTCATATTTTTTTCAGAAGTAAGTCCCGATTCCATGAGACCAGAGTCCAGTTTTAAGTTGGAAGTTGGTTATTATATTACGATAGAATATTTCATATTCCTTGGACTGGTGCCTGAGTCGTAAGCAGGGACGAAGAAGCATATGAAGCAAGTGAGGTTGAGTCTCACTAAAAATCATTGCTATTCACCAGTACCAAATATGTATTTTAATTCGCATTATATCAACACATTATGAAGATTAAAAAACTACCAACCAATGCTCAAAGATGCCTAAAAACATGGTCTGTGCTGTGTTTTTTACTGTAGCTATCTACTTAACATTTACGCATAATATATCTATCCTTAAAATCTGAGCTTCACAAGAAATTTGGTATCAAAGACGCCACTGGTCGTAAGACTGATTATCTTACCTTCATAAAAAACCGATCAAGATACGCTGTGATCGGTGTACCAATGGAGTGCCCTTTGCACCATTACGAGCGGAAAGGGAATGATAATGATTTATTTATAAAATATATGTTGTTTTCCAAGTGGAAATAAAATAAAAATTAAATATTGCTGAATTGTATGGTGTTTAAAAAATATGAATATGATTTTGAAACATGTTTTCCCAACGGCTTTTGAGCGGCGCAAATGGCTGAATCGACCATTGTTATCATGTTTTATATAAACAGCTTGGGAATAAAAAATACACAAATATTCTAACATAAAGCATAAATCACGAGTCGAATTTATTTTTGTAAATGTGGAAATATATATACACCGTGTCGCAAAACTTTTAGCCCACCTAAAAAAATGAGATGTTGACATATTTCGTTTTCCATTGTCAGTTTTTAGCATACAAATTCTTACGGCGATAAAACCAAAATAACGTACATTATTCGAATAAGCTGTAAAAATCACAGTCGTTTTGTATATTGTTTACTGACATGTTTGGCCTAAAACAGTTTAGTTTTTAATTTGTTGCAAAAGAAAAGATTTTTTTTTTGAAAAGGTAATATTTATTTATTTATTTATTTCATTTTATTTGGGATTTTTACAGCTATTACATAAACAAAATAATTTAAAAAATCTTAACAATACTAAAGCCAATTAAAAAAATCCACTGTAAATATAATGACACATAATATATAAGAAAAGAAGTTTAGTAATTGTATTTGTGTGACGTTTGTATTCATGTGTATGTGAATGTGTGTATGCGTGAATGAATGAGGGAGAGGATACATGTGCGTGTGGGAATGAAAGAGGGAGAGGGTGCGTTTGTATGGGTGCGTAAGTATGAAAATAATATATTTGCTTAAGACTTGTAAATTGTATTAAAAATGGTACAATAAAGAGCTTAGTAAAAAGTTAGAAACCTTTTTGTTAAAATTCAAATGACGAAATGATATAAATTGTTTTTTTTTTAATATGGAAGTCTATGCATTTACAGGGCTTATGACCGGTCATTGGCTGGTTTAAGTGGCCATTTTACACACCGCGTACCATTCAACATTCTGCCGATGTTTAAGTATCCACATTTCCCTAGCTCTTTTATCTGTTGACTTTTTGTAGTAAACCTTTATTATGTGGGTGAGATTTATCCGGCTGAACCATTTCTTTCAATATTTTTTCAATTTTTATTTTTAAAACTAAGTTTAATCAATAATCTAAATAACTCTCAAGCGAGGAAATCCAGCATGTCTACAAACATTTAGACATACTCAAAACATTGTTGTTCAATTCTATTTTTTTTTAACTACATAATTATGTGACTACCTACTTTTATATCATGTTTTATTTTTATTTGTTTCAATCCATAAAGCATTATGTAATCCGATACAAAAAAAAACATTTATTAGATACATACCTGTACATATTTATGAGACCTTGAATTGTATTTTTGTACCCGTCGTGTAAAAGCCCTCTGGGCGTATATAATAAATTAAAAAGAAATAAATGAATGAAAATAAAGTTCTTTATTTGTTGCGAAAGAGAAGAAAAACATTTTTGGGAACGAAATATGGAAGTCTAGGCATTTTCAGGGATTATGTCCTGTCATTGGCTGGTTAAGGTGGCCACTATACGTACCGAGCAACATTTGTAAATGTCTAGACTTTCATATTCCTTTCTCTAAAATGTTTTCCCTTTCTGTTGCAACAAATTTAGATCTAAATAACTCCCAAGGGAAGAAATCCAGCCTATCTGTAAACATTTGGACGTACTCAAAACACCGTTGAAAAATCAAGTATTTTTTTAATGACACTTTTTATAACATTTCTACTTTAAGATTATTTATTAAAAATTCTAATACAATTACTGGCCTTTTTTGTCCATTTTAAACATATACGAGCAGGTATTATAAATTATAACGAAACAAACATATTTATTTATTCATATTTTTCGCTTCCAAACTATAATTAATAATAAAAATAATGTGACCTCACGGGGTTTCCCGTGCCGAGAACACTTAACAATATACTTTTTTGAAATTACATTTGAGAATAAACAAAGAAGACTAACTTAAAAATCAGAGATAATTAACAAATATTCAGACAATTTTAAAAACAAGGTATCTATGTACATCTATATTATTTATATTGCAAAACACACAATGAAAATAACAAAAACCTAACATAAGCTATACTCTTATGGTGCAGTTGATACAATATTGGTATGGGCGAATGAGACAATCCATTTTACTTCTACCTAGCTCCACTATCCATTTTTTATAGCCTTTTTAAACATTTTCTCGTTAATAATTGTTTTAAAAGATAGTGGAAGTAGGTAAAAGATTTTAATTGAATAATACTCAATATATTACATATTTTACAGTAATACAAAACTAGCAAAGCAGATAAACAAAAATAATGAACAAACATTATGGAATCCAAGTTGATTTAAGATATAAGGTATTTTTGTCCGGTTAATTCTTTCGATAACCTTGGAGCTGTAAAACAAGGTTGCGTTTTTTCGGAACGTGTAAAAGAAACAAAAGTGTCAATCCAGGAATTAGATGAAAAGGACCCTAAAGGACTTACGTTTTCACCCCCTCGGCACTTGTCCCGAAATCACACTTGGTCGTTATTACAAGCCCTCAACGTTATTTGATTGATCCGCGCACGTGATCTTGATCTTCGATGTATTTTCGAAGAACTATGTTTTTCGTGTCGCGTTAGTTACTATACGTTACGATAAACTGCTTTCTTGACTCACCGCTGGGAGAGTAAGTAATGTCAGGACTGAGGAACTTAAAAACAAAGGCTACCGGATTCAAAGGAAAATATGGTTTGACACACAAATTAAATACACACGAATCCGAAACAGTACTTTTGTAATATTATTAATTATTATTTGATTGATTTGTAAGGTTATTTAAAACTAAAATAATTTATTTCCCGTTTTTTGTTTACAAGTCTAAACATTCTGGATAAAGGTGCTTGTAAACCATGGTTAGTCTTATGATGATCTAAAAACACAATTTCATTATTTCTGAGTCTTCTTGAAGGGACATTAAAAGATGTAGGAGAATAGTCGGGACATAAATTAAACCATTACTCTTAAAATAATGTGGTAAATAATTCGTTTGCGGTGATGTAACATCGTATTACCACAAGCAAAAGACGGAATTTTCTTAAATTCAGACATTTGAAAAAAAAACATGGAGACGTACTGTTTATTTCCATAATTCACAAAAAATAACATATAATTTAGCCCTGTAAATTACGCCGGTTATCTTACATGCATGCATCCCCAATCGATAACCGACTGAATCTCTATCGCACAAACACCGGCCATAAAACATCGTCACTGTATTTCTAGTTATCAGTTATATCTTCGTGTTCTCTCTTATACAGATTTATTGCTGTATTGGCGTCACATTCATTCTTCTCGCAGCAAGGATAAATATTTTCCATTTGAAGATACAACTTCATTACTTATTATTTTTTTAAATAAGTACAATAATATAAACAAATAATTATATCCAGTCCATCGTATGTTGACTAGTGTAAAATCACAGCCACACAAAAGTTGAGTATTTTAAAAAATTATATTATTAATATTTTAAGAAATTCTCCAAGCCACTGCAGAGTGGATCCAATCACCGTTGTTCAAGCGATGGCGCGATATGTTATGACCACCATAAGTGCTGCAATATAAAATTTTATTTTATGTTTATATTTATGTTTATTGTTATATTTATTTTTATTGTTATATTTATGTTTATTGTTATATTTTTGTTTATATTTATATTTATGTTCATGTTTATATGTTTATACGGTAGAATTGGCTTTGCACTTTATAGCCATTTTACTGGAATAAAAATTTAAATAAATAAATAAAAATGCAGATTGCATTAAATCAGCGTTTTGAGACTAGTTTGATTAAGAAAAAGTTATATGAGGGTTTAAGAAGCAAACTTAGAAATCACCACTAAAAATGGAAAATTAGGTATTGATGCCAAAATAAGCTATACATAAAAACCTACTTACGCGTAATTCAAAACCATCTCTAAATCTTGCAAAAACGGATTTTAATTATACTACTTGAAACCGCAAACTTAGCATTCTCCATAAAGTTAGTGAAGCGTAATTAGAAATCTCACAATTCTTTTTTTAAAGTTTGTCGCAAATGTCGCAGATTTCTGGTTTTACGTCTAATACCCCCCCCCCCCATATGTCAGTATAGCTATAGTTGTCTTGTGATTCCTAATTTTCGTTCTTATTTAATGCTAACGGGTTCTGAATATGAAAATGGTGGTTTGGTTTGTATTAATGTATCAATCCGTACCGATAATCTATGTGCATCTAACATTAGTAATTATTTGGTAAAAATCCTGTTTTTTCAAAACCTTAATCAAAATCTATAAATATCTAATTAAAGATTTGATTTTTTATTTTTCTGTATGCTTATTTTAAAATATGATATTACATTTTTATTTTTTAAATTAATTCATACTTATTAAGAAAATAATAATAACGTATCACTAACTCTTCGAGAAAAAGAGCCCTGTGTTGAGTTGGATACAAAATGATGGAATGATGGAAAGTGGAAAAAAAAATTTAAACAAAAACATATATTTCAATAAACATCGGGACAACACCCTTAATCTGTAAAGGTACATATAATTATTCTGTACGTGTGATATCACTAAACTCCTTCTAAACGGCTTAACCGATTTACGTGCGGTTTTCAGCGAAATGTAGATCTTTGCGCTGCGCGTGTTTGTAAATATTAAAACTTTCAATATAAAAAAAAAGTTAGGAGCATAAATCGACGTACCAGGGTTACACTCGACGAGAATGCATGTACAAAAAATGCAAGGACGTTGTTTTTTTGGACGTTGAAAATGTTTGTTTTTGAATGTTTACAAACAACATTAACTTTTTATGAACCTTGTTGAACCAGCTAACAGCAGGCAAGCCAACGTTCGGGCAGAACAACGTCTGTTGAGTTCGCTGGTTGTATATAAATCTATGCAATATCTCGCAGCAGTTTCTTCTAATGGTCTCTTTCCTTAGATAAAATTTGTACACTTCTCCTGAAAATGGTTTTCGTTTTGGAGAACTTAAAATGTTTATCCAGGACATTGGACACTCGTACGGCCACAAAAGAGAAATTCCTCTGAGCATTTGCTCATGTCGTACGTGTTTTTGGTATTAAATAATTAAAATGAGTATCTTTTATTATTTTTTGTAATATTCAGTAGCTTCATATATACTATATATACTCAAAAAATTGTAAACTGCGTTCAATTTCATCATTATTTCCCTATCCGCACCCGGTGATGCATGAGGTACTGCATTAGTACTCCAACTGCAACGTATCAAGATATTTTTTGATACTTCGAAGGTGATAAGTAGTACGCTTCAGGTAAGTACCGACCAGTATTGGGATAGTGAAATATTGCAGTGTTAAACAACGTTAAGAAATATTTTACATCGAACCTGCCCGGAATCGAATATGTGACCATGGTCGGCATACGCACCATTCATCATTATCATCATCGTTCCCTTTCCGCACGTAATGGTGCATAGGGCACTACATTGGTACACCAATCGCCGCATATCTTGATCATTTTTGTTACATGAAAGTAATATGATCAATCTTACGCTTCAGGTACCAGTCCAGGGACTATGAAATATTCTAGTGTGAAAACACCCATTTAAATATTTTTTTTACATCAACCATGTCGGGAATCGAGCCCGAGACCTCTTGCATGGCAGGCTAACGCGCTGGCCATTACACCACGAGGCCGACAAATCACTACATTAAATGACTATAAACCCACCAAATATTGGTCCCGTGCAAATGTTTATATCCAATTTTCCGTAAGGCTGAACTTCTTTAATTTATAGTACATTTTGTGTTTTGCAAGTAAGTAATACGTCGTTTTTTGTCAATAAACGCCGTACTTCAGCATTGAAACAGAAATAACATTTGAATAGCATACACCAACGACTTTTGTATCATTCTGTACATAAACATTTTGTAGTCAGTTGCTTTTACATAGAATCGTCAAAAGCGCCCACAAGTTATTAAAAGTTAGAATAAAACCCGTACCGCACAGTCCTGTGTTTGATGTCATGAAAAATAAGAATTTATGTGTGAATGCTAAACTTTTTTATGCGACCGCATTGAAAAAAAATACGGCCCAATGAAATATCACGACCTTGTTCGCTTTAGGAAATAAAGTACAGTTCTTTTTTTATTTTTAAATATGATTTTTTCCTAGGAATAAATAATCAAGGTTTGTCACGCTTAAAAATTGAATTTTAATTTTTAACAAAAACTCACAAATAACTAAAAAAAGATGAAGACATGCCTAAAATTATATTATACTAGCGGACTCGACAGACGTTGTCCTGCCCGAACGTTGGCTTGCCTGCTATCATCTTGGAAAAAATACTTTTCATCTAGGTACTTGTTTGTGATTAAATTCCAAAACTAAAAACTGTTGATATTCAAAAAATATTGAATTTCAGTAGGTACTTGTTTATGCTTGAATTCCAAAACATAAAATAGTTCTGTTTTTAAATATGGAATTCTTTTTGCAAACGTCAAACTCCGGTCGTCTCACCAACAAAGTGGTGTACTTATGTAGGAATAGGATTTTTAAAAATGTATTGAATTTAATATTATTTTAGTGTTACCAAAAATCTAATAAAAATAAATAAATGGGTAGAAAGTATAAGGAATTTAAGGAAAGAATCTGATTGAGATCCACAAAATACAAATACTGTTTGTGAATATTCAAAAACAAACTTTTTTTATAGATAAAAAACAACATCTTTCCCTTTTTTTGCAAATGCATCCTCCTCGAATGCAACGCTGGTAGATCGATGAATAAATCATTTATGCTCCTAACATTTTTTTTACACATTCGATTGAAGATTTTAATATCTACGAACACGCACAGCGCGAAAAAAAAATAGTTGAAAAAACGTAATTAATCAAAAATAACATGCTCTTTTTTGATGGAGAGATAGGGCTTGCACAAATAAACTCACATTATGTTATACATATTAAAGAATAAAGAATGTGGAATCAGGTGAGTTTGGAAGAAAAGAGGAATAGGAACGAAAAAAAACAATAAAATGAAGGTAGGTAAGGGTTCTAAGAATATGTAGAAAGTATTTTTTTGATTTTCTTATTAATTTATTTTTTTCATATTTATTACAGCAATTTACAGTGAATTATTTATGCAACAAATCAATTGAGTAGTAAAAGTAAACATGTATATTTTTTATTTTTGGTGGTTCATCATCAAACTGCCTAACTAGGGATAGCTTCCCCGTTCTAAGGCAGTAAATTATGTATTTTATAATAATATTAAAACGTAATTACAGTTTTATTATTATGTGTGCTTTTTCAGTCTTAAAAGTAAATAATAATATTATGTATTTATTTTTATTTCAACAATTTCAAATAATTATTCTGAAATAAGTCCTAATATATGAAATTTCTAATATAAAAATATCGTGATTTATCTGTTTTACAATTTTTTTATATTTTTTATTGTATTCCTATGAATTTTTATTTTATTGTTTTTTTTCATGAAAGTTCAAGCCAATAATCGTTTATTTTATGACACTTGTACGAAATATGACTTTGCCGAGGTTTAAATCGTATTAACACTACTTACTTAAGCATTGTATTTGTAAATTATTTGCAGTTTTGTTTACATTAATTACTTATTATATCACGGTTATATTTATTGAATGAGAAATTAATCGATCCATGTTAAAAGGGCACAAGTCACACTTTTGGTGATTTTGACATTTTTATGTAAGATTATTTAAAATGTACATATCTCTTAGTCCTCATTCAATATCTTATAAAAATGCTCTGATCTTACAAACAACTTGTGGAAAATTGTTACAGCAATTTTATCTCTATATCACATACTACGATTACCTATAAAAATATATAAAATGGATTAATTTTTATTTTATTTTATTATTTTTTATTATTTTTATTTTGCACCACAACAGGCCAGGAGGCCCAATTAGAGTGGTGAATTACATGACAGAATACCCAGGCATGAGAAAAACCCCATTTTAATTTTTGTGTTCTCACCGGGAATCGAACCCGGAACCTTTCGTGCGTGAGTCAAGCGTCTTGACCACTACACTACGGAGGCCGCCAATAAGATATTAAGAATAATTAGTTGTATTTTAAAATCAATATGGATATTGTAGAGAAATGTTTTCATACATAAATGTAAAAAAGAAATTCAGTAAAAATATGTTAGTAGAAAAACGTGACTAGGTTGTTGTGACGTCAAGATTCATGAAATTATTCTACACAAATTTCAATGGCAGGAACAAATAAACATGAATCGTGACATATTAAGAGCGTGGTCAATAGAATTACCGATTTTGCGGGAATTCAAAATTACAAGTTTAAAAATATTTTTTATGCCACTAATAATTAGCAAAAAAATTTTTTTTTACTGGACAGTATTTCATAGTCCTTTATCACTCTAAAAATGAAAAAAAAGTAATATTTCCCTATTGGCAATACTTTATGTGTATCCTGGCAATACGACAGCTGTCAGTTTAGTAGTTTCTCCTTAAAAATCCAACGTGACACGCTGCAGTCTTTAAGTCTTTATAGCATGGATAAATAAGATAATCCGACGAGAGAGCGGAAGTAAAATTCTATAACTATAAAAGAAATATTATTAAAGGTTCGAAGGTTACCGGTCAAGAGTTTATGAACCACATAGGAAAGAAGACCAGTGCGCGCTCTTCTAGACCATCATGTGAACGCCAGAAGCATTGCATTGTATGTAAGAATATTCAATATGTTACCTAAACATTGCGAAACCATGACCCGGATTCAATTTGATAAATTTGTAAAAAAATGGTTATTGGGTTTAGATAGAGAAAAATCGGAAAATTTACTAAAAATACATTCTTAAATAATAAATTAATATTGTATAACTGTATAATAAATAAACAAGCAGGTAGTAATGTGAATGTTTATTTTTGCATAAAAATGTCTGTCTTAAAACAGGTTGTACCTAGTTATGTAGACTAGACACGATCCAGATAAATCTATTACCTGAGTGTGTATGTAGTAGATAAAGTCATTGTTATTTTTGTAAATAAACGATGATGATTATAATTATTATTGTTTTTATCAAATCACTGATGAAGATGAAATTATGCTGCATTTGTTGCACTTTGAAACCAAAAATGAACAAGATTGTTTTTATAAGGTCTTATATTTGAATCTCAAGTTTCCAGGCGTCGCCGCCGCTCTTGTCCAGATTATAACCAAAAGCCGAAATCTTCTACATTTAAGTTCTGCGTTTGGCAAAATGGTGAGAGAAAAAAAGTATGTTTCAAGGCGTTTCTTTTCTTTCACGCCATGTCGAAAAAGGCAGCAAGACAATTATGCCAGTCGGTTCAATGTGAGGGATATGAGAGGAATGCACAATAATCATCGTGCTTTGTGCACTACTGGTTACGAATTACAAAAACTCTTTCCCACAAAAGCAAAGTCGCTACACTGGATGCTCCATTATCTACTTAAATGCCAAGCTAACCATAAAGTCGATGCATGAAATGTTTCAAATAAAACATCCAGAAATATCTGTGAGTTACATTAGTCACATTTAATGTGACTAACGTTATCAAGCGGAGGCGATATAGCTGGCTGGGCCATATACTCGTACTAAATATACCAATGTACTTCCCGAGAGTCTTATCCATGTCAAGCTTGCCTACTTTACAAGCTCTTGACTGGCATCCACGTTTGCGTCCTGAATATTTACTGCTGGACTATGGGACGCGGACGAACGCTTTGCCTACCAGAGAAGATATTCGGTTTACCCACCAAAAAAGAAAAAAGAAAATGTGTTATTCGTATCTACAATATATTTCTTTAAAATCCTAAAGCAATTTGTACAGCAAAAAACTGTTTAAAAAGTGACGTCAAACAAAAGCCACATGTCACATCCTTTATCATATGATTTACACAATTTCACTCGCATCCTAACAATTACCATTCCATCTTCTTTGTTTTAAATTAAAGTAAAAGTACCAACTTTAAGTCATAAACGAATGACATTATTTTGATTCTAATTTTATCTTAAAAATGAGTCTTCTACCAGTGACATGAGAGCTACGAGTATAAAATAAACAACTAGTAAGATAACGACTAAGATGGCAAAAAGTTTTTTTTCATCAAAAATTAAAGTCAATATTAGCATTTAAAATCTTATATTTTATTTTGATATGTGGTAAACACATAATAAAGGGCAACGTTATTTATATATGTCTAAAAAAACGACAATTTTATGTTTTTGCGGTCTAAAAGTAATAATGATTGTGTGCAATGAGTAACTTAAAAAAATAGATATTTGTCGATGAAATGGAGAAATTAAAAAAAAAAAAAGTATATTATGAGTAAATTTTAAAAATTACTCCAGCCCGTTAATGGTAAGCATGTTCATCCACCATGTTCCCGAGTTTGATTCTCGACTACGTCAACATTAAATATTGATTTTAAAGGGGTTTTAGAGCTATTTTCGTAGCTTTTTACAGATAATCTTTTCTTCGTTGAACAAATGACCAATGTACGCTGCAATATTGTGCAGTTTTCTATGCATAGAATGATGAAAATACACAAATATAACGACAAAAGTTGGATTATCGAGGTGGATAGAAGTATAATGGATTATCTTGTCCCGTAAAACCAGTTTCGATTTCTGTAGGCAGCCATTAGAAATACATTTTTAAATTTACATTTTATATTGTTATCTTATTTTATTAGTATTTTCGTTAAAACAATATTATTTATTAAAACCGAGTTGTGGTCCCGTGGCAAGTGTTTAGCTGTGTTGTGGCTCGCAGACTTACGATTCAGAGGTCCGAGGTTCAAACCCCATTCTACCACAATTCGGTTCCCATTTTAAGTTATAACAACTGCTACAGGAAGATATTAAATCTCCTGAGTGGACCGAGTTTTTTTTTATTATTATTTATTTATCAAAAACATACAAAAAGTAAAATACGAATTATCAAGTCCTACTGAACTGCATAAAATGCAGTTCGTCAGCTGCTGATTAGTTAAGTTGTAATGTATAAAGATAATCTTATCTCTTAAATTCTATAACATACAAAAAACTCTTATTACTATGGAAAAAATACGAGTCTGAAACGACGACGTTCAAGACGGATGAAAAAAGATAAAGAGGTACTG
Organism: Micrasema longulum; assembly: GCF_059751315.1. Lineage (NCBI taxonomy): Eukaryota > Metazoa > Arthropoda > Insecta > Trichoptera > Brachycentridae > Micrasema > Micrasema longulum. The sequence goes on from NW_028278092.1 coordinate 145,748, forward strand.
AAGACCACACGCGAAGACTCTTGTCGCTATAATATATGAAAGTATACAAAAAAAATAAAATAATAATTGTTTGAAATATGCATTTTTTTTTTTTTTTAAAGGAATAACCCGCTAAGCCTCTATTTTGAGGCTTGTCAGCAGGTGGGATAGAGGGGATATGGAAGGAGGTAATGAAAAATACACCACAACACCCAGACCAATTGAGAAAAAAACTTTTTTGGATTTTTTTCTTGCAACTGGCGAGAATCGAACCCGCGACGCCAGTTTCACAGATAGCCGTCTAACCAACTGCGCCACGGCGCCTGTCCATTCCATATACCTATAACTGCTCGACTGTGGTATCAACTTCTATCCACTATCAAAGATGTTTCTGCGGTAGTTTAAATCACGCCTGAAGAAACATCTCCTTTCTCTTCCTTAATCTCTCTTTATTTCTTTCACCCCAATGAAGACTAGTATCGATATTAATTAATTTATATTTACAATAACTATACATACTGAAATGTTGCGGATTAGGAAATTCAAGGTTCGAACCCCGCTAAATTAAGAATAAGAACACAAATTGGTCAGGAATGGACGAGGTGTGAAGAATACCTCGTTTTAGGAGGAAAATTTAGATAGTGGACTGTTTTGTTGGGGAAGAAAGGTTGCGCAACTCCACTAACCTGCTGATGATGAGGTGTGACGTGTGCTGGAACCTGGCTACTGAAGCTGGCACAGCTCGCTTGTTGAATGATTTGTTAAGCACTTCACTTGGTTGATGTTAGATTAGTACTGCAATGTTAATGTTGTCGGCACTCACACGTAGAATTATTGTTACATGTAATGCGCTAGAAAATAGGAAGGACGGGTAGGTAGATATGGATTGGTTTGAGAGTCGGTCCGAACACAAATATTACATTAGTTAAAAAAAAATGAAAGCGACTTGACATGGAGCGGATTCTGAACTTGGACCGTGACACTACCACTGCGATATAAACCGTCTCATATTTCTGATGGTAGGTATTTTATTGATATTTTTTATTTAATAGGTAAATATTACATACTATGAATAGCGCTAAAAATTTATGAAATGGAATGAGTAAAATTAGTTGAATTTTCTAAATCAATATAGATTTTGTGGAAAAATGTTCTCATATATAATTTTTAAAAAAGAAAATATTAAAAATATGCCACTAGAAAAACGCAACATGTTTGGCATTAATAGTTGTAAAGTCAAGATTTGTGACGATGTTCTATAAAAAATTGAATGGTTTGGAACAGTGTTGAAAATGAACATGAATTATGACGTATTAGGGGCGTAGCCAATGCAATGACCGTATTTGCGGGAATTCAAAATTCGAATTTGAAAATGTTTTTTATGTTACTAAGAAGTAGCAAATTTTTTTTTTCTTTCTTGACAGTATATCATACACCCATAGAATTGAGAATAGTCCAGAAACCGCATACGCACATCAAATAGAAGGCGACTAAACTACTCATAAATGAGTAGGTTTACGTTTCGACCCATTTGTTTCTTTGTAGACGTCGCTCAGTACGCAACTCCTAATTTGAATTCAACTATGCCGTGTTGTGTCCTTTTAAAGTGTAAAAATACTGCTGGGATCTTAAGAAAACAGGACGAGATCACATTTAATGTGTAATTTTCAAATTAATGTGTAAGTAGCAAATACATAACTTAAAAATTGGATTATTTTTCCATCTGTCAGATTGTTGAAGAAATCAAAATGGAAATTTTGTTAGTATTGTCAGGGTAGTTCATTTTTTTACCCTACTTTGCTCATCTAATTAGAGAACTAATGAAAATTGGACCTCAGATTAAACAACTCTGTGGTAGAAATTTGACCGACATTATCTTTAAAACCTAAAATATTATTTAACATGATATAAAAATATCCGTTTTATGTAGAATAAATTTGTTTTATCTTTAAGTTTAAAATTCATTAGTTCAATTACTCTTATTAAATAACCCTTTACTTATCTTCTATGTTGTGTCAATCAATATTTACACGCGCACAATAAAATTTTAGAGAAATTAACAAGTTGATTTTTTTTACCTTTACCCAAAAGTGAGGCATAGTGGGAGAATTATTGGACACAGTCCAATGTATTCAAATATGATTCTACGCTTCTTTTGGACTCTTCTTAATTCTATGCATAAACTATTATCACATTAAAAATGTTTTTAAAAAACCTGATATTTCCGTATTATGTCCTCGGCACGGGACACCTTACTTCGGACACGCGCATTATTGTGTACACATGTTTTATAACAAAAAAACAACTAAGTTTTGCGGATTAAGTCATCAGGTTTTGTGTACTAATTTACATGTTTCTAGCCAAATGATTGCCGAACCCTGGTTAAAAGTATTGCGCAGTTATACGCAAGTGTTTACAAAAGGATCTCCCGGTTTGTTTTTGATTATTTGTCTCATCTCGCGCTTCTAAAATGTGCTCATCTCTTTGTTTAAGAGAAAACTAAATACACAATAATCAAGACACTCCATAAGTGTAAGAGTCAGTCTTTTTATACTCTAATTAAGTCTAGAACATTGCGCCATATGCTATGTAAATACTGAACGAGTTTGATGTAAATCTTTTCGAAAGCTAGAATAAACTTTCTTGTTTGCCTAAATATGCCCACAAAGTTTACCATATTTACGTTGTACGTAATTATAATTAACAGATACAATGTTTTGTGTACCGTCTGCTCTGAATAGGTTGCTCGTAGAGAGCGAACTAAAGAAGCGGGAAAAACATTTTATTTTTAAATATCCCACTAAAAAAACACAGCAGACCTTTTTTGATAGTATTTTTTTATTTATTAATATTTTTATTTATTAAGGAAAAACAACAGTTGTTATATAAGATTACAAAATATGAAAAATAGTACATACATCTAGTTAAAGTTTTTCACAAATATAATGAGAGAACATATTACACAGTAAAGAGAAAAATAATATCTTATATGAGACACGTGAAAAAAAAGAGCTCGTAAGAAGGTTAAGGGATGAGGAAATAGAGTGGAGGAGTGGAGGAGAGGGATTTTCATACTATAGTTGACCAATTCAAATTTTTAATAACATAATAAAATAAACATATTTAAAGAAACATAAACTTATTGCACACTGACAGATGTTTCATTTTACAGTGTTTCAAAGAATTTAAGGTGTATAGATGTTCAAATATGGGCAGAATGGTGAATGTTACACAGTGTGTAAAGTGGCCACTTAAACCAGCCATTGACAGTTCATAAGCCCTGTAGATGCCTAGACTTCTTTATTACCTTTTCTTAAACGTTCTTCGTCTATGTTGTAATATGTTAATATAAAAAGCTCCCCAGGGAGTTTACTCCAGTCCTTGTCTACAAATTTTAGACGAACTTCAAATATTGTTTTATTATAAAGGTTTTAAAATGTACGAAGAGATGCCCGAATGTATGGAGAATGAAAAGAATTTGAATGAATTTAAAAAAAAAGTTATATCTGTAAGATGATAAAGTAAGTGTTAGTATTAGTTAATGTACCTACTAATTGTAATATATGCTAACTGAAGAAATTATATATAAAAATGTGATTTTTTCCATTCAGCTTTTCTGGGTTGTAATTTACTACAGTAATTGGGACTTCCGACCAGTCCCAGGGAATTTTTAGCATGTGTGTGTCATCGATTATGGACTATGATCCCTACAGTTTTTTTTTTATAATGATTCATTTACGATTATTCCTTCTTGTTTTTTTTGTCGGACTCGTGGTGTAGTGGTTAGCATATTCACCCATGCAAGAAATCTCGGGTTGGATTCCCGACAGGTTGACACGAAATTTATTTAGAAAGGTGTTTTTACACTAGAATATTTTATAGTCCCTGGACTGGTACCTGAAACGTAAGACTGATCATCTTACCGTCATGTAACAAAAATGATCAAGATACGCCGCGAAATGAACACCATTGCAGTGTCCTCTGCACTATTAGGTGCGAGAAGGAATGACGATGATGATTCCTTATTTTTGTTTGGTTCCTATAAAGGTATAAAACACGATCTTGTATAGTATATTATAAAGGAATACTAGCTTAAATTGGTCACTTGTAGTGGGTTGAGTCAGTAAAGATGCGGGCAATTTAACGATTTTAGCAACCTCATTTTTAATTATTTTTTTAAATTTTATATTGTAATTAAGAAATCAACAGTTCTACATACATATTTATAGTAAACAAACAGAAATAGTGTATAAACTCAGAACTAATAACAGATTTCCACAAAGTATATAAAGTTAGAATAGAAAATATATTACATTTTAAATAAATACATATAAGTTTATACATATGAAAATGTTATTTTCATGTACTCGAAAATATTTTTCAATAATCAAAGAATTTTTAAATATTTTTTAAGAACAGTAAGTTATTGGAAATTGGGCTGGATTAGGACAAGAATGCTTGAAGAGAACATAAGGAGGGGAAGGGAGATGTACATATTTATTATTATAATTTCTACTAAGTTCCATGATGTATTTTTAGTGTAAATTTTAAATCTGACACAGTGATGTTTGTGTAATCTATATCTTTAAATTTTGTATTGTACACTGAAAAAGTCCAACGAAAAAAAACTTTTTAACATACGATGTTTTACTTATCGGTACATGAAACAGGTGGTATCGTCTACAAATCCTGGCTGGCACATGTATTGTCATTAAACTAAGTAGTTCTGTACAGTCAACTATTCCTGTCATAATTTTGTAAAGCAGTAGTTGGTCCGCGCACACTTATTTAACTAAAGCTAAAAGAATGTAATCATTCATTCATGTATTTTTTAGTAAATTAGTTCTAGGGTATTTACATATTTTTATCTTTACCTACACAAACGAATACCAACGTTAAATTTCGAAATTTATGGAAAAATTACATTGCAGCTAATTAAGAAGGTACTCATTAAAAAATCAAATAAACTTGTTTTTCATAATCACAATATAATTAAAAGTTTTTTTAAAAGTATGTTTACGATTATTGTATAAGTTTGAGAGCAACGACATTTTAATTACTTGATAAGTCTTTCACGTAGTACGCTTGTACTATACTCAAATATACATAAACGTCGAAATAGCATTAACGAAGATAAATACAATTACGGTAAATTATCCACCGGTGAAAACTAGACTATTTTAATATTTAAGAAATACAGACATAAAACAAAAAGTTGTATCATTTGGATACGGAGTGGTTGATGAGATATTAATTTGTATAAAAAAAGAAAGATGTGCATGAGGCAGGATTACATTGTTCTCGTGTGTTGGAGAGCCATCTGGCGCGTTTCGCTTACATTGAATGGGAAGAATTACATTGCTCTCGTGTGTTGTGTCGAAGGGCCAGATGAATCCCCAACACACCTTCCCTAACACCCCAACAATCCTACCTTTATTATTGAAGAAGTAAAGTTACCACCATAACTGTATGACTGTATAGTAAATTAAATGGTAAGTTGTAATGTTATTGTTTATTTTGCATTAAAATGTCTGACCTCAAACAGGTTGTACCTAGTTAGGCAGACTAGACATGATCGAGAGAAATATATTACCTAAGTGTGTATGTAGTAGATAAATTAATTGTTATTTTTGTTAATAAATTATGATTATTATTAATATTGATTTTTTTAGTTTATTTTCAAGAACTAAACATTTTTTTTAAAATATGTAAAACAAAACACGATCATGAAATAACTACAGTGCCTTACACGTAACTATTGGTTTTTCCCATGGTCATAATCTGTGTACACGCCAAGAATGATGCATTACAATAATATTTAAGTTTAACATATAAAAACAGAGATGGAAATCATTGTAGAGAAGGGGATATAGAAGTCTAGGCATCTACAGGGCTTATGCCCTATCATTGGCTGTTAATGGTGACCACTTTACACACTGTGTAACATTCACCATTCTGCTTATATTTAAACATCGATATTCTTTCAATTCTTCCATTTGTTAATGTTTGCGAAGTTAAAGAGCTGAAACCTTTATTTCACCCAGTAATTTCATTCACATACGTGAGTGAAATAATTCAATAAGATGAATCCCACTCACATCAATAAAGTTTTCACCTCTTTAAATTTACAAACATCAACAGATGGAAGAATTGAAGGAATAACGATGTTCAAATATAGCTAGATTGGTGATTGTTACACAAATAAGAATAAACATTAAATAATCATTCAATCACCATTAAAAGATTGTTAAACTTTGTAAATTGGCCACTTAAACCAGCCAATGACAGGTCATTAGCCCCGTAGATGCCTAGATTTCTTAATTCCCTTCTCTAAAATGTGTTCCACAGCTTTTTAAATATATTGATATTACCAGCTCTGTTGAATCCAGTTCTTGTAAGAAAAATTTGGAAAAACACAAAATATTAAAAAAAAAAAATTTACAATACGCCCAAGGGGCGTTAAGAAAAAATATACAGGTAAGTACAAGCATAGTAAGTAATAATTTATAAGATAAACAACGCTTTTTTGTATGCATGTAGGAACAATAAAAAGCAAAATGCCATGCAAAATAAAAAAAGAAACTTTACGTAGTAAAAAAGAAAAAAATATATGGGTATAAGAAAAGTAATTGAATTAAAAAGCAAATTGTAAATAACTTGTAAAGAATTTAAACAAAAATATATTTAAATATATACATATACTTATACGTATAAAAAAATGGTATTAACAATTATTGTTAAAAACAAAAAATAAAAATTAGTTTACAATAAGTATATATAAGATAATAACATAATGTCTGGTACACAAAAATATTTGATACATTAATTTCAGAAAACGATAATAATAAATAATAATACACATAAAAAACCGAGAGAAAATTGAATGAAAAAGAAAGTTTTATAATAATAATATTGTTTATTATTTAATTGCCTAGATTTGCATAGCCATATATTTTAAGGACCTTAAGTCTACTTCATCTTCACGTTCATAAGGAAAAGCAACCGTGTAATTTTTGGTTTTATAAAAAATTTAATTACTTGATTTAATTCAGAGTGTGATTTAAATAAGAAGACTATTAGTTTTACGAGCAATTAAATTTTCATTTTTAAATTGGTTGGAGGTCATCGTTTTATTGATAAAACAATATATTCATAAGTACAGTGTCTATCTTTGAGTACTAATTTCAAAAGGTAATAATAAAAATATTTTCAACAAACTTAACTCTACGGGCAAAGTTATCATTATTGAATTGATAAATGAAAAAAAGGAGAGAAAAGAGGATAATATGAATCAGAATGGCAGTATTTTTAAAAAGTGGACTCGGAATTTACATTTGACAAATTATTTATTATGGGGCGTTTTAGGTTAATGGTTTTTACTTATTTCTGATATTTCTAGATTTTCTAAACATTAAATTTAACTTAGAGTCTTTTAAAAAAATCTTACCGTTATGATACGTATTATCCTCTTTCTCTCTCCTTCTTTGGTTCATTTGTTTCTTTCGTGCAATATTTTATAATTTAAATAGAGACGCAAGTAATTCTAAGTTAGTTCAAGTCCTGATGATGGGGAAGTAACCTCGAAACTATAACGTATAACTCTATAGTCAAAGTAGTCTATACAAATTTATAAATAAATGAGTTATAATATTGGCGATTCAAAAACATGCTGGCCAATGGTACTACTATTAGCGATAATAGTTATAATTTATTTATATTAAAATTTATTTCAACAGAGAGGGAAAACATTTTTGAGAAGGGAATATGGAAGTCTGGACATTAACAGGGCTTATGATCTGTCATTGACTGGTTTAAGTGACCACTTTACACACTGTGTAACATTCACCATTCTGCCCATGTTTGAATATCCACATTTCCTCAACTCTTCTATCTGTTAAATTTTGTGAAGTAAAAGTGCTGAAACCTTTATCATGTGGTTGAGATTCATCCGGCTGAACCAAATCATCCACTAGGCAACGGCCTTAAAACAATTTTCCCATTTTCATACGTCTTCTTTTACCAGGTAGTTAATTCAACAATGTTTGAGTATGTCCAAATGCTTGCATACTGGCTGGATTTCTTTCCTAGGGAATTATTCAGCCAGTATGCAAGCATTTGGACATACTCAAACATTGTTGAATTAACTACTGGTAAACAGAAGACGTATGAAAATGGGAAAAATTGTTTTAAGGCTTGCCTAGTGGATGATTTGGTTCAGCCGGATGAATCTCAACCATCTTTCATGTAACAGGATTCAGCACTTTTACTTCACAAAATTTAACAGATAGAAGAGTTCAGAGTCTGCAAGATGTGGATATTCAATTTTTATCTTATATGGTCAGAATGGTGACTGTTACACAGCTGTTACTAAGTTGGCTTTTAAACTTTGAACCAAAAAGCAATTTAGCTATCTACGGAGAAATGCCTTTGGACTTTCCTATCTACATAAAAAGTTTTATTGTAATCTTCAACTCGCATAGTATTATGTAAAAATAAATGTTGAATGTAAAATAAAATAACAATAAAAACAGATATTTATGTTGTACCCAATTTACGTCGCGACTTAATAACACGTATATTCTTATCTCTTATTTCACATTCTCAAATCACTTCCTTTCTCAGCCATAATTCCTCCATCATAATATACTTGTCCATGCGGCTCCATCCCATCTACTTTTAAATATGTTTCTATATAAAGAAAAAAACATTTATTTTCACCACATCATGCCAGGAGGCTCACTAAAGTAGTGAAATACAGCACAAAACGCCCAGGCTTAAAACAAAAAAAAACATTAGATTTTTGTATTCTTATCGATAATCGAACCTGGAACCTTCCGCGCATGAGTCATGTGTCTTTTGTTTATTTATTTTGTTCATTAACACCCAAGGGACACCTATGAAAAAAGCACACATGCTAATGCACTCAAAAATAAAACGCAAATAATAAAATAAAAAAATGTACAGAAAAATGATGTGAAATTATAAAAGATATGATAAAAAAGTTACATAAAGTAAAAAGAATGAAGGTAAATACAAGTAAGTGTATGAACAAAAATTGCGAAGATATAAAATAATGAAATGAACAACGGAAATAAAAAGTGCAGTCAGAAATACAATATATTTAAAAATAAGTGAAAAAAATTGTTTGTAATTCTTTTTTATCTAGCGCTTATTTAAAACATAGCATATTTTTTTGTGTTTCGGCCTAGTGGTGTAATGCGCGTTTGCCTACCAAGCGAGAGTTCTCGGGTTCGATTCCCGACATGGTTGTGATGAAAAAATAGTGTTTTTTTTTAACACCCGAATATTTCATGGTCTCTGGATTGGTACCTGAAGCAAAAGGCTGATCATCTTATATTCATGTAACAAAAAAATTATCAAGATACGCTTCGATTGTTGTACCAACGCAGTGCCCTATGCATCATTATGGAATGATGGTGATGACGTTATTTTTGTAATTTATATTTTATGCTGTAAATGTTTACTAATCAAAAATAAAATAAACGCATTATTGTAAGACGTCACTCCCCTTAATGCAAACAGGAACTGTTTTTTCTTTTACGTGATAGGAAAAATATATTTTTAAAAAAATAACAACAAATGTAATTCAAGCAAATCTATGTTTTCCAGTTTGAAGTTTTGTTGAGTTACCTTGTAAAATTAATGTATTTCGTAATGTTGTTTTAATAATACTTGCTAAAAAAATGCTATTCTGTAAAACAAACAAAAAAAAAAAAATGTTTCGGTAAGCAAGACAGAAAACGTTAACTTTTATAAATAACCAGTGACCATATTATTTACGTAATATGGAGAAATAAAAAATACGAATATCTTGTTTGCACAATATTTAAATACGAATAAGGTTAATTGAGTATTATAGGAAATAAAAACAAGTAGGTATAAAGTAATGCAAATAAGCAATTAAATACAAAATTTAAAAATATGTAATATAATCATTATCATCATCATCATCATTCCCTTTCCGCACATAATGGTGCATAGGGCATTTCATTTATTTTTTGTTACACGAACGTAAGATGATAAGACCGATAAATAACTAAGCAAAAAATAAATAAGATATTTTAACAAGTCAATAAAATGAACTGGACGTTAAAACAGTTTTCAAATGAAAAATAAAACCGTACAAATTAAAAGGAAAACGTATATACGACGAAATTAGAATCAAACTTAGAAATCTCTTCCAAAAACGGAAAATCAGTTATTGATGCCAAAATAAACTATACATTAACACCTATCTACTTAAATAATAGCGTAATTCGAAATCGTCTCTAAATCTTGCAAAAACAGATTTCAAGTTTGCTTCTAATGCCCTTATATACATGGCGAGTTTTTTATATGTAACCATTATAAGAGCAGTATGATTTAATAAATATTAAGAATAAAGAAAAACAGAAACGTAAGAAGCCCATAATAACAATGATTCACAATAATATTTCAATGATCCCAAACCTTAAAATTTTTCTTTTTTTTAAAAAACACGCACTATCCTGGATTCAAACTAAAGAAAGGAACTCTTTTTTTCTATGATATATTCTGTTGCCCTTTATTAATAAGGAATATTTTTATGTTTTTTTACATTTTTTATTTCCTTTTTTAATTACTATAAAAAAAATAATACCTTAGAATCTTTTACAGAATATTTTCTTTTTCCTTATGTTACACAAAAATATTAAAACTGTCTTTTATTTAAAATAGAAGCAAAAATTTATAAACATTTCTTGTATAGGTACCCCACAAACCGGCCACGCCTTTGTGGGATTTTTTCGTTTACTATTTTTACTGTTAATATGTATTTTATTTCTATGTAATTATCCTTTATTTTTTATACTCCGTTTTACCTCTTATGTATACTGTATAAAAACGAAAAATTAAAAAAAAAAAAAAAAGAAAATACTTAAGTTAAGATATATTTGTTGCGTTTTTAATTTATGTGATTGAAGTTTCGACGAGGTGCTACGAATAAACGTGATATCGTGGACATGTAAGATACGAAAGTATTAAACAGAATGTCTATAGCCGCTTCGTGAGTGTTACCTAACCCACGTAGTCTCGGTATTAATGAATTACTATGTCGGTTGAAAGAAGTACTGGAGCAATGAAACAGTAAAGTACTTCTAGTGTTCTAGTGTTGACAGCTGGTACTCTAAAATTTATCAATTCAAGTAGTTTTGGAACGTCAAAAAGTAAGTTTACAATTTTATACTGTACACTGAGATAATAAACAGTTCTTTTCTTGGATACTAAACTACGGAGGCCGCTATATATGCTTATGACAAATTGGTTTTGATCACGTTTGCTTCTGACCCTTCCTCAACACTTCTCACCTTCCTATTCCAAAATTGCTGATAAAATCTAGAAAACAACACAAGTATATGCAAATCGTTACGATGAATGTATAATTTAAAAAATCAGATATGAGTAAACGTACGTAATTGTATTTAAAAATTAAAATGAGGGTAGTTAAAAAAGTGTTTCAAAACAGTAAGAGAAAGGCATATAATAAATATAACTTACTGCTCAAAATATACAGTGTCAAAACATTATTTGTAATATTATATGTTTCATGTCAACTCCATCGTAAAATTGAACCTGAGACCTCTCAAGAATAGTAGACCAATATGCTAGCCATTAGACCACGAGATGGACCAAAAAAAGCTATCAATTGAATTTTATTGAATGCGAATATTTTTTAAGAAGTCGAAGAATATATCGAATGAAAAAATGATATTCATATATGGAGATAATAAAAAATGAATTTGAATACCTTTGAATATAAAATTTCGGTAATCCAATTCGTCGCTTCGATTCATAGGAGAAAACAAAATATAAAATCGTATATTCTCAATTCGTAGCTCAAATGTTTTACAACATATCGTAAAATTGAAATAAAAAACTACTCCTAAACCCTTCTAAGGGGTGGATTGGGTACTAGGGTAGAAATGAACCTACACCTGATAATACTCGTGCAGTTTTTATATTGTAGCTGTTCAGAGTCGAATCCGGTAGTAAAAAATATTTTTATTTAATGTAATGTTAGGATATGTCGTCAGATGGTGAAGTGTCTTATCTGACGACATATCCTAACATTGTGAAGTATCCTATCTGACGACAGGGCAGTTAAAATAAAGGTCATTGTAAAGTGTTTGTTCGCATCAATTGTATGTTCTTGCAGTGCCTTATCAGGTCCCTCCGACCGACGTTGGCGATCACTACAGCGAAAGCATCTCGGTCTTGTGCTCCTCCGAGGCCGGGACAACTGCTTGTTGGATGTACTCGCCATAGCGAATCCTGGGAAACGATGACTAGAATGGTTTCCTGTTGTCTATTCTGGTGGATTTCTGGATTTCTGCGGGGGTTACCTTCCCTTAGATGGTTGGTTCTGGTTTGGAGGCGCCAGAAACTCGACTTTCATCCTCTCGCTATCTGCTATGATCACACCTTTATGAGAGTGGTTTCATTACCCAGGGTTCGCGACGTAAACGTATCTATCTATAAAAAGACCACGGTCGTGCAAAAAGCTCCATTCAGTATAAATTGAGAGAAGGAAGGGACGAGATCACAAAATATGTTCAGAAGATTGATTAGGATATCCGCAGCAGAACGGAGGGAAATTAGTGATTTTAAAACAAATAATTTTAAATTAATTTCAATTTTTCCTGATAAAAACTGGTAAATTTAGCGATCAAGAAAAACCCAAAGAGATTTTAAGTGAAAAAATAATTACTTCCCCCGAAGGGAAGATTTCCATAGCGATTGCTAGGTTTCAAGAATAGCGTTAAAAACATTTGTTTTGACAGCGACAGTTGAGGTTTAGCGATCAAGAGGATGGTTTTCTACAAGACAGACTGACCAAATAAAGAAATTAACGGGGTCTTAATTAAATGGAGGCGTATCATACACCTGGAGCCTGATATTCCAACAGATCACGACTCTCAGCAGTAAGCAAGATAAAGATGATATAGATAATGAGAATAATAAATCATTAAATCAAAAATGTCTTTAATTGCTGATTGAAAAACTTCATACATAATTATAATTGGTTAGATTGGCACATTTGCTCCGTTTGCGTTAATTTAATTTTTAATATTTTTTAATTTCGGCTTTTACATATAAATGATTTATAAAACGTAAGTGCTTAAACAACAAATAGAGTTTAAAGAAATAATTTTTAATTGCAGTTCCATATGCACCATTGGCAACGAAAAAAAGGTTTTGATAATGATGATGATGAAAAAAAACTGCTAAATAAAATTATCTATGAATTTTTTTAATGGAAAATACGTGTTTATTTACCTTATATGTCATTGTTATCGAGTAAAATAATAATGTCGGCAAAATTATTACTTTCGTATTGCATCGATATCTTTAACCTACATCTAATATTGAGATTATTTAAACATCTCGGAGAAGATAAATAATTTAATAGAAATGATTATAAAGTTAAATAAAGGTTCATGATAATTTGGCGTGGTTTGCTAGCTTACATTATACATCCGAAGGCGCCATTTTGTTTATCTATGGCGGGTATCGCTAAGTCCCTGAGAAATAATTGAAATGAAATACAATGTTTGATGTTAACCTACACTCGAGTTTTAGAATTTTAAGTAAAAAATAAATAGCGTCAGTCGGGATCGGCATTGGAAATATGAATTCCATTTTGTTTGCGCACGTTTTAGCATAATTCTAGTGGAAAAAATATAAGTGCCTTACGTTTAACACAAGTTTTCCGTTTGACGCATTTTCTTTGAAATGTTTTTTCCGTAAATTCAAATTTAAGTATAAAATGAAAACTCTGTTGAATTTTATTGTGTATCGTAAAGGATAAAAAACGGGAGTCCACTTTTTTGGATGTTGAAGTTAAAAATGCAGAAATGTTCGCAATAAGCTATATATAAATAAAAACTACAAAGTTCACCTTCACCGTTAAGTTATTATTTCAGTACGTAACCAGAGCACTAAATTCGGTGAACGCGCATTTGCGGTCACAGTCCCTATGACATGAAATACTGGAAGAGTTGCTTCGAAAAAAACTGAAAACCCACTTATTCTCAAATCATTTGTATAAATCTGAGGCATATCTTTGACAAAATGAACTGTTTTACTAAAAGGATTTTCTTAAAATCAATATTCATAGGATCTCTTCGTAAAGCGCCCTTGAAAATAGCGCTATCTATATAAGATATCCATAATGTAAATAAAAATAACCCAGTTTTATCTTCCCAAATATTTTTTTTTTTACCATTACACTTTTTATATAAAATATTCATTGCAATAAGTTTAGTTTTGTTATATTTGAAAGAACAATAGTACGTTCATTTATTTATTGTTCATGATATCCGATAAAACGCTGCTTTAATTCAAGAGGGCTGCAAATTTGATTTTTTTCAGTAGAGATTACATTTATTTTATAATATCAGATGCATTATTTTAAGCTGTAAAGTTCATGCTAACTATCACCCAGAAAGCGGAGGCGGGGGCGGTTTTGCTTCGCAAGTTAGTCACCAAAACGCAAAATGCCAAAAAGGCTGTTGCGCGATTTGGGTCATTTATAATGCAAAATCCATAGGAGTCTTTTTCTTAAACAAAAATATGGTATTTAAATCTCATTTTTGCAACGAAATGAAATTTCTGGGTTTTCGGTTGTTGGCCCGTTTGAATTTAAGCAGCGAAATATCTTCTGGGACTGGCAGTTACGTAATGCATTTTATTGAACATTTTTTTTCCGAAAAACTCGGCGTTATTTCCAAAACAATACGGCGATGTGTGTGCACCGTATATTATGGTTAGAAAAAAAATGTGCAATGCCTCGGAGCATTCTCCTGCTATGGTCTCTTCAACTTGACTAATTCCAATTTCGAATATTCCTCCTGAAGATGGCTCTGCTTTGAAAAACTTATCTCACACTTAACCCAAATAAACACTGAGTCGAAAATTATATATATAAAACAACCCCCCGTCTCGGCAAAATTAAAAATATTTTCTTAAAACATTTGACGAATGAAAAGGCTCCAGAGTCCCCAAAAAACATATTTTTTTGTTTCTATTAAATTTAATTACAAATTGTGGTAATGCAGTTGTAAACAGTTTTGACTGAATGCTGTTTTACTCATTTAAAAAAAAATACAAAATAAGAAGTTCCAGTACGATTTTTTTTCATGTTTTATATCGACGCTTGAAAGGAAAAAAATTCCAAGTGACATGGAGCAACTTTACAGAAGAGCTTTTTAAATGAACAAATAAATAAATTGAAGAATTTTTTAAATCGGGTTATGGTCCCATGACTAGTGTTGCGGTCTCACGGCTCAGAGGTCCGAGGTTCGAGCCCCATTCCACCCCAACTAGTTATTTATTTTCTAATAGTGGGTTATTTACAACCGTTGAAAATGGTTGGCAATATTTAAATATTTGGGTAAATTATTTATGCTAATATTTCTTTAAAAGAAAAAAAATAAAAAATTTTTTTTTTATTCATAAATAATCTCGTTTATTATTATTTAAATTATGTTGAAATCACGCCAAAATAATACGCATGAATGAGATTTTTTTATTAATTGAAAAAACAAAAAAAACTTTTATTGGCTCTTCTGTAAAGCTGCTACTTGACTCTTGGTAACATTTTCCTTTCTAATTTCGATATGTGTTCTTTAGGATCTATTGCCAAAAATAGGGATAACTCCATACTTTTTTTTCAAAAAGGAAATATAGCCAAAGCGCTCTCTTTTGTAATATAGTAGCCATGGCATCTAAGCGCAAAAAATGAAGCGCGATAACTCCATATCTTCTGTTTACTTAGGATTATATTTAATATTATTCCGTCGGTGAAATGGGCGCAGGCCTTAAACGCCAAACTAACATAAGCCCCACCGCCATAAGTTTGTACAGAATAACATCACTATTCGTATTTTGTTAAGCTCTGTTTACACATTACATATTCTGACAGCGGGATGTGAACATTTTAAGTTTACACAAACATGGAACGGTCTACGAATATTGAAAGCACGACAAAAATATAATATGCTGCTTAAATCAACCTAGGAAAATAAATGTTTGTCGCGGAAGGCAAAATTAGCAGTTCACAATGGACCCCTGTTGTTAAAACTTATGAAGTATGGAATTGGAAATACACGGTCGAAATATGGCAAAATATTGTTGAAATGCGATATCTCAGGCTACCGTGTGGCAAAACTATGTATGATAGGCGCACAAATGTTAAGGTCCCTGCATTACGTAAGGCTCCGATATATATATCTGTCATGGAATATTTTTATCTGTCATGTTATCCATAGTGTTGAAGTGCTTTATCTGTTTAGTTTTTTATTGTTTACTTTTTAGCACGAACACTTTACAAATTTACTACTATGCTCGGTTTTTGTTTTTGTAAATTTATTGATAATTTTCAGTTGCCAGAATTACACTCGTGCATGCACTTTGTAGCTGCAAGACGATAAGTAATCTAGCTTCAATAGGTAAATGTTATCAACTATCAAATATCCAAATTTAGTAAATGAGGTCTAGAATTCCAACCGTCCATGCGCTCAGTAGCTGCAAGACTTGTTGTTATCTAACTTCTATTTTTATAAATTAGTTTTTTATTTAATTTTTTTAAATATCTCTAAACTTTGTTGTCAAATAAAATATAAAAAATGGCAATAGGGGCTAGATTTCTTATTGTCTATGCGCTCAGTAGCGGCAAGACGTGCTGTAATCTAGCTCCTGTATATCATAATTGGAGACGAGGAACAAGAATTCCAACCGTCCATGCGCTCTGTAGCTGCAAGACGTGGTGGGATATTTATTTATTGTACAGCGCCCTTGAGGTGATTTTCACAAAAACGGCGCTATATAAATTATCCAAATTAATATATATTATGTACGTCAACAACATCAATAAAGGGGTGCTGCGTTGGTTTGGACATGTAGAGCAAATGGCGCGTGAAAGAAAGGCTAAATTTACTTATTTATATGACAATAGTGATATATCAGGTTTATTTTTACATTTTTAAAGTAATAAAGGTCTTTGAAATACTGTCCCAAAAAAATTTTTTTTTTCTAATTATTAGTAGCATACATAATATTTTTAAATTTGTAATTTTGAATTCCCGCAAAAACGGTCATTTCATTAGACACGCCCCTAATATGTCACGATTTATGTTTATTTGTTCCTGTCATTCAAATTTACTAAGAACATTGTCACAAATCTTGACGTCACAACTGTCAAGGCAAAACATGTTGCGATTTTCTAGCGACATTTTTTTTAAAAGTTCTTTTTTGAATTCATGTATGAAAACATTTCTTTCCAATATCCATATTTATTTTGAAATAACAATGAATTTTTCTAAATCCATTTAATATATTTTTATCGGTAATCGTAGTATGTGATATTTTCATATTGAAGTCTACATTTCTTTACGGGTTGTTCAGCCCATCACGCAATGCAGACTGTAAATATAAGTTAGAAGTTATTATTTAGAAAGAAAATAAATGCTAAACTGCCGAAATGTACAGAAAAATAGATCCATGTTATCCGCAGAAGCAGTATTCAGTAAGTTAATTGCCTTATTGGTAAGTCAATTCTGACTCGCATTTGTACGGCTTTTGGGTGCGTAAAACAGTGCATGATATCTTGCTTTAGAATAATTTTTGGGAACATACAAACGGATCTTTTTGGATAAAAATATATATTTCTAGAATTCAGCTTATGGAAATTCTTCCAAAGAAAAAACTGACGATGAAATTCGAGGGTTACCAAACCCTTCCTACCAACAGCATTCCTGCTAGAAATAACGAAGGATGCAAGAATGGTTTTACAAAGCGAATGTTAATATATGCAGAAAACAAGGAAGACAGAGAAAAATATGGCGTGACGAAATTCAACAAATACTTGAAAATAGACGTTTCAAAAATCAGAATAATCATCGTGTGTATATCAGTGGCGAGCAGTGCTTTTTTTATAGGTAATCTACAAAAAAAAATCATAAATTTGGACATGTGTTTTTCTGTGGTTCTGTAAAAATCAACTCAAACAACAATTATTATTGACTTCGCGATATGCGTAGCTTTATTCTACATTATTTTAATTCAACACTTGTACAAAACTTTATAAAAAAATACCACAATGATGTTCAGCAGATATTTCCATCATGATTGAAATGTCAACACCGAGCACTGGCCGATTCCTTTGAAAATGAATAATGCCAAAAACGGCTACTTCGAATGCCAAATGTCCAATGTGATATGTAATAATATTATGCCATCGGTATCCTATCAAAGAAAAATAGTCCTTCGGAAGTAATGTTCGAAATACTTATTTCCAAATAGAGAATCTTCAAATAATATTTGTAATTTAAAAGCTTGTTTTAGTACTAAAATACCGCGACTGGGTAAAATATGTAAAATAAAGTGTATTTTTTTATATGGAAAATAAGCTCAAGAAATTGGCTAGTTTCATCGTTCACTGAGAACGGGCTGGGCACCGGGCGTATTTTTTTTTTTTTAAGGAATACATAAACGGTGTTGGTGATTTATAAAAAAATTCAATTATTTTATTTATTTTCCCATAAACATAATTATTATAAAAAAATATTATCAAAAGTCAATTGTAATGGTGAGCTGTGCATAATCGCTTATTTGGACGATTTGCCCCCGGTGTATATAAGAGGATATATGTTTGCACGGGAAAACAAGGTAACAGTTTGTTTTTAATCGTTTTGAACACCATTTAATTATTCTGACAAGTTAAAAATTAATCAGAATTTAAATTCTTAGGTGCGACGAGAGGACACTAGATGGGCGCCACGAATATCGAGGCTCTGGGCAAAAAAAAAAATGTTGTAAAGTCACCAAAGAGATGGACCACGACATTGTCCAGATAGCTGGTGGTGCCTGGATGCGGGGGGGTCAAGACAGAGACGAGTGGAAGGAATTGAAAGGGACCCGTGTCCAGCTGTGGAGAGAGGAAGGCTGAGAGAAGAAGAAAGAAAATGTTAATGATAATTGGTGCACCAATGCAAATTGCAAACCAGGAGAGAAGTGTGCTTGTCAATTTAATTGATGGATGCATCGAGTTATATACTCTGTTTTATTGATTAAATCGACATTCACTTCGTAACACCTAATTACAAAATGATGACGTAAAAAACAGTGACCTAGTGTGAAATCTTGAATGTAAATATACTCAGAGAGCCAATGCAGACGACCACTTTACGAGACTCCGCCCCCGAGTTGGGCCGAACTTAGTTACTAAAAACATTTTATTTTAAAATAAATTAACAATATTTTTAATTTGTCCAAATTGTTGTAGACAAGGACTGGATTCGACTCCCCGGAGAACCGTTAACATTAACATATTACAACAGAAATGAAGAACATTTTAGAGAAGGTAATATGGAAGTCTAGGCATCTTCGGGGCCTATGAACTGTCATTGGCTGGTTTAAGTGGCCACTTTACACATTGTGTAACATTAACCATTCTGCCCATATTTGAACATCTATATTCCTTCAATTCTTTCATCTGTTAATGTTTGTGAAATTAAAGAATTGAAACCTTTATTTATGCGGGTGAGATTCAATTAGTTGAATTATTTTACCTACATACTAGGCAACGCATGAAAACTTTATTTTTTCAATTTCTATACTTCTTTATAGACCAGGTGTATTTATTAACAATATTTTGAGTTTGTCCAAATTTTTGTAGACAAAGACTGGATTCAACTCCCTGAGGAGTTGTTAACATTAACATATTGCAACCGAAATGAAGAACATTTTTGAGAAGGTAATATAGAAGTCTAGGCATCTACAGGGCTTATGAACTGTCATTGGCTGGTTTAAGTGGCCACTTTACACACTGTGTAACATTCACCATTCTGACCATATTTGAACATCTATATTCCTTCAATTCTTTCATTTGTTGATGTTTGTGAAATTAAAGAACTGAAACATTGATTTATGCGGGTGAGATTCAATTAAGTGAATCGATTAAAATACCATATTATTTTCTACAAATTATTATTTTTTTCTTTCTTATGTTACACAAAAATATTATAACTGTCCATTATTTAGGAGCAAAAATTCATTCATCAACATTTTTTTGTATACCCACGAACAGGCCATGCCTTTGTGGCTTTTTTTGTTTACTATTTTTACTATTAATATGTATTTCATTGCTTTGTAATTATGCTTTATTTTTTTAATACTATGTTTTATCACTTATGTTTATTGTTAAAAAAATTAAAAAAATTATAATATAAAAAAATTCACCTTTATACTAGGCAACGCCTGAAAACTTTTTTTTTTCAATTTCTATACTTCTTCATTGACCAGGTGGATTTATCAATAATATATTTTTATTTATATTATTATTATTATTATTATTTAAAACAATTACTTTAACCAGCCAATGACAGGTCATAAGCCCTGTAGATGCCTAGACTATTAGATTACCTTCTCTAAAATGTTCTTAATTTCTGTTGTAATATGTTAAAGTAAATGATTGTTTTTGACATATAATTTCTCTACATATTGAAACATTAAGTAAATACTTACCTCCTTAATAAAATTAATGCGGAATTGAGAACACTCCGACATTGGGATATATTGCAACTGCTTTTATTTTCAAGTAATGCAAAATAGCATATTATACCACATACACATTTTCGTATACTGCCGAAATAGCAGAATCGACATATTTCATGATCTATTCTCAACTTCTCAGAATAATCTCTTAGGAATAGGGATTCTATTTCAAAATGAATGGATGCATGTACGTAGGTAAGCCGATTTTTTTTCCGAATTTTGAAATGAAAGGAGTCTAAAAAGTTGCCCTTTTGATTACTGGGAAAGCAAAAAATATCATAAAAAATGTTTAATACTACTTTTGGCCCTCAACCAGAGCTTGAAGTTTTTGAAAAAGTCTATTTTTTGGGCTAAACCGGCTGTCGTTTCGTATTTAAGTAAGAAAATCAGTCTTCTTAAATTTTATAATGCGCATTAAACCTTATTAAATAAGCATCTAAGGGCGTGAGTTGCAATTTGTTTTGTAATAAATGGATAGCGTTGTTTTAACGAGCTATTGTTTTCGTCAATATTAGCCAGGCGCTCGACAGAATCAGCCTCGCAGAGTGTAAACTTTTTGCGTTTCGGTAGTTTTAAAACGTGTTCGAATTTGTGATGTGATTAAATTACATATTTACCAACAAAAAAATAATCTTATCAATATATACGATTAACAAAATGTTCAGACAGTGATAAACTTCAAACCTCGGTCGAGGGCCATAAGTAGTATGAAATATTTTTTACGTTCAATGTGATACAAAATGCAACTTTTTAGACCCCTTTCATTTTCATGTCTAATAAAATAAAAAACTTCATACATCATTGGCCCACTCTACTGTACAGGGTGCCTAAAATACCTGATTTTTCAAAAAAATGCCTGTGTTAGGCAAAAAGAGGTAGATTCCAAAAAAATAAAACGGCACTTTCACTATCCTCTACCTAAATGCCTTAAACGGAGAAGGGGGATGATTATATTGGAAAAAATGGTTTAAGGCATTGCCTGGTTGATGAAATAATTGTCAGATGAATTTCACCTACATCAATACAGGTTTCAGCTCTTTTACTTCACAAAAGTCAACAAATGGAAGGGTAGAGGAAATGTGGATGTTTAAACATACGCAGAATGATGGCTGTTACACAGTGTGCATGTTCCAAATAATAATATTATGTTCCTTGATCAACACAGCTTAAACTATGGCTTGCATGCACCAATGTCCCGATTTTGTCGCATTGTAAACTCGAGACAAGATCAGGAATTTTTTGGTGTTGGTCTTCATAGATTTAAAAAATCACTACGATTGACCGGATCTTTTTTTATTTTTTTTTATTTTTATATGGGAGTTGCTTTATTATTTACCTTGCTTATGATATACAAGGTTCATGTATAAAAAGGTGGATATTTCTGCAATTAAATTTCTTTAAATTTATCTAAACTGTTAGGATCAGGAGGGATATACTTATGTGGACCAATCGGGAACTTCTCAGCATTTGCTCATGTGGAGAGGAAACCACTCAAAACTCTTCAGGAGAAGCCGGCCTGTTGGCAGTAGTCAACAGGCCTTCCGTTCCACTAGAGGAGTGTTCGGCATTTTCTTCCCTACTTTGGTTTATTTTACCAATTGCCTGCACTATATTGACCATGTAAACCAGATCTTGTCCTGAGGTAGTAATTATTACTTTTTTTTCTTAGCTTTAATTTTATTTAGTTGTATTTTATTTCATTTGTACCTGTATTTAGTATAAAAAATGTGTTTACCATTTTTGGAATCGACTAAATAAGTCCGTCAATAAATAAATAAGAAATAATACATTCTCAAACCAGCCAATGATAGGTCATAATTCCTGTAAATGCCTAGACTTCCATATTCCATTCTGAAAAATGTTGTAATTTTTCGCTCTCTGTTGTAACAAATTAATTTAACCTTGTGGTCAAAAATTTCAAATAATATTTGTGAATATGTCTAAGTATATGCACTCATTGACTTTTCGTCTACCAGTTTCGAGACGTGCTAGTCTCTTCGTCAGGACTTTCACCACATTGCCACGTAAATACTAAAATAAACGACTTTACAACGTCGGTAAGTGGTTGAATATTAATATTTACAAACATTAGCTTATTATTTCACAAAGTTTTAACATTACAATTTATTGTAATTTTCGTGACTGGAAGGCCTTTTTGAGTGGGAAGTGAGCGTATAGTGAAATCCGCTTGTAATATTCAGTGCGTGGATTAGGTACATAAATAAATATTAAACCAGCATAAATACCTGAATTTGTTTACGTTATTCCCATTGGCAAGTGAAGGCGGATTATAAAAGATTTCGGGCTTATGACGAACAAAGGGCCAAATAAGGGTACTAGAATAACAATGGTGCAACTCCACAAATATGAAAATAAAAGTTAGTAGATAACACAATATTCATCGGATGCAGCATATTTATTAAAACAGTGAATGGCGGAAACAACCAATTTTTTATTCATTTTTAATTATACTCAAAAGAGTTAGTATTGTTCGTTTTATTTTATAAGATAACTAAACAAATACACATATAAATAAAAAACAATCAAAAGATATTATCGACGAAATTCCACAAGCATAAAAGTACGTTCAATAAATGTAGGTTTTTTTACAATTTTCAATTAAAGAGAGTATATGAAATACGGCCGAGTAAAAAAAATATTTTTACCGGGTACTTATTGAAAATATATTATTTTACTGGATACTTATTAAAAATATATTTTTTTACTACTTGTTAATAAAATATTTTTAATTTATAATTTTAAGTTCCCACAAAAACGGTCCATTGCATTGGCCACGCCCTTAACACGTTTCGATTCGAGTAAATTTAGAAGTTTGTTTGTGAATATTTAATTTTGAATAGAACATTATCATGAATCTTGACGTCACAATTATCAAGGCCAAGCATGTCGCATTTTTGTAGACATGTTTTTTAATAATGTCTTTTTTAAAGTTATGTATGAAAAGATTTCTACACAATATCCATATTGATTTTAAAAATAAAATTAATTTTTCAATTTCATTTTATATATTTTTCTTGGTATTTGTAGTATGTGATATTTCTCTATTACGCTATATAGATAGATGATGTCCATTTCTCAAAATGTCCAGTGTCATGAACCATTTGTCAAAAGCCGTAAATAACTTGTGTTGGTAAAACGAGAATAGAGTTTTGGTAGAATTGGATTTCAACCTCGGACCTTTGATCCGCAAGTCCATACGCTACCCTGGGACCACAACCCGGTTCAATGTATAATTTTCAAACCAAATAAGATTTTTTCAAAAATACAAAATGGAAATTCCATATGGAAGAACCCAATAATACAGATGTTAGTATTGTTGATGTGGCCCATTCGTTTTTCCCTATTTATGACAATTATTAAAATAAAATATGTAAGTTATAAGAATAATCATCATCTCATTCCCCTATTTGTATCAGTGGTGCAAAAGGCATCTAATTACCCCGGATCATTTTTGTTAGGCAAGATGAACAAACTTTTTAACCCTTAAGACGCCAGTCCAAGAATAATATAGACAAACCGTTGAACATATTTAATTCATTATTGTCTCTTGAGGACTTAGTACATTGTAATTCTACATTTTACGTGCCTTAAATCCAACCCTGCCTTTCTAACTAAGCCCGTAAATAAGGGATCTTTGTGAACTGACGTTTGTCCGAAACAGACATTTCAGATATGGAAGTAAATATTTGTTTAGAATAAATTCAATACTAATACCACAGCAAAGATACTATGCTTACGCATACAAGTGGTCGTGTATATATTTATATAAGTCCATAGTTTATTTGAACAAGCTGTATAGGTGTATAGTCTATTCACATTCAACAAGTTCTTTATTTATATTCTGGGAATTATTTTGTATCGTGCAAAAAATAGAATGTGCCGCTTTATTCTTTTATTTTAATTTTATTATTATTATTATTTATATCAGATTCACCAAATTTCTTGTAATCGTCAATAGAATAATACTTTTAAAATATAAATCAATAATCAGTAAATAAAACTTATCAAACGAACAAATTTGAATCAACAACACAATTTATATCAAAAAACCAAAAATCAATAAATTATAATTAATAATCACGAATCTTACGCCAAACTGTCTTATCCTGCAAATATTCTTTGACTCTTTAGCAGCTCTTTCCAAACAGGCTGTGCTTGACACAACCTTTAAATTTTTTTGGTGGCAAAGCCTGAATTTCTGGTGGTACGTACTTTATTGTAGAATCTATGTAGTTTGTGGAAATAGTTTTTTTTTGCAATCTAGTAGTGGGAACAACTAGAATATCTTTATTTCTAGTGTTGAACCTATGGAAATCTCTGTTTCTTCTAAAATCAACAATATTTTTATGCACAAACATTAAGTTTTTATAGTATACTGACATGTGACTGTCAATTTATTGATTTTTTTTAAACATATGTATCTCTAAGCGATTCTCGCGGCTTCATATTGTACATTGCTCGAACAGCTCTCTTCTGCAGCACAAAAACAGAATCAACATCTGCAGCCCTTCCCCACAGCAGTATACCTTTAAAGTATATACATTTTATATATTTTTTTTTTTTGCACCACAACAGGCCAGGAGGCCTAATTACAGTGGTGAATTACATCACAGAGCACCCAGGCTTGAGAAAAATCATATTTTAAATTTTGTGTTCTCACCGGGAATCGAACCCGGAACCTCCCGTGCGTGAGTCAAGCGTCTGACCACTACATACATCTG
Organism: Micrasema longulum; assembly: GCF_059751315.1. NCBI lineage: Eukaryota > Metazoa > Arthropoda > Insecta > Trichoptera > Brachycentridae > Micrasema > Micrasema longulum. The sequence goes on from NW_028278092.1 coordinate 171,061, forward strand.
TATGTATATACTCTAAGAGTATATACTCTAATGTATATACTCTAAGAGTATACCGCAAGACATAACGCTGTAACTGAAATATAGTTATCTAGCTGTTTCAACATTAGTAAGATGTCGAATTTTTTAACAGGATAGGCTGCAGAACTAAGTTTGTTTGATAAATTAGCTATATGTGGACCCCATCGAAGCTTTATACTAAAAAATACGGTGGTATCCACAAGATCCAGTTCATTGTCTTTAAGTTTTACATTAAGCATAGTTTGTTTGACATCGCGTGTCACAAATCAAATTTATTTAGTTTTTTTTTCGTTTAATTATAAATTGTTGGAATCAAACCAATTTAACACCACAGAGAGAGTATTGTTTATGTCATCAATAGCCTATTGGCATCGTTTTACTTTGAAAAGAATTGATATATCATCTGCAAATAATACGATCGCCTTATTTTAATTTACAATATTTATTAATTTGTTTTAAAGTTTTATGTGAAATAAATATACTGTCCCCTCTGTTGGCTGGTCTAGCATTTCGTGCAATATTCAGTTACAGTCCTAAGGTTTTTTTCAAATGCATTTAACAAAACGCGTATGATAGAACTTACACATAGTTGGCGAGCGCGCCATCCCCGCACTACGAGGCGGACGTCTCTTCACTCGATTTCTCTTATCACGATTTTTACATGAGAGTAGCCATCGAGTCGAAAGCATCCGTTCAGGATTCTGGTTATATTTCAAACATAAAGCTTTATCCTTTTCCAGCCCGGACACGGAAGATTAGAAACAAATTAACGGCATATTTTTTAATACAAATTGTCGAACGATCGAATTACTTAATCACTCTTACATATCATCAAAGGTTTTTATACAAAAATTAAGTGAAGGAATATTTAAACATAAAAACACGATAAACATATTTTTAACTGTCGTGAAATCGATAGTTCGTGGGTGAAATCGTGGGCAAGTTATTACATGGTGACTAAATATGATTTTTTATTTAATAATTAGCATTAGCATGGTAAATTTGTAATGATATTTTGATCACAGAGTGCAAAAGTATCACATCTGCATTTTCAGAGATATTTGAGGTTAAAGATTCTGAATTGCGACAACATTTTAAGCATGTCTAGATAGGTAGGTAGGCAAGGACTAGATTTCATCCCCTATGGTAAATGTGGGCCTCCTGAACCGAGGGACGTTTTGATCCGGACGCGAAATTTGGGGTTCTGATCATTAAAAAATTTGTTCATATACTCAGAGCAACGAACGTGTGTGTGTGTTTTTTTTCCACAATACCTAGATAAGGGATCAGCGAGTTTGAGGTGTTTTTTCAGGAAAATAGTTCTTGATAAATTATTCTATGTAGATAATTTGGTATTACTACTAAAATCGCTTTAATGAAATTTTATCGACTTCTCTTGGTTTAAAACCTTCTCCTTATATTGCTTTTTCAAATTTTAAAGATTACTTGCTATACTTGATATTCCTTCTTTATTTTTTATTTTTTCTCTGCTGCCATTGGCATATTTTTATACTTTTAGACTACTTTTAATTACTTATATTATATTTGTTAATAAAATCAATATATTGCTGCTCTTACTATAATGTGTCATTAATTTTGAAGATGTTTTTTAAATTGACCTAAATTTATTGTCTTATATTTCACTTAAAGATTCTTCTCATCGTTTCTTTGAATCCCTTAAAATAAATATGTGTTTATTTTTTTCCTTTTTTAAAAAAAATGTTATTACTGTTTTATTTTATTTTTACATCTGAGTATGTTTTCCATTCTTTATTTCCATTCTTAATTTTTAATTACTCTTACAAATTTTCTTCATTTTTAATATTATTTCCATTTGTAAATACTCACTTCAAACTACAAACCTTAAAATATCTTTTTTTCACTTAAATTTTAATTTTTAAACAACTTTCATTTATGTTTTCTTTTTCCTTCTCTTTTTTATGCTTTCATAATTAACCTTACATATTATTGCTTTTTAATATGGAAACTTCACTGGTCCTTAGAATTAAGTCTAATTGTGTAAAATATTAAACTTTGTAACTGTACTGTATGTTTCCTGAATAAAAGAAAATAAAATAAAAAGAAATAAAAAATAGCATAAAAAAAATACATTATCCATATGTAAAACCATACCGCTATCCTTCAGAGCAACTCTTCAAGGAATTTAATGTTTTGGACGTTAGACAATAGTATGCTAAAACAAGAATAATTTGTCATTACAATAATAAAATTGACCACGTTTTAACAGCACACAATATACCAACTCATCTTTTAGCTTTATGGCTCCTGTAATTAATAATAGGGTTAAATATATTTTATTCACCCAACACAATGTAACTTCTATGCAAAAAAATAAAATAACCCAGTGGCTCATTAAGTTAGGAAGAAAAAAAACCGAAACCTTATTAAACTACGTTGCAAGGTAAATTATATTAATATTATCCACAACAATTTAAACACTATTCAATACAATGACAAGAAGTATAAAATTTATAAATATATACAGTTATCGGAGTACGGAGTAAGCGGAAATCTAACACGTGCTATTGCTTCTCTGTATAAAGACAGCACAGCATGTGTTAGGGTAAATGGATCATACACATCGTGGTTTGACATTCATAAAGGAGTGAAGCAGGGATGTGTTATGTCACCATGGCTGTTCAACGTGTATATCGATAACTGCATGAAATAACTGAAAGGCTTAAGAATGGGAGCAAAAATGGGTGATTTAAAAGTCAATTGTCTTTTGTATGCTGACGATGCCGTACTCCTTGCTAATAACAAAGAGGAACTGCAATTCTTGGTAACAAAGGTCTACGATGTATGCAAGAGAAGCGATTTGCTGATGAATGTCAATAAATCGAATGTGATGGTTTTTGAAAGAAATGAAAGTATGACTAAATGTGAAATCACTGTGAATGGAGTTGTACTAAAACAAGTAGAGGAATTTGTGTATCTGGGAAGTATGTTCACTAGGGATGGAATGACTGAGAAAGATATTGAAAGGAGGGTGAATGCCGGGAACAGAGTGAACGGTGCACTTAAATCGACCTTGGCAAATAAATACTTGTCACAAGAGGCAAAATTGGCAGTTCACAACGGAGTCCTGGTCCCATCCCTGATGTATGGGAGCGAAGTATGGACTTGGAAAAACAGGGATGAAAGTAGGCTGAATGCTGTCGAAATGCGATCTCTCAGGCGAATGTGTGGTAAAACTATGTACGATAGATGCTCAAATGTTGAGATCTGTACATTATGTAAGGCTGAGACAAGCATTATCGGCGAAATCAAGAAAAGAGCTCTGCGCTGGTTTGGACATGTAGAACGAATGGACAGCGAGAGAACGGCTAAGAATATTTACAACGCGAATGTTGATGGATGCAGAAATAGAGGAAGACCGAGAAAGACATGGCATGACCAAGTCCAACAAATACTTAAAGATGGACATGTCAAAAGTCGGAATAATCGGCGCGCGTGCATGAGAAGATGTATGAATGTAGAGGAAGCGAGATCTGTATGCAAAGATAGAGTGTTGTGGCGTTCTATCCTCTCTGCCTACCCTTACGGGGAAACGACGTGATGGTTTGTGTGTGTTTGTATGTGTATGTAAGAATGTTTATATATATGTGTGTGTGAGATAAGAGACTAAGAAGTTGTTCTTGATAATAGATTGCTGTTTGGGTCTCACATAAATTCTATTGTTGAAAAAGCTTACCAAATGCTGGGCTTCATTTTAAGAGTTTCCAAACCTTTTAGAAAAGCAAATACATTAAAAACTTTATACAACACTTTTGTAGACAGTAATTTGGAGTTTGTGTGGAGCCCACAATACATAACAAACATAGAAAGGGTTGAAAATGTTCAACGAAATTTTTTTTAATACCTAGATTATAAAAACAATAAAACGCTTTGTACTTACAGCCAATCTGCCAAACCAAATGGATTTTTTACCCTTCAAATTAAACACACTGTATCTGAATTATGCTATTTACATAAATTATTAAATAATAAAGTAAACTCTTTTAACCTACTCTCCAAAATTAATCTTAATGTCCCCTTTCGCGTGACAAGAAATAAGTATTTATTCCATCTGCCAGTCTGTAGCTCTGACTATGCACAACACTCTTTCTTCTATCGTTCTTGATCTAACTATAATGCTTTTTTTTCATCTATATATATATTTTACATGTCCCTTAATTTGTTGAAAAATAAATTAAGACTCCTTATTTCTGGCTGCCATACGATCCCACTTACTATTTAAAGATGCTCACACTTACACACACCTGAAGACTTACTCCTACACTAATACACATAGACACACATCTAAACTTACTCTCATACAAATACACATAAACACACCCTTTAGTTGTAACACGATTTAATAATATGTATGATTCTTATTTAGATACTTTGCTGGTCTGTCTTTGGACTGTATTTTTTTTAATGTTACTATATTATTGTCGACTGTTTGTTTCAATAAAATAAATAAATAAATATGGATGAATAATTATGTGGGTATGTGTATATGTAAATATATGTATGTATATATGTATGTATATGTGGGTATGTGCGTGTATGTATGTGTGTATGTGTATGAATGTTTTTAAGGGTGCACATGTGTGTGTGTATGTATATGGAAATATATAAATAAACAGATATGTTAGTCTGCCTTAGCACGGGTTTTCACCTACTAGGCATTACTTTATAATATATAATTAAAAAACATGTATAAAAATTTACTGTAAAATAATATATTAATGTAATTAATAACAAGACTCAGCTTTCCACAAAAGGCCACTACACACGTGAATTTTTTATCCGCGCGATTTTGATTCCCAGGAATTATTGTTGTCGTAAATGGATATTTTTATATTCCGGCCTGCAACTCAGAGGAAAACTGTATTCTGGCTGACACTAGAAAATATTGCCCATGTCTGCCCTCAAGAGTTATTGAGATTAACATATTAGAACATAGATGGAAGTTATTAGCCTTGTAAACGCCAAAATCTCCATATTCTATTTTTTGAAATGTTCTCAATATTTATTGTAGGTTATAATGAATGATCAGCGTGTTTTTTTTTATTATTTAGTTTTTAAATAGCAACATTCGATATGAATGTCCTAATATTAACTTATATATAATTATAATTAAAACATATACTATATAATTATTAACATTTCTAAAAAATATACATCCACTTAAAAAATAAAATAAAAACTTCTTTACAGTCAACTCGAATACGATTACTTTTTAAAAGCTAACTTATCTGCTTTTTAATTTTTTTTATTATTTTTTTGTTTTCTTATTTCTAATGGTATTTGCTTATAATATAACTGTACAGCTCGGTGCATCAACGAGTTCTGTGTCTTTGTCTTCTTACGAAATGGCAGCTTTACTTCATTTTTATTTGCCTACCATGCAAGAAGTCTCAGGTTCAATTCCCAACATGGTTGAAACAAAATATTGATTTATTGGGTGTTTTTACACTAAAATATTTCATTGTCCCTAGACTGGTGACAGAAGCGTAAGACTGGTCATCTTACCTTCATGAAACAAAAAAATGATTAAGACACGCAGAAATTGGTGTACTATTACAGTGCCCTATGCACCATTAGGTGTGGAAAGAGAATAATGATGATGGTGATAGCGTTGATTTAAAATTGCATTCAAAAGCATTAGATATTTTCTTCAAACATGTTTTAAAAATGCACATTCTATTTATAATATCTTTGCACGGTCATTTGGTTGAATCTCTCGTAAGATATTATCATATTAAATTTACACATGTGGCTGTCTTGTATGTATTTGTGGTCAATGTGATTACCATGAATAAACAATACATTTATTTATTTATTTTTTATATGAGAGCTGCTTTATTATTTACCTAGCTTATAATATACAAGGTTTATTTTTAAAAAAAGTGAATTTTTCTGCTATTAAATTTCTTTAAATTTTACTAAACTGTTGGGATCAGGAAGGATATACTTATGTGGGCCAATCAGGGACTTCTCAGCATTTGATCACTTGTAGAGGAAACCACTTACAACTTTTTAGGAGAAGCCGGCCTGTTGGCAGTAGTTAACAATAAGCAATACATCTATCGTCCGTCTCGTGGTCAGATGTTCAGCGCATTTGGCAACCATGCATGAAGTCTCGGATTCAATTTCCGAGATGGTCGGTTATCCATCGTACAAACCCTCTCGCGGCTGTAAAAACACGTTTATCTCGCGTGTTTTAGGTAAAAGTGTTTTCTACGGCCGCTAGAGCTTACAAATTAAATGAACAAATAAGAGTAAAATTACAAAGCAAAAAAATAAAATTACAAAATATTTTATTATATGATAAGATTTAACTTTAGCAATTTCGTTTAGCAATATATGTTTATTTTATTAGCACGCAAGCGAAATAAAAAAAAAACACATTTTCATCATTAATTAATTCATTTGATTACTATTACTTATTCTAAACAGGAAGTTTCGGATTTGTAGTTATGCATAAATAATTATCAGATCGAGTGTCATAGATAAAGGTAGAATTATTATTAAATGCTGTTAGTTTTTGCAATTATGAGCGCACCCACACGCCTGAGCAAATATTTTGACTAATTAACCACGAAATTATAATGAGGTTTCTAAATAATTATGAAATAATTATTTATTCTGATATTAATTCAAGATAACATAATACAATACTTAACGAAATATGTATTTGTGTCTGCATGTAAATGATTTTAGTATTTTGTGATTGTATATTGCAGGGGTGTGTAAAGAGATTTTCGACTAGGAAAGGAGTCATTTGGTACTAGGTACACACTTACATAGATATAATACGTATTAAATAGGAACCAGAAAAGGGTCTAGTAAAGTTTTTTTAAATTATTATTTTTAAATAAGCCAAAATTTCATAGTCCCTGGACTGGCACCTGAAATGTGAGACTAATTATCTTACCTGAATGTAAAAAAAGATCAAGATACGCTGCTATTGATATAACAATGCAGTGTCTTATGCACTATTAAGTGCGGAAAGGAAATAATGGTGATAATGATTTTATCTATAAGTTATTTTTAAAGCATATTTTGAGTTTTAGACAGGGCCTCTGTTGTGATTCATTAAACGTGGCATAGATTGTAAGCCACTCTTAAATATTTAAAATTAAAGAACGTTTAATTAAAATATTCAAGAAATATTATTCTGACTGGTTTAAAAGTGTACGAAAAAAATGACACATCATTGATTGACGCCTTCACTTTTTTTTATTAACATCTTAAATCTCGATAAGTATCTTGGAATCATGAAACGTGAGAAGATTCATTATTATTCAATTCATAATTTTACTAATTTGACCAGTGAAATAATAAAATAATCACGAGCATTATAATCGTAAATGAAGATTCTTGCGATGCATTTAATGTATTTCTATGCAAATATTAAAGGTTGAAATATGCTAATTATTAATTTTGCAATTTATATCTAAACCACTTATCGTTAATCCACTATGAACTTTAATTAAACTGTGAATTTGGATAAGTTGGCAATATTAAACGATCGTTTAAAATTTAAAATACAGCGTAGATTGCTCAAGAGGGAAATATACTTTTTAAAACATTTTTGAAGAAATAAAGGTCCATGAAATACTGTCAAGTAACAATAATATTTTTTGTTTATTATTAGTAGGATTAAAAATACTTTTAAATTTGCGAAGCGGCCATTCCATTGGCCACGCCTCTAATACGTCACGATTCATGGTTATTTGTTCCTGCCATTGAAATTTGTGCAGGACGATTTCACTAATCGTGACGCCACAGCAACCAAGGACAAACACGTCGCGTTTTTCTACGAACGTATTTTTATTGAATTTCTTTTTTTCATTTATGTATGAAAACATTTCTCCACAATATCCGTATTTATTTTGAAAATACAAGTTATTATTCTAAATACATTTCATATATTTTTATCGGTATTTAAAGTGTGTGATATTTTCCTATTTATTATTATTCCCTTTGCGCATTTAACGGCGTATACGGCTCAGCGTTTGGACCCCGATTAAAATTGTTTTCAACTATTTATAAAGTAAAACAGAATTTTCTGTACGAAGATGTGCATGTTTGAATGAAAATTTGAAGTTTAATTGTTGAAACCCCGAAATTTAATGTATCTAGAATATAAAGTATTTTGCATCAAATTTTGATCGAAAATGAGTAATCTAATTGTCAGTTGCCTTCTGTACGCCGATGACGCAGTCCTCATAGCTGACAGCGAAGAGGAACTGCAATCCTTGGTTATAAAGGTTTACGAAGTGTGCAAGGAGAGTGATTTGCTAATGAATGTGCAAAAGTCGAACGTCATGGTCTTTGAAAGAAATGTAACTATGACTGAATGTGAGATTGTAGTAAATGGAGATAGTTTGAAACAGGTCGAAGAATTTGTATATCTGGGTAGTATGTTTACTAGAGATGGAAATATGGACAAGGATATTGAAAGGAGGGTTAGTGCCGGTAACAGAGTTAATGGTGCCTTAAAGTCTGTCGTAGCAAATAAGTGTCTATCGCAAGAGGCTAAATTAGCAGTTCATAATGGAGTTCTGGTACCAAGCCTAATGTATGGAAGCGAAGCATGGAGTTGGAAAAAAAGGGATGAAAGTAGGCTGAATGCTGTTGAAATGCGATTCCTCAGGCGAATGTGCGGAAAAACAATGTATGATAGGTGCCCTAATGTCGAAATTAGAGCAGAACGCAAGGCTGAGTTAAGCATTATCGACAAAATTAAGAAAGGTCTTTTGCGATGGTTCGGTCATGTGGAGCGAATGAATGATGAAAGAACGGCTAAAAAGATTTATGATGCGAATGTGTCTGGTTGTAGAAGTCGAGGAAGGCCGAGAAAGACATGGCATGATCAAGTACAACAAATTCTTGAAAGTGGTCATGTCAAAAGTCGGAATAATCGACGTGCGTGCATGAGAAGATTTATGAATGTGAAGGAAGCAAAGGAAGTGTGCCAGGACAGAGTGGTGTGGCGTTCTATCCTCTCTGCCTACCCCTCCGGAGAAATGGCGTGATGGTTAGTTAGTTAGTTAGTTAGCTTTGCATCAAATTTTTCATAGAGAAATTAAAATTTTACTTTATGAACTTCTTTTTCATCTCGTGCCGCTACTATCAGAAGTTGGCGACCATTTCTTGAAAATCCTCTTGTTCCTGGGCCATTCTGATGAGTATTGCTGCATCTGGTATTCCAAATCACTGCCGTAGATTTCTTACCCATGATGTTGTTTTACGCCAATTACCCCGTTTACTCTCTATCTGTCCTTCCACTATGAAGTGAACAAGGTCATATCTTCGCAAAATATGTGGCTAAAGTTTGTGGTCTTTTATTTTTTGACAGTCGTTAACAGTTTTCGGTCTTCTTTTATTAAATTCAGCACCCTTTTGTTTGATATTTGATAGCCCATGAGATACACAGCATTCTCCTGCAAAACCGCATTTCAAAAGCCTCGATTTTATTTAACACGAGATTTTGAAAGTCCATCCTTCCACTCCATACAATAGTTGACCTCGCCATCACAATTCTTGATATTATTGAGTCTGAGTTCCACTACTCATTCAACCAGTAGCAAATGCGTTTGAAACGGAAGACGTATTCTTTTGCACCACCGTCAATAATACGGTTGAAGTTGGTGCCTTTCCGTTTGTTAACTACAATGGTTTTAGTTTTGAGTGCATTCATTTTAAACCCAGAGATTTTTCTGAAGTTATTTATCGTGTTAACAATTTGCAGCAGATGTTAAGTAATGTCGGCAATAATAACAGTGTCATCAGAATACCTGTGAATGTGAATTATGACTATTTATTAACACTGCTTAACCTAACAACACTTTCTGAAAGAAGAACTATTAATGATCTCATTGTACTGTATAAAATTGTAAACTCTCTTATTGACGCACCAAAAATACTTGAATTGATTAATAATTAATTACCTGCTATCAACACTAGGAGAACTTTATTGTTTCATTGCTCCAGTACTTCTTCCACCCAACAAAACAATTCATTGATACCGAGACTGCATAGGTTAGATAACACTTATGGAATGGCTGCAGACATTCTTTCCAATTCTTTACTATCTTATAAGTCCACAATATCAAGTTTATTTGTAGCTGCTCGTCAAAATATTATTGACAATTCAATTCCATAAATTAAAAAAATACTTACTTGTTTATTTTTATTACCATTTACTTGTTTTTTTATTTTTTACTATTATATTAAATTGCATTGTAGTATTGGCAAATATGCATTTCATAGATATATATTTTTATTTCTTATTTTTTCGTGATAATATATGCTTGCTTGTTTGTTAATTTAACTTAAAAGTGTCTTTCTTGCTTACCGTAACACTTTATATAAATAATGTTTGCTTTACAGAATTTATTTCATGAGCTTATATCTTTGCAATTTTTGTTTATATGCTTACTGTTTTTTCTTGCATACCTTTGTTATTATTGTTTTTTTTACTTTGTAAAACTTTTTATTATATCCTTTTCAACTAATTTCACATATTTTGTCTGTATATTCTGTGTTTATTATTTAGTATGTTAGCATGTATTTAATTTTTATTTTTTTGTAAATGTGTTTTGGGCGTTAATGAACAAAATAAATAAATAAATCTTTTATTGTTAATTACTTTATCATTTACCTTTTTTTGTATGTCAACCTTTTCTAAGGCTTCTTTTAATATGAATTCTAAGCCCAGGTTGAAATGCATTCGTGAAAGTATGCATCCTTGTTGAATTGTAATACTTCAAAGGTGATATCTTTAATTCTGACATGTGCAGTTTGGTTCCAATAGAGGTTCTACGATTCCTACATATTTTCCATCCAACTCAATATTATGATTATATTACTTTATCGACAATTGAAAATAACTCTGTTATTTTCCCATTATAATACCAGAACAGGGCCCCGATTACAATAGGAAGTTGACAAAGTTACCTACGGTCTTTAATAGAAAAATTCATGGAAAAACGAAATTTATGTAAGGAAATATACATTTATATGAAAATTCAAAGTGTCTACGTCAGTAATCCATATGTTTAAACAAAAACAATTGTATACATGTTATATTTTCTCATTCAGAAAACAAAATTTTACTTTATAGATAAAATTTAAAATACCTTGAGTTTTTGTACTGACATTTCTTGATGGAGCTGAATTTTAATTATGAAAGTAAAAATAAGTGTATAGTTTTATTCAACTTTTATTTGTAATTTTTACCAGTGACCGGGTTTCGTCGTGACCGACATCGTCAGACTGGTGGGAGACTAAGCAAATTTGTTATATACAAGTGCAAGCAGAGGTTGGTAATTGTGATTTTATATAATTATTAGAAAAAAAGAGTTTAAATTAATATAATTTAAGTATAAAATAAAACATTTATTTATTAACCATTACGGATTATTACATTCATTTTACAAAGCAATACTTTTTTATTTATTTATACTATATTGTTGAAAATTATATTTTTTAAACCTCTTGTAAAGTTTGTCCGAGTCTTTTGTTTGAATTTTTTTTTTTTTAGTTTAAAAAAGAAATATTTGAGCTCTTATGATTTACCCAAATATCTAACTTTGAGGGCCGTTTTCAACGAGTTATAAATAACTCACTATTAGAAAATGGGAATCGAGTTGGGGTATAGTGGGATTTGAACCACAGACCTTTGGTCCGTGAGTCCGAGACACTAGCCACAGGACCACAACCCGATAATTATATTAATATAAATTTGTTTAGTCTCCACCAGTCTGACGATGTCGGTCACGATGAAACCCCGTCACTGGTAACAATTATAAATAAAAGTGGAATAAAACTGTATACGTATTTTCAATATTATGATTTAAAATAACTAATAACCTTTATGGTAATACGGCCCTTGGGCCCCGATTACAATAGGAAGTTAATAACGTTATCTTCCATTGTCATTTCGCCATGTTAAATGCCATTTAAATGAAATAATACACTTCAATATCAAAATAATAGCTTCGCACTTTTATTTTACAATTAATAACGATACGTTGGATATTTTAGTGATTTTAATCATTAAATGTGAATAAACTATTACCTAATTAATTGTCTTCGTGAATGATCGTGCTTGAAATATGACAATAAATCAATAAAGAGAAGTAAATTATTTATAATAAATTATTATAAATGGCCTTTTCATGTTAAAATCGCTTATCGGTAAAAAAAATAAAAAATTACATCGTTTTCTTGAATTTTTAATTTATTTAAAAATACCAGCCGTTATTTATATAAAGTTATTGTGATGCAAAGTCAAATAAAGCAAAACATCACGCGGTTTCCCGGTGAAGGCAGGCAGAGAACAACAATTTACTGTATCTTTGCATACATCCCTCGCTTCTTTTATTTTTATACGTCATACGTCTTCTTCCGACTTTTTACTTATTCAAGTATTTGTTGAATTTCGACATGCATGTCTTTTTCGGCCTTCCTCATTTTCTGCTTCTATCAACATTCACCGTTCATTTGCCGTCCATTCGCTCCACGTGTCAAAACCAACGGAGCAATCCTTTCTTGATTTTGTCAATAATGCTTGTCTCAGCTTTGAATAGTGCGCGGGTCTTGGCATTTGTGCACCAATAATGAAATATAGTTTTAGGACACACACCTGGGAAATTGCATTTCGACAGCGTTCAGCCACTGTCATTTTTGTTTTTCCAATTCCATACCTCGCACATGGGCTGAGATTCCAAACGCTCTCAAAAAAACACTTTTATCTCGCGTATTTTGTATGTAAATACGCGAAATAAAAGTATTTTGTACGCCGCAAGAGTGGTTCAGAATAGCACCGCTGGACTCCATTGCGAAAGGCTCATTTTGTCTGCTTATTGAGAAATTTCAGTGCTACGGAAAATTGGATATAAATTATGTTTTCTTGCACGCGGTAAAAATTTGAGTATTACATTTTACGGCATAGATCATCAAAAATGTATGGAAAAATTCATAAAAATGGGTTTTCATAAAAATTAACTACTTTAAAACATCACGAGTTTTAGTGAACAGCTGTTAAGAATAGGCCAATCAATAACGTGTTTTGATATATTTTCGGCTTTTGGGAAGCCATGTTAAGCATGTTTTTATTCGAACGGGGCTGACTTTTTAAATATCAGGACAACTCACCGACGACAACTAGTGACGTCACAGCAGTTACAAAATTACGAAACTTAAAAAATAACTTAAGTCATTGGGTTGATAATACGATACATAAATATTTTTTAAAAAAAAAGAATTAATTGACAGTTTATTAACATTTTTTTAAATCACGGTACTTCCTGGTTCTTTGGTGTACAAAATATGCATAAAGTATTGAAAATCTGTAAAAATAACAGTTAGCTAACTTCAAAGAACTAATGTGTTTACAAATTAAGATTCGCTATGGCTAAGTAAATATTTAATTATCATAAATAAAAGTATTTGACTGAACACTTACCCAGAAACGAACACTTAATTAATTCTTCAAAAATTCCATTACATAAATTTCTTAGCATTTACCGAATATGTATGTTTATTTGTCAACAAATACAAATCTATTCCTGTAATTAATTGATTATGTTATTATTGTTATTTTCATTTAGTTAATTTGTAAGCAGTAGTTTATAAGCCGTATTATAATTGAAACACTTCGTGTTTACCCATGATTAAAAATTTTATGGATGTATAAACATTTTATTGTTCAAAAAATACTGTCCATCTTTAAATTCCATGTTTCGATTTTCATTGGTCAAACATAAAATGTATGTGGTTAACTTATTTTCAAATCATATTTTTTTACAAAACACTATCACAATATGTAAAGCTTATTTTATTTTTGTTTTTTATTGAGTTCAAAAACCTTTTTTTTGTAACTCTTACCTGTTTGAAATGTTATAGCTTTTTGTTTTTTATCCTTCATTTTTATTTTTCAGTGAATTTTTTTATATTATTATTGTTCCAGCATATGTCATACCTATAATATCTATACTTTGTAAAAAATGCAAAATAGGTTGCAAAACTGCAAAATTGTCCATACAAAAAAATGTTTATAGAAACTTCAAAAGAAATGGCAAAAAAAGGATTATAGACAGTTCAGGCATTTACAGGGTTTTGGCTTGTCAATATTGATGAATAATTTTAAATTCAGTGATCTAATTTTTTGACTGAGTGATTTCATTTTATTTATTTATTAATATACACGGCACCCAGTGTTTTTTACGTTACGAAGATACATATTTAATAAAATATAAAACGTTTCAATAAAATGTGAAAAACTAAAAAATATAATTGAAAAGTATTAAGTTACATAAATACTTTAACACAGCAGTTTCGAGAACATACTAAGAAATATAAATTCAAATGTATATATACAATGTGTGCATATAAAATTTGAAATTAACTATATAATTCTTCTGTATGTGTGGTGTCACTGAACTCCTCCTAAACGGCTAAACCGATTCACGTGCGGTTTTCAGCAAATGTAGATCTTTGTGCTGCGCGTGTTCGCGAATATTAAAATTTTCAATCGAATCAGTAAAAAAAAGTCAGAAGCATACTAAAAAAAAAACAAATGTTTTTGGATCTCATTTTATGGATCACAATTAGGTTCTTTTCTTACATTCCTTTTAACTCCTTCCCATTTATTTCTTTTTACTGGATTTAGGGTAATACTAAAATAATATTAACTGACATTCAGTAAATTTAAAAAAAATGCATTAATGAATAAAGTGCCCCCCTGTTAGTGAAAGGAGCCGAGTTTGACGTTTGCAAAAAAAATATATATTTAAAAATGAAGTATTTTTTATTTTGGAATTCAACCATAAACAAGAACCTAGGTACCTAGTTACCAATAAAAAGTATTTTTTCAAGCTAATGGCAGGCAAGCCAACGTTCGGGCAGGACAATATCTGTCGGGTCCGCTAGTATAGGTACAATAAAAAAAAATATATCTAAAAAAAAAACGGATATAATAATGTTTTTTTCTTTCTCCTTATCAAAGTTATTTCCTTATTTGCATAGTGGTACACAGGGCACTGAATTATCATTCTAATTACAGAGTATCAAGATAATTTTTGTTACATGAAAGTTAAGGTGATTAGTCTTCTATTTTTGCCAGTTCAGTAACATCAAAATATTGCAGATTAAAATCACCTTTAAAACAAATATTTGACGTGCACCCTATCATAAATCGTTCCAAAAACCTCAAGAATGGTAGGCGAAGAAGTCGACCACTGAACTACGAATCGTACTTATCTCCACTCGATTCATTTTTCTGAATTTTTGAGAAAATAAGGGTTCTTGTTCTATTTCACTCATTGAACTGTATTCTTCATCCTTTTAGATATGGTCGAAATAATCACATCTAACAAAATTACGATTCTTGGGTAATTGTCTTCCTTGTCTTTAAACCCGATCAGAAGCGATGATACGCAGAAATATGCACTGAAACTGTGGAACTCGAAACAAATATATCTTTTTATTCGTTAATACAAACCAATTTATGGAATAACTAGATAATAGGTTAGATTTTTGAAAAAACGCTCGTCCAGGGTTCCGTTTTCTTTTCACACTCAGAACTGTATTATTTATCCGCCCGGACGCAGTTTCTCCTCAAACCATCCATTTTCATCATTTATGTACCTTATGATTTATTCACCAATTGATAGTGGGAAAATAACGATTATCGCAATAATTTTACATTTTGTTTAGCCATAAAATCGAGTTATTCGTTTATAGAAATCGATTACGCGCATTGCGAGCATTTCATTCTGAAGTAGGGGAAGTACGGACAAAATAATAATTGCAATAATTTTTATTCTAGTATAAATGGCTAAGATAGTGCAGAGCCAATTCTACTATATCAAACGAAAAAAAACAAAATTAATTTTCATTGGACAATGTATAATTAGCAAACAATAGATTTTTTTTTAAATAACTTAAAATCTAAACAAAAGTGCAAAAAAAAACAGCTTGTAAGAAAAGTACAAAAATAAATTGAAATAGTGAAAATAAATGACAAAGTGCTTTTATTTTAGAAGTATACGTAATAAGTGTGTTGATTAAATCATCTTTGGTCTATTATTTACATATGGCAAAAAAACATTGGTTCAAAAAAAAATGGGGGAATGAACTTTAACTAAAAACCACTCTGTCCATACAATATAAGTGAAGCGACATTCAAATTACAGACATAATGACATACAATATATGAACTGATAATTGAGGGGGTTAAAAGCAAAACCGTCACTCTCCATGATCATTGTTGGGATAACCAACAAAACCAGTAGCAAAAAGTCTATATCTTTTGAGTTCAATGCGTAACTTATGCGTGGTATAAAAATTAGCGAAAATACTATTCATTTTAAATTCAATGTACACATTGAAAATAAAATAAACATTTTTCGCTGCTGGTTTTGTCGGTCTTTCTGAAAACAGTGATCATGGATAGTGGTGGTTTGGCTTTTAACTCACTCAATTAGATGCAGAGTTAAAAATAAACATTTTTGTCAAGATTCATTTTGTCCGTATTTACCGTACCAAACCAATGATTTTTCCGAACCAGTCAATGGCAATCAGCATGTGGTTGATATCAAATTTCTTATTTAAAATTACGATAAGAATCTACCGTTTGTTAAAAAAAAAACGTAAAACAAAATAACCGTGCCATAACAAAAAACGCCTTCGTTGCAATATAAATCAAATGTAATGATATTTTAATTATCATTCTGTATGAATAAAGCTAAATATCCGCTCGTACGCGATACCATTTTTAATTATTACTAATAATGCTAAATCCATCAAATCTACTATTGAATATTCATTTAGTTTTAATTGAGTTTTGACAATTGCGTCGCCGGCGGCCATTTTAAAGTGTTTCAATACGCGTGATGTGATTGGTTGAAAAATAATATTTTGTATTTCGATCATGAATATGAAGTAAATAGAACGAGTATGAAATATTAATGTTACGTTTCTTACGCTTTTATTGCTTTGTATGGCAATGAATTATTACTGTTAATATCAAAGTGTTAGTGAATTCAATTGTATAAATTAACACTTTTATAAATATAATTTGAGTACCTATACTATTTAATTTCCGTGATGTTGGTCATTGATTTTTCATTCGTCGTGAAGACCATTTTTACATTTATTCATCTTTGAAGGCACCGTTGAAATGTCAGATCCGAACAATAAGAGAAATAAATACTTTAAATAATCTTAAAAACATGTGTTCATAATCTGCAATACTTGCCGATATTTATTAATCATCAAAATGACGACTGTGTTGCCAAAATTTTTTCATCCATTATAACGACCATTTACACAATTGTAACCCGTTTTACAAATCGAAATATCTACAAAATGTAAGTTTTTCAGGAGAATGTTTTTTATGTTAAAAATAAAACTATTACGATTTGGAATAGAATAAAAATAAAGTTTTGTAGATATAATATCCTTAATCCTTAATCATAAACTAAAAATCAACGATGTAAAATGAGTAGAATTATTTATAAAGATGTTTTAAATTTACGAATTTTCACAAAAAATAAATATCTACATATTTCTGTGATAAAAATGTATGGAAAATGGATTTATGTTGGGAATCAAATTAGTTTACTTTTGCGTAAAATCATTTTAAACTGATTTTTTGTAAAATTATACTGACATATCTAAGTACCTATGTAAATATACACATTTAGGTATTTACCTCCTGCATATTGTTTACATACACACTAGCACAAATAAAATGATAACAAAATGTATTTCAAATAATATTATTTTATTATTACTATACAGTAGGTCAGAAGTTTCTTTGGGATAGATTTTACGGTTTTTTGTCAATCTCTTTGCCATTCAAACAATGTGGGATGAAGAAGAATTGGCATGGTTTAGCTCAAAGTCTTACATTTTTATAGTGTTTTTTAATATATTGTGTAAAAGGCCCTTGTTGAATGAAATTTGTCATAAGATCGGTGACCGAAAATTAAAGTACAATATGTCCAATCCCACATAAAAACAATATGTCTTAACATCGGCAATGGTCCACATTTAAAAAAAATCATGATTAAAACAATGCTAACCAATAATTACAAGAATTAAATCAGGGTCATTTACTAATTACACTTTATAGAGCAAGACTCTGGGAAACTTCGAAATATTTTTTTTGATATGTACATAAAGTCAAAGCACCAATGAATGACCGTTTAAGGTTTAGCTTGTAGTGAAATCCACATTAAAGGTATACATTTCATTATTTAAGCTTACAAAATAAAAGGAAACAATAAAAAACACATTCATTTTTCTAAGTACTTTTACTTTTTTATTGAAATTCGAGTATTACAATTATAATTAATACTACTCTAAAAAAATAGCAAAATCACCAGTGAATGACCACTACTACTCCAGTAAAAATAATATTCAGATTTAGTTACATCATAACATTATAAAACACCCTAACACATTAGAATATGGATGTATTCAAAGAATTGCATAAGAAATAGGATCAAATAAAACACTTACCACAATTTCCTTATAAAAACACTATCAATCTCAGAACAATAACGGGAAGACGCACTATTACCTTTTGACAACTCAGTTTAAAACTGATAGATTTGTTTCTTACCAAAAAATGTGTCCGCCTACTGCTTTTGTCATAGTTTCTAGTGTTAAAAGTTTTTTTGACTGGACACATGTAGCAATTCTTATTATGTTGTGTTTTATTAACCAATGGTCATTTACTGGGGGGTGGTCATTTACTGCTTTGAAGCTATAAGTGTTCATATATCATTTTATGAATTCAAAAGTAAAGATTTATTTTTTTAATAAGTGGTGTAAACGTGTTACCAAAGACTGTTAATAGGTTAAGATAAGAGAGAAAACGTGTTTACACTCTCCTGTAAAATAAGACGAATGTGGGTTTCGACATATTGCACTATTTTATATAAATAATATATTTCAATTATTGATAAATATTATTTATATAAACTACGGTGTACTTATCAATATAAAAGTCATATGGGCATATAGAAAAAAACATAATATTTGTATTTGTGACGCAGTCGAGAATCGATTTGATTACCATGTTCGATTATTGGTCCATTGCTTATCGCCCTCTGAACCAAACAAGTAAAGATTACGAAATATGAAAGCGTTGTGTGTCGGTGACATTTTATTTTTGATTTATTTATGAATTTATTGAGTATACTAGAGCATTTGTACATGAATATGGAGCGTCCTCTGGTTAGGTTAGGTTAGGTTAAGTTAGGTGTTTTGAGTATGTCCAAATGTTCGCAGACCGGCTAAATTTCCTCCCTACGGAGTTGTTTAGATATAAATTTGTTGCAACAGAGAGAGAAATCATTTTTAAATATTCTTTTACTGTAATATTAAAAACCTAAAAATTGTATAAATGGACAATGTCAGTTAGCAAAAAAATTTATAAATATTTTATAAATAGATGTAAACATTTTTATTAATATTCATGCATTTATAAATGCGTCACTCTATAACATTTTATTTTCTGCTGCTTTGTCTCACATGCTAATAATAATAATAATAATGTTTGGATAATTTATAAAGCGCCATTTTTGTGAAAATCACCTCAAGGGCGCTGTACAGTAAATAAATATCCCAGCACGTCTTGCAGCTACAGAGCGCATGGACGTTTGGGATTCTAGTTCCTCGTCTTCAATCATGATATATAACAATTATTATATATAGGAGCTAGATAACAGCACGTTTTGCAGCTACAGAGCGCATGGACAGTAAGAAATCTAGCCCCTATTTACATATTTATTTTTAAAAAAATATTTGACAATGAAGTTTAGAGTTTAAGTGATATTTTTCAAAACGAAATAAAAAGTAAATTTATAAAAATAGAAGTAAGATAACAACAAGTCTTGCAGCTACTGAGCGCATGGACGGTTGAAATTCTAAACCCAAATCATGGGTTTAATTGCTAATGATTTTTATCCAATGTATGCCACTAATTTTTTGTTTCGTGTACAAGTGTGTTGTACTTTGTTTTAATAATATTTTTTTACACTTTATAGGCACAAACCGTTGAAATAAAAAAATAAATTAAGTATTTGTGTTTGTGTCGCAGCCTCGAATCGATTTGATTGCCATGTTCGATTATCGGTCCTTTGTTTATCGCCCCCGAACCAATCAAGTAAAGATCACGAAATATAATAGAGTTGTGTATTGTTGAAATTACTCGCAGCGTTCGTTTCGATGATTGATCGCGTAGCCGATTAAAGCCAATCTAGAGACGTAGATTAATCTTTAGATTACTGTTTCCACGACCGTCCATAAAACTTCGCTTGTTCCTAATTTAAAAATGAGTAATTATTGTTTGCAGCCACTTTTGCAAAGCGTTTTTTGGCAAGATTGCTTTTGTGCTGCGAACATCCGTACCAACGTTATCCATACTAATATTATAAATGCGAAAGTGTGTTTGACTAATTGTTCGTGTTTTTTTCACGTCGCGATGGAGCGACCGATTGACGTGATTTTTTGCAAAGAGGTAGCCGAAGAATTGACAAAAAATATCGCACTGCCTATGGAAAATCCTTAGTTGAAAAATGAATTAATAAAAATCTGAATACAATGCTATTTCAACAATGTTTGAGTATGTCCAAATGCTTGCAGACTGGCTGAATTTCCTCCCCAGGGAGTTATTCATATTTAAATTTATTTCAACAGAGGGAAAACATTTTTGACAAGGGGATATGGAAGTTTAGGCATTTACACTTCCATATTCCCTTCTCATTTTTTTTTTCCATCTGTTGAAATAAATTTACATATGAATAACTCCCTAGGGAGGAAATCCAGCCAGTCTGCAAGCATTTGGACATACTTAAAACATCGTTGAAACATTTTTAGGTAGCCTTAGGGCTAATTTAATTTGTATTTTATTGAGGAGGTTAGTATTTGCTTAATGTTTTAATATGTAGATAAATTTTACATCAAAAACACTCATTTACTTTAACATATTACTACAGAAATGAAGAACATTTGAGAGAATTTGGTGAATGTTACACAGTGTGTAAAGTGGCCACTTAAACCAGCCAATGACAGGTCATAAGCCCTGTAAATGCCTAGACTTCAATATTCCCTTCTCAAAAATGTTTTCCCTCTGTTGAAATAAATTTAAACAATGCTATTTTGCCATAGACTAACGCAGTGGTCGGCAAACTCATAAGTCAAAAGAGCCAAAGATCAGCAGTACGGCAATTAAGATTTTTTAATTTATTTTTATGAATCATGTTTTTACGAGTCATTTTTACTACTAACATTAAATAAATTCAGGTATTATAATTACAGTGATCTAATTAATTAACTTTTTACATTTAAATAAAAATATGACAAAACCCGCATTCAATTTGAGGAATATGATCATGTTTGTTTGACTTTGTTTTTAATTTCATTAGATGATTTCTCACTGCCTCTCATTTCTCTCATTTACTTTTGATGAGGTTAAAATATCGATCACATAAATAAGCCGTATGGCCTGACATAAACCTGGTATGAAGTTACGCCCTGGCATAGTGGTAAAATAAAGATGGAAATACCATCCTTATTCTATCACTATAAGGGTGGTATTTCCATCCGTATTCCACCACTATACCTAGGCGTAACTTTGTGCAAAGTTTATGAGTAACGCCCCAAGAGTGTAAGAATAGCAAATACGAGTCAAGAATAGTCTTTCTCACTCCTGTCTTACTTTTTGTCCCATCTGATGAAATTGAAACAATTTCATCTAGTTAAACATTATTTTTCTCCGTGCATTTTATGGTAGCATTTGCAATATCCTGGCCACTTATCGGACTTTTAAGTTGCAATAATCCTAAAAGTCATTATTTAGGACCCGTAGACGAAATAAATCGAACAAGAAGTGAATCTTGTGCTGTGACAGCCGCGCTCAAATAACTTAAGAGCCGTGGTTTACCGGCCATTGGACTAGCGGATAGTAATATTTTTTCTATGGGGCCGGCAGTCGATAAAGCCTACATTTTATCCCGAAAAAAAATTTGTACAAGGAATTCTTATCGTTAAACGACAAATCTAATTTCTCCATAAACACCACGCGAGCGAAGCCGCGGGTTAAAGCTAGTAAGTGATATGAAGAAATGTGAGATCACTGTTAATGGAGGTGGGTTATCCTAAAACAGGTAGAAGTATTTTATGTATCTGCGTTGGAAATACTGAGAAGGATAATGAAAGGAGGGTGAGCGCCGGTAATAGGGTGAACGGTGCACTAAAATCAACCCTGTAATAAATGTTTTTTGCAAGAGGAGAAATTAGTTGTTTACAAGCTCTGGTTCTGACTCTTATACAGGGTATTCTTTAAACCCTGTCACATCCGAAACCACGATGATCAGTATGGGTAAGAAAACATATAAGCATATTAAAAAAAATATTTAGAACAAATTTTTTTTTTTTTTTAAATTTTTTATTTTTATTTATTTCTTAAGTTAGCTTATATTAAAACTAATATAAACTATTATGTACATTTACATCATCTATATATATTTACATTTCCTTACAGTAACTTATACATTCATTTTAAATTCTTTCAGACACTTTTCATTCTTCATACATTCAGGCATCTCATCATACATTTTTAAACCCTTATACATCAAACAATTTTGCGACTCAGCTCTTTTCAATAATGGTAGTCTTATTTTATCCTTTTGTCTAGTAGCATATTCATGACAATTTTTGTTTAAGACAACTTTATCCTTAAAATATTTTGGTAATTTATCGTGAAAAAATTTATGTATAAATATCAACATATTAAATTTAAGTCTCTTACAAGTCTCTTACTTCTTACAGATAACCATTTTAGTTCATCTCTCATTTTTTTTAAATTGCTATATTTATTTTTCTTAAGAACTATTCTCATCGCTTTATTTTGTAAAATTTCTAGTTTATTTAAATTTCCTTCGTTTGCTAAAAACAATATTGTTGAGCAGTAATCTATATGTGGAAGAATGATTGTTTTGTAAATTAGTTCTGCAGTATCTTTATTTAATTTATTTCTCAATCTACTAAGGAAAAATATTTTTTTTGATATTTTTTTATTAACGTGTTCAAAATTTGCATTTAATGTCAATTTTGAATCAAGTATTATCCCCAAATATTTCAATTTATTAACCTTTTCTATGGTTTCATTATCAATAAGTACATTCATCCTTGGGTTTGGCTTAAAAATATTTAAAAAAACAAATGGTTGCTTACTTTTGCAGGGGAGACGTGAGGGTAGCGCGTCGCAGAGTCAGACTCCCCCCTTCCCATTCCTAGTTTCACTACTGCAGAAGTAAGTAACCATTTCCTTTTTTTGATATTTAATTTTTTTAAATTTTATTCGTTTTAAAAAATATTTAAATGTGCCAATATGTCTTCTTGCTCATACTAATCATTGTGATTTCGAATGTGGCAGGGTTTAAAAAACACCCTGTATATGGAAGCGAAGTATGGGATTGAAAAGAAAAGAGTGGAGTAGACTGAATGCTGTTGAATTGCAAGCTCTCAGGCGAATGTGTGGTAACACCATTTATTTTATTGTATTCACAAAATATTTATGTAACATTTGTTGAGACAAAAGTCCCAACTCCATGGAACCAAAGTCGTATGTTGAGTTAGGACAAATATACGAAATGTTCAGGAAACAAGAATTTGTGATTGTGCGGTTTCCAAAACATCATAACTTTTGAACCAAACGAGATAATTTTAGTCTAAAAAGAAAATTCAATGTAAAATAATCATTATTTTGATAAAAATAGTGCATACTAAAATAGCGTATCTAGGACTATTAATGTTTTTGGAATTAAAACAAAGTAGACTTCAGATTTTCATTTCAATTTAAAAAAGCATTTTTATGACGGAAGTGGACTTCGGACTTGGATTCACGTATAAATAGCTTATTACGATAATTTCTGCACTTTTACATTCAAAACGGTAAAAAGTAAACTCCCGTGTTTTGTTATTTAAGATGCAGATATATGCATAATACTTTAACGACGTAGATATCACTATACATAATATTATACAGAACAAAGACATCATTAAAAAATATATGGCACCTCAGCATGAAACATAAAAGAAAAATATGTAACTATGTGCGACAGATGTACAAATGTCAAAATTCGTGCATTATGCAAGGCTGGGAAGCGCTATCGACGTATTCGAGAAAGTAGTGCTGCGTTGGTTTGGACACAGAGCGAATGGACAGTGAAAAAACGGCTGAAAAGATTACGTTGCAAGTGTTGATGGACGCAAAAAACGCAAAAGATTGAGAAAGACACACCGAAACCAAATACTTAAAGATAGGCACGTCAAAAGTCGGAATAATCGACATGCGTGAGAAGAGATGTATGAATGTAGAGGAAACGAAGTCTAGATTCAAAGACAGAGTGATATGGCGTTCAATCCTCTTGTGCTTGGTAAACGGCGTGATGGTTTGTTTGTTGGTCAATAATTCTGTGACTTTCATGCAAAAAAATAATGAAGGGTAACAAGTTACGCAATTATTAGGGAGGGTATAAATATTCAAAATATTTGTATTTTTAAGAGACCTTTACTCTGCAAGGTCAGGGAACAATGCCCATTTATATTTCAAATAAAGACCCACTCGTCAAACTCAGCCATTGTAATGTAAATGTAACTGCAAAACGGGTTTAATTTCGTTTCATTGTACCAAGTTTAAGCATTTTATAACGTAATTATATTTAGTTGCGAACTGAAATTAAAAACACGTAGCGGTTTAAAATAAATTAATTTTATTGTCTCAAAAAGTAAAGACGTCGATTGATTCAATAATATTTTGAGTATGTACAAATCTCTGCAGACAAGCAATTAATTTGTAGGATTAAGGTTAATGAGATTTGGAGCTCCTACCCCAGTTGGAGATTGCCAGAAGACACGAGGTTTGAGGTTAAATAATGTATTTATTAAATGTCGAATAAGGTACTACACTTTGTTATGGGCGCGAGCGTAACAGCGACGTGGAATTGAACTGACTGCACTTAGACTACATGCTGGAACTAAGTGACTGCGTTGAGCTGATTATGTTGGGCTGACTCTTTGGGCTGACTTACCTAGGCTGACTGGGCGTTACCACGCCCTTAAGTATTTTTTAGACCACGCTCTTGTGTTCTTCATGTCTTCATAGTATGAATGTACTTCAGGACATTGATTTTATGTAAACGGACGTTTTTTATGCAATACTATTATTAGTCTTGCATAATTTAATGAACTGTAATCAATATAAAATTATTACTTGCTTTATGGGGCGTTGCTCTATATTACAGGTAAAATCATTGTACCTGTGTGTGTCATCGATCAATAGACTATGACCTCCACAGATTTCACGCACTATGCAGTTAATCAAGATAAATCGGTATTTTAACAGAGACGGAAAACCTCTATGACATGGTTAATTCATCATTCAAATCATTAGGTGATCACCTTGTAAACTACGGTTAAATAATAAGAAGTGGTTTATTATTAAGTAGTTTCAGTTTTTTTTGTCGCAAAATAAACAAACCGGCCAAAAGTCAGCTCTGCTGTCAAACTAAAAAACGAACTTTTCGGTGTAATGCCGACTAGTAATATAAGCTGAAAAAAGCGAAGTACTTATAAATACCATTAATTTCGCTAGGCAAAGGAGTAACTAAATCTTAAATATCGTGTGTGTTTGAACACCCGGGCTCAAAAGGTAAAAGAAGATGTAAACTGTTAAAAGGACTTAAAAGAAAATGCTTACATAAAGATGCATTATTAATAAAAAATACTTCCAGAACAGATATAAGAAATACAAAATGATAACATTTGTATTTGGAACAATATAAAATAACATTTGTGATATTATAAAATATGGCATATAAAAATTCTTGGATTTGTCGCGCGTCGTTGTAAAAGTTTTCATAAATCGTTACACAATTAAAGTGAATTTCATCATCTAGTGTCCAAAATTGAAAAACATCCTCATCGTATCAAAGGAAGGTCCATATCATTGTTCCTTTCCTACCTTCAAATATTTCCAACCTTTTACAAAACTGAATGAAAAAAAATAAGGGTTTCCTGGTTGGTCCCTTATTATAAATTACTTCGGAGAATGCACATTAAATTGAGTTATTCCAAGGTTGTTTTATAATCTCCCAAAAACTTTTATCAACATGAAAAATGTTTATGTTTAAATAAAAAAAAAAATATGAGAAAAAAATAAGTCCTTAGTACTTTATGGTATATTCAATATTTTAAAGTGTAATTGATACATGTATTTTATATGCATTTATTATATTTTGCACTTTAGCTGTCAATATTTAAATCCCATACCAAGCGCAAGAGGTTTCCTTTTTTTGATGTGGTATTCGGTTCGTTTTGTTCATGTGCCTGATCGTGTATTTCTTTTGTAAAATGTTAGCAACTTATTAACTGTTAAAATGCTGTGCCACAAATTCCCTTACACGCGGTGATGTACCACATTGTTACCACAAGCAAAAGACAGAATATTCTGAAGTCCAGACATTTGAAAATAAAAAAAACATAAAGACATACTGTTAAATTATTCCTTTTCCATAATTTAAAAGAATTAAAATACAATTTAGGCCTTTAATAACAAAATAAATTTAAATAATTCAATTAAATTAAAACATCATATATACGCCGGTCATATAATTAGCGTGCACTCTCGCCTACTGCCAATAACCGATTGACTTAATCATTTGTTTTATTTTGTTTTTATCTCTGTCTTCTTTATTATAAATTATTCTATTATTAAATTCTATATTAAATTCTATTCTCCTGCTCTTTTTTATACAGAAAAACCGTTTTTTTGTGGTTTTGGCATCACTTTCATTCGTGTAATTATTCTTTGCATCGTAAGGAAAAATATTTTTATATTGAAATCTAGCATATTTATACATCTTTTACTTTCCAAATACGATGTCAAAATGGCCATTTGAAGATTACAAAAAATACAATTTCGTAATTTAAATAAATAAGAGAGATATATCAATTCTTGTATCCTATGTATACTCGTGTTACATCATAGCCACAAAAGATTTAAATTAAAAAAATATGCACGTGTAAAATGAACTATTTCTAAAAAAACGTGTCCCACGGAACAGTCTCTGGACTTAGAAGGTAACAAAAAGTTGGCGGCCTCCGTGGTATAATCGGGTTGTGGTCCAGTGGCTAGTGTCTCGGACTCACGGATCAAAGGTCCATGGTTCGAATCCCACTCTACCCCAACTTGATTCTCATTTTCTAATAGTGAGTTATTTACAACTCGTTGAAAATGGCCCTCAAAATTAAATATTTGCGTAATTTATAAGAACGCAAACATTTCTTTAAAAAAATGAAAAAATAATGGCAAAGGCACTTGACTTACGCACGGAAGGTTCCAGGTTCGATTCCTGGTGAGAACACAAAAATTAAATTTGATTTTTGTGTCTTCTGTGCTGTAATTAACTACTGTGATTGGGCCTTCTGGCCTGCTGTGATGTAAAAGAAAACAGAAAGCCATGAAATTATTAAGCTATTACAAATTACTAAATATTGTGAATAAACGCTGTTCCACATCACTGAAAAATGCTGTATGTAAGAAAGTACATAAAGAAGATCATTGGTACACGCATCTTACCTTCGCGTTAAACATTATCGAGATACACTCGACGTATTTGTTTTAAGTGCCCTATGTATTAAGAGGTGCGGACTAGGGTTTGATGATGACGTCCTATCAGAGAACAGCGTATCTCATGGGAAACCAAAATGTCACTGTCAAGTCGTGTCAATATCTCGAATGCCGAACTATGGCGTGGGACAAAATACGAAGACAAAGACACCAATTTTCCGCTTCAAATAGTAATTGGTAGTGAAAACACGATTCGTTAAAGATAATTTGAACTCTGAAATTCATACAATTTCTAGTTGTGATAACTAATGGAAAAAATCAATCAACGAATAACGAAAACCCACCGGACGAAAGAATAACGTTCGCGAAATGGAAATTCGTCATTTTCTTTTCAAATTGAATTCAATTAACTCTTGATTTCTCGAATTATTTTTATCAAACGAAGCATATTATCTTTTTATTCAAATGTCAAAAGAAAATAATCGGGAATTGCTGGAGAAAAAAAAGAGTAAGAATCTAACCCTTTCATTCTGCGTGTATTTTTAAATATTCACGAAATTTATGATTAAAATATTACAACAAAGATACAGAACATTTTAGAGTAATAAATATGGAAGTCGAAGCATTTTCGGGGTTAATAATCTGTCGTTGGCTAGTGTGACTGTTAGGTTGAGAAACAATGAAGCACTATTCATCGATCAGCATAGAACAAACTATGGCCTTAATTCTCCAATGACCCGTCTTTGTCGTATTGTAAACTCAAGACAAGATCTGGACTTTTTTGGTTTGGGTTTACAACGATTTAAACAAGCACTAAATAACTAGTCCAGATCTTGTCTCGATGTCCCTTTTGTTTGTCAATGCTTCTTTTCTTCTTTTTTTAATGTTTTAAACTATTATTTGATTGTAATATTTAAACCCTATCAATTGTTTACATGGACAATGTCCGTTAATAAATAAATAAATAAATAGTGTCTGGACCAACTTTTATTCAAATTTATACCAACACCACAACTCATCAGTCAACATCATTCCAGCTCGAAGGATCATGTTTAGGAGTCGACGAGGTGTGAAGAATACCCCGTCCTAGGAGGAGAAAATTTTTAATAGTGGACCGCATTGCTGTGGAAGGAAGGTTAGGCAACTCCACTTACCTGCTGGTGATGAGGCGTGACGTGTGCTGGAACCTGGCTGGTGTAGCTGGCGGTCGTGCGACGCCGGTACATCTTGTACGGAGCCGGCGGTCTAGCTAGCTCAGCTCGCTTGTTGAAAGCACTTAACTTGTTTTATGTTAGATTAGTTCTGTTGATTTAATGTTTTTTTCGGAACTCACGCGAAGAATTATTGTTACCTGAATTGAGCTAGGAAATGAGACGGATATGGATAGGTATAGATTTGGTTGAGAATTGATCCGAACAGCAAGTTTAAGGGACCACTTTACCCAATGTATAAAATTGACTATTTTACCTATAATTAAACATCCACAGTTCTTCAATTCTTTTTTTGGTAGATTAAAAAAAAATAATTTCCAGACATCCGTATTTTGTCTCTAAAATTCTCCACGTTGTTTTCAATGATATTTCAAGCTAGTTTTGAATGTATTCCATTAAAAGAGTAACTACATCCATAAATAAAAATAAAGTTATATTGAATGTACCGTACCTATTGTATAAACATTTTTATAAAATATGTATTTGTATTTTATATTGGATTAAATATATAAATAAATTAAATAAGTAAATAAATAAAAATTAAACAAATTTTATTAGTATTGAACGATAATATTACATGAACTTATTTATTTTGCATTTTTTGCAATTGTTTTACACAGCAAAAGGACCGAAAGTTATTTACAGTAATGAATTACAACACAGAACACTCAGGTTTGAAAAAAAATCACAATAATTTTTTGTCTTCTCACCGGAAATTGAACCCGGAACCTTCAAGTGTCCCGTGGTTCAAGTATCTCAGCCATTACACAACGAAGTTCATCATTATTATCAGTTCTATGGACTGTTCATTAAAAATGAACTTAAATAATTTAAAAACTAAAAAAAAAAAACACTTAAGATTTTCTAATAATTCCTCGAGTACCTACTACATAAAGGATAGAACTTTTTTTCCTACAGGAGTTAATTCAGGTCAGAAAGGGTTAAGTAAGTTTTTCATTATTTTTTTATGCTGATATTTGAATTGACAGTTTTTTTTTTAATTGACTTTCTAAATGTATATACTATCTATTTTATCTACTTAGATTTAAAAAAAAGAAATAAACCAATATTGACAAAAACGCAACAATTATTCACTTTGTTTTTTGGTGGAAATACCAAATTAAATTCTCCAATTAAAGGACGGCTAGTATTTACGTACGTACGCAGAATTGCATAATGGTGAATTAAAAAAATGAATTAGTATTGTATTGATTTCGTAAAAAAATAAAATCGCATAAACTTATTGTGTGTGGCAGTTGAAAATAACCAAGTAAACTTAAAACTTTTATTTGTGTTTTTATTGAATTGAATATTTTAGTTAGAATCTTTCTGTCAGAAAGGCTATAAAGGATTTGAATGGACTGTACATGCACTTGTTGAAAAATACCGTTGTTGCATAAAAGATAAAACGATAACATCACTATCAAGAATGAAGTATCGAATTAATTTGTTATGAGAAATACAGTCACCAAAATGACAGAAACCGGTCTGAAAATAGTATAATAACGTTGGGATTACCATCTTTATTTTTTCACTATGCCTAGGCGTAGCTTTATACCGGGTTTGTACGACTCGCCATTTCGGAGATGTGACGGAGAAACAAACAAACTCAATGGGATTTATGTCTCAATAAACGTAACATAAGTATATTGTGAATAAAATGAATAAATAAATAAACACACATTTATTTTCAGATTTATAAAATAAATATAGGCGAATTATAAAAAAAAAAAAATTGGAATAAGCCTGCAATAATAAATACACAGCTACATATTAAAAAATATTTACAATGCAAATTAATATTAATTTGGCAATTCTCAACCTGAGTACGGCCCATTGTTTTGCTGCGAACTGTTGCTAACTTAATACCCAATAGTCATAGAATGGTTTTCCTACGTTTGGGCTCCTCTGTAGCTTGGCGAATTATTACTCTGAGCTGTGAACAGTTTACCGTGAATTTAAAGCTGTATACATAATTAGTATTAAAAAAAGATTTCTTAACATAAAAAGACCAATTAAGTTTTTATAAATTTAGTTTAAGATGTAAATGTGAAAACATGACATAATAAAAATTGTCTTCAAAGTGCTCATTGTAATTGCCTAATATTGGATAGGGCAGACAATAATGCTTAGGAGTTATTATTGAAATGAATTTAAAGTGGAAACAGCAGATTGAAATATTACTAATAATCTTAAAAGACTAACATATATATTCAAAACAATTTGAAATATAATTAATGAACAGGAACTTTTAAAGATTTATTTTGCATTGTGCCAATCAATTTTGGAGTACGGTATAATCGGTTGGGGTGGCGCAAGTGACACAGTTTTAAATAGTGTATTTGTTGCACAAAAATCCATAAATAAAATAATACTCATAGTCCCGATACAGACATATACTGAAGAAATATTCCACAAATCACAACTTATGACACCAAAACAATTATACGCTAAAACAATACTCACTTAGAGATTCAAAAACTAACATTACTCAAATGAAAGACATAACCCCTACAATACATCACATACAAATATAAAATCACTAAATCCTCAACACAAAGACAACTTAAACAGATACAAACTAATACCATTTTCGGACAAAGGTATTTTGAGTATTATTCAATTAAAAATCTATAACCTACTTCCACTATCTATTAAACAATTAGAAACGAGAAAATGATTTAAAAAGCTATAAAAAAATGGATAGTGGAGCTAGGTAGAAGTAAAATGGATTGTCTCATTCGCAAAAACCAATATTGAATCAACTGCTACACAAGTGTATGGTTTTTAGGTTAGGTTTTTGTTATTTTCATTGTGCGTTTTGAAATATAAATAATATAGATGTACATATATACCTAGTTTTTAAAACAGTCAGAATATTTTGTTTATTATCTTTGTTTATTATGCTAGTCTTTCTTTTTTATTCTCAAATGTAAAAATATTTCAAAAAAGTATATTGTTAAGTGTCCTCGGCACGGGTAACCCCAGTGAGGTCAAATTATTTTTATTATTTTTTATAGTTTGTAAGATTATAATATGAATAAATAAATAAATAAATAAATACCGTGTCATCCATTCACATATAATATATGAACGTACACATATACATACTTGCTTATATAATACATTCAGCAACTTCCAAATATATAACTCCATAGAGAAGTTTTCTGTATAAAAGCAGTGTGTTGTTAAAAATGTCTACATTAACTCTTAGTTGACTATAATTATTACAGGTAGGTCTAATAAATGAATTCGAGGTAAAGTTGATTTTACAAGTTGGTGTGTAAGAAAGGAAATTAAATCTGAAAAAGAATGAGACGATCGCATTATATATCCTCGTATTAGGTACCTTCCATATTTTTAGTCACCTACAAAGGTGTGTGAGATTTTCATGTGTTTGTTTTGACGTTTAGTATTTTCATCTTTTATAACATATAAGAAGGGAGTTACTTTGTACGCGCATTTAATAAAAAGTCATAGTCACTTTTATTAATTTCAATCCCCCGTCACAAGCCGGCCGTAGGTGACTCAGCCATTTTTGCTTTGGATTTTCGTAACGAACGTTATTTACTACGTTAACTTTGACATCTGTACCACGATAATGAAGAAAAATGGCGGCATCATGAAACTGTTTATTTTTCAAATTTCACACGCGAATTTGAAATTTAACTTTTACCTCGTAACGTCGGATAATTCGAAAAAACATTTTACAAAAATAGACTTCAATGTCAAATGTGATCTAAAATATTATTCTTTCGATCGGAGGCCTATCGACCCCATCTGTCGCACACGAATAATGCAAAAGATAGTTTTTTTGTTGATTTCTTCCAGTATATCCCCGTATTAGCTTTCATATGCTTATTCGGGGCCCTTTGCTATCTACATAATTTAACACCTTACGCTAGAGTCTAGCCAGAGTTTGCGAATATACGAGACCACTAATCGAAAATTCCTTAAGTCGTTAAAATTACTTGCGGCATGCGTTGACCCTTTTTATTCATGTACTCATGTAGGTGTTCTTACGAGCAAGTCTATACATAATCTGATGTAGTTGTAATTTAAAACGATTCCCTACGAGCGTACATTCCAATATCATAATGTAGAGGATAATTAAAATATTGTGACATTTGAATGTGCTTTTCTTTTTGTCATATAAGCGTGCAAAGAATAGATATTATCCAGATAATTACTAACGATATTCTGTTGATTCATTATGTATTTGCTTAAATGTATATTATACATATGACTCGGAAACAAACAAACAAACCATTATGCCGTTTCCCCGTAAAGGTAGAAGAGAGAACAGAACGCCATATCACTCTATCATTAAATACATATTTCGCTTCCTCTACATTCATTCATCTTCTCATGCACGCGCGCCGATTCTTCCAACTTTCAGCATATCCATCTTCAAGTATTTCTTTGATTTGGTTATGCCATGTCTTTCTCGGTCTTCCTCTATTTGTGCATCCATCAACATTCGCATTGTAAATATATTTAGCAGTTATTTTGCAGTCCATTCACTCTACATGTCCAAACCAACGCATAGCTCTTTTCTTGATTTTTTCGATAATGCTTATCTCAGCCTTACATTATGTACGGATCTCAACATTTGTGCATTTATCGTACATAGTTTCGCCTCGCATTAGCCCGAGAGATCGCATTTTGACAGCATTCAGCCTACTTTCATCGATTAAAAGAGGGTATTAAAAGGGTTCTCTCATTACTAGAACGAAGAGTTAGCCCATGCTGTGATAGAGGTTGGAAGAGCTCTCTCAGATAAACAGGCGAAGTGAGATTATTTAAAATATTGTGAAGAAGTGATAGAATGTGAATGTTATTTCTGTGCCTGATACTAAGCCAGTGTAGTTACGTAAATAATAAGTAACAAAATTTTACTCGTTCTTTCAAATAAGTATGTTCAAAGTAATGGTCAATTTTTTTAGCTCTGCATGAAGATTAAAATTAAGATTATTCACCTGGGTTGATTTTATTTCAAATTCCGCTTAGTAAATATGATATTATTTATTACACTACTAATTCTTAAAAAGGGGAAAGTCAGTGCTATACAACCTCCTGACGTCACTGCGACCTGTGAGGATATATTGTGACGGGTTCCCGAGAATAGTTCTCGCCCTCTAAGCCAAGGTATTGCTTCTGTGTGGATAACGAGAGTTCTCATTTTGCTAAATATTCCCTTCCAAGCCCAGATCCGCAAAGAATCAAGATATTAGGTAGAAGGCAATCTCATTAACATACTCAAACATTTGCCGGTTGATGCCGCTGGTCAATTAATAAATGTGTTTGTAGTGTCTAGAGTCGATTATTGTAATGGTATCAACGCAGGTCTACCAATGAACAAAATGAATCGACTACAATCTGTATGAATTAAATGCCACAGCGAGACTTAATTTTGGAATCTCTAAGTTCAGTCATATCACTCTACTACTTCGGAAATTTCACTGACTACGTTTTCCACTGAGGGTGGAATACAAACTCTGTTGGTTTATGTACAAGTCACTCCACAGCTCCGGAGTATATACTCAGATGAGGGAACTATGCATTCCAGATGAACTAGCTGACAGGCATTTTACGCTTAGATC
The DNA here is from genome assembly GCF_059751315.1 of Micrasema longulum. Lineage (NCBI taxonomy): Eukaryota > Metazoa > Arthropoda > Insecta > Trichoptera > Brachycentridae > Micrasema > Micrasema longulum. The sequence continues at coordinate 205,569 of NW_028278092.1, forward strand.
AGCTACGTCTATGGCATGGAATACTTTTCCATCAAAGGTGCGAGGCTGTGAGATTCGAAAAAAAAAATTAGAACCCATTTGTTATCTAAATTATTTGACATAATCCGTGGCATGTGATAACAAAATAAATTGTCTTACTTAAATTATAAACTTAAATATTCCAATTAAATTAATGTATGCATAAAATCACTTTGCTAAGCGCCCTTGAGGTATTATAATATGAAAATAGCGCTATATACGTTATCCATAATGACATGGTCAGCTCACATCAACACATGTTCCGAAAACGGAAAAAATCCTATGTATGAAGCCTATGTTAAATCTAAAATATGTTTTATGCAAAAACTATGGGGAACAGGAAACAAAAATGACATAAACAGACTACAACGAGAGCAAAATAAAATATTAAAGCTAGTATATGACCCCCTTTATCTAACACCAACTAAATAAATCCAAAAAACTAAACAATTAAATGTAAGTACACTTTTTCAACTAGAATCTTTAAAATTTATTTATAAGTTAGCTAGTGATATTTTTGTAGACAAAGAACTAAAACTTGAAAAAAAAATGTAATAAACATGGACATAATACAAAAATATCAGAACAATACCACATACAACATTCCAGAACAAGACAAGGACAATCGAGACTAATAAATCTGGGACTGAAATTATACAATAAACTACCAGACAAAACTAAACAAAAGACTTACAGAAACTTTTCAAAAGGCGTTAAAAATATAATTATCAATAGATAGTAAAATATAATAAAATGAATGTACTAATCCGTAAGGGTTAAAATACTAAGATTTGGCCAGTGATCTCCCGAGGATATGGCTTTTTTATGATGTGAATCATCACATCCTGGCTAATTTGTCACTAAACTGTTTAAGATTTCATTTTCCTGGACAAATCATACGAAAATAAATGTAATTACTAGCCAGCTTAGAACTAAGATTTGAACAGTGTCTAGTGTTCGCATATCAATATAGCATAGTATAACTTACTTTTACCTGGGACTAAAAGTTCATGGAGCCAAATTCCAATACCGTTCATTCACCCAAATGTAAATGAAAATTATAAGACTCTTATGCTAACTCGGTACTCTTGAGTAGCACAAGAGCGACATAATTCGCATAATGTTTAATGCGCGATGAGATGCGAAGTACAGAAAAAAGCAAATATATAAATTGGCATAATACACGAATTCGTAAGTAAAATATTTTTGCGCTAACAATATTTTTTATCACGTATATTTTATCCGAACGTTCATCGAAATGCTACGTAAGTAATCTTAGAAATACATTTCCGGAACGAGGGGATACGTGACATTGTTTTTGAGAGGAAATATTCATATTTGGCAGAAGTATGCTACGGAGGAAGAGATAAATAAGTCACACGAAACTTTAAAGCGGATTAATAATTCGCGATATGATAAATTTGCGTAGAAAACCAAGTGTGCGATAAATTATTTAAATGCACGATATTTTGTACTGCGGAAGATGCGAAATGTGACACTCCGCCGTTGTGTTATTCTTGGCGAAGCCATGAAAATGTCGAAAAAACTTGTTTAAAAATTTAAATAAAAATCACAAATTATATTAATTTGATGTGCGAGTGAGCAATGGAAATTTTAGTTATGTTGGCATTCTTGAAATGCTGGTCCAAGATCTTTCAATCTTCTACCTAAAGATTACAAAACATTAAATCACTGATACCGTTTAAAGTAGGTTTGAGGTCTTGGATTAGCATGGAAGGAATAAATAGATAGACACCTACTTTAAAAAAATATATAAAAAATTAATAATAAAATACTGCAAATAAACCCTGTCTTTTGTTCTATCAGCATATGTTAATCTTGTTTGTTTTTTTTTCTTTCTTCATGTCATTAAAAAAGTGAAAAAATTTAAAAAATCATTAAAAAAGGAATGGCCCACGCTCAGACGTTGAAGTCTTTGTGGGCATTTTTTCCAAATTATGTGATGGCTTAGTTTTAAGATGTCTTTTTTAAAGTGTATTTTTGTAATTAAAATTGTAAAAAATGTAAATATATGGATGGAAAAAAACAAAAAAAACACAAAAAAAAGAATTATCGAAAGATTACCCGATTTGATATGACGTAATTACAGTTATTTAGGATGATGTAGGTAACGAATATTAAATTATACGCAATGAGGATTACTTGCGGTTTATTTCAAAATAAGTTTGGTTAGAACAATTTATAATTAAGAGCTTTAGAGATTAAAACGTCGCGTAACCGTCGGGAGGCTGTCGGCATGGAAAAGAGAGCGTTTTCTCTTGTTTTCTTGCTTTATAACGTTTTAACAGCACCCTCTGATGGCTGGTCTTGCATTTCGTCCAATGTCCAGGCACGTGGCTTTCCTTACAGCTGATAGCGAAACACCTCGGCTGTATGTGAGATTTGCTTGAATCTTGATTACCAAAGCATAAATTCAATGACAAATAGTAATAATAATGACAATTAAAGTAATTAAAAAATAAGTATACACGTAAATATGGTACCCATAGAAAAGTAAACATAGAAAGCACTTTAATCTAAAAAATGTAAATTACCGTTCATCATTTTTGAAATGATTAAATAGAGTTGATTTATATAAGCTATACCTGAAGTGAAAAATATCAGCAACGTCCGAATAGTTATTGCCGAGAACATGGAGTCGATTCAGAATAGCATTATACGAGTATACGGTACGTGAATTGTTGCAACTAAACGGAGGTACTTGACGATAGATAAGAAAAAAAATGTTAAATAACGAAAAAAAATATAGATAAAAAAATAAATATATAACAAGTACATACTTGTAGCGTTTTAATGACATACTTTACTACAACCCTTCATATTTATAAATAATAGAAAAAAAATTTACATCTTCTATATTATTTCTTTTGTAATATTTTATATTCATCCCCTTTCTCTTCCTTAATCTGTTCTCCTTTCCTCTTTCATTCTCTTTTTCCATTGAGTAGAAGTATTGATTTAAGATAATTTATATACAATTACAATTATATCTATTTTCGTATGTCTTCAGCTTTTTTATTTTTATTTTCCATTAAATATGTTTTGTGACTTGAATTACAAAAACGAAACTTTCATTTTATTGGTTGGTTGAGGAAATAGCCATTTGGTAATAAAGTACAGTTAAATTATTTACAAAAAGTTAAATAAATATATTGACTTATCAATACTAAAAATTCATTTTGTTTTTACAAGCTGTTTGTTAACTTCATAAATATTCCATTTGCTGTTTAGATAATATATTAATAATGTGTATGTGTATCTAACTACTACGTACAAGTGCAAATGTGTTGTGAGAAATTGTTTACCTACCAACGAATACCATTATAAATATCTGATTCTATATTTTTCTCTTGTTTATTTCTAAGCCTCAAATTTCTAAGACGCCATGCGTCAGTGAAAATAACATGGGTTAAGAATATTCCCATACAGTGCCTACGTCTTTGAAACTTGTGAATAGGTTCCTTTTATAATAGTGCTTTGCAGAAGGGAGGGGAGAAATTTTTCCATTTTATTTCTCCATTCATCGCGTATTATGGAGCCCAGTCTCCATAGAACTTCGGGAGGTATTTTGCTACAATGTCGCGAGTATTTTGTATTGAATGGTGAATGTTCTAGAGCAGGGGTTTCAAAACTGCGGGCCGCGAGTTGAAACTGGCCCGCACGCACCTTGAATTCCGCCTGCGAGCGTAACAGTACCATACGACCAGTGAAAAAAATAGAACCATCAAAGAGCTCTTATTTGTATAATATATATTTTTTTAAATTGTATTTTACGCCTTGATAAAATACGGTTATATAACCTTTACTGAATAAACGGGAAAATTTCAGTATGGTGGAGAAGACTTAGAAAACCGATTCTTCAATGAATGCGAAACTTTTTGGCTTATTAAAAAATGCGAAAGTTATGAACCGTATTTTTGAATTAATTATGCGGTAATACAGTAAACGAGTGTGACGTACCTCACACTAGTCATCATCATAATCTCGGCAGCCCTGGGTGGGCCTTGGCTGTATCCAGTGGTGCTATTCTAAACCGCTTTCGCGGCCGTAGAAAACACATTTATCTCGCGTATGTTGTACGCGAATACGCGAAATAAAAGTATTTTCTACGGCCGCGAAAGCGTTTGGAATATCATCCCTGGAGTGTCCTCCACTCTTGACGGTCTACTGTCCTTTCTATCCAGTTCTTTACTTCTAACGTTGTGGTATCCACACTGATGCAGTCCATCCATCGCATTTTGAGCTTTCTGGGTTTTCATCGTCCTTATGGTGCAGAAAGCGTAAGCGTTCAAAGGGGTTTTCATCGTCTTTATGGTGCAGAAAGCGTAAGCGTTCAAAGGGGTTTTCGTCGTCCATTTGAATTATATGTACAGTCAGTCACACAACTAGTGTCAACCGTTAATCACAAACCACAAGTTTGACTAGGGAAGATTAACTAGGACTGACTGATCTTGACTCTTTCTGAAACTGTCGTACTTTCCTTGAGATCAGATTCTGACTTCTAATCCTGGCAATAATTTAAAGATATATTCTGAAACCGATATGCGATATGCGAAAATACTTCGGATACTAGCGCGAGGGGATGAATAAAAAAAACGCGCCCCTTTTGGTTCCAGCTTCAGCCGCAGTTGACTTAATACTGGCAGTGGAATGAGACGATAAGTAGATGGGCTATGAGTTTTGGGAGTTTGTGAGAGCAATTTTATCTGTGCATTTGCGCAGCTACAAGGAAAAGGGGTTTCGACCGAAAAAAGCTGTCTTGGTTATGAAATTTGCATCTATGGAAAGTTTGAGCGTTAGAGATTGTTGCGTAGCATTAATAACCGGAAATTGGTCGAAGTAGTGGTCGTCAAGAATTACACCTGTAGTTAAATCTTAATATAAAAAGGAATCGGAGATAAAACATAAAATAGCACACAATCTCAAAACGGTTGGTAGTTAGTGATTAATTTCACTAATAATAATTTTCTCCTAGTCTCGATAATTAAAAATACAAATCTTTTGTAGATTGAATTTCTCTATCGAAGAGAAAGTTAATTTACCTAAAGATAGTATTTCTTTAAAATGTTAATACAAATGTCAGCATTTAATAATGAAACTTTTAAATTAAAATAAGAAAAATACGTTACTTTAGTTGTGACCACTTTTATTTAAAAAAAAAAACTATTTCTTTTTTATAAGAATCATCTATTGAGCTTTTATTTTAGACGTCCATATTCCCATATCAACAATGTTTTCTCTCTCGGTTGCAACAAATTTAGATCTAAATAACTCCCTGGGGAGGAAATCCAGCCTGTCTAGAAACATTTGGACACACTTTAAACATTGTTGATATTAAAGTTTATTGACGTCTTTTTGGCAAACAGTATAAAAATATGTTTTATTGCAGGTTAAGAACGCGCCACGTTTCGTTGAAAAGTTTTTGCAATTAAATTTGAAGAAAAGTGAATCCTATAGCCAAAACCTAAAAGTTTTGAGACCCCTGTTCCGCTAGAGACTGGAGCTAGACTGACGCGTTGCCTTAGAACTTTTGGAACATATTTTAAGGGCATTTTATGGCAGGCTTTCAAACTTTAGCGTATCACGAATCATGAAGTGCACTTTAATTTACAACTTACCCGTAAATAATTTGCCCTTCCTTTTATCACGACTTCTACCCATACAACACGCTACTGATTTAAAAAATACATATAAAAAACCAGCTCAAGGATCAATAAAGTATGGATTATAATAACGACTAATATATCTGCTACAATTTGCTTCTCACGAGTATAGTAACGGCTAGAAGGCAACAAAATTTCTGAAATTACATACAAAGTCTCTGATTTCAATTTTATTGATTGAATCGGCTTTGATTTTGTAACACGATTCTATTTGCTGTAAGGTTTACCTGAAGCAGAATATACAAGGTATTTCGTACTTGCTCAATGTTTTATAGCTCGAAGTTCGTTAAGTTCATCATCATTCCCTTATCAGCACCAAATGGTGCATAGGGCACTGCATAAGTGGCTACATGAAATCCGGCAAATCTCGATCATTTGTTACGTAAATGCAAGAGGTAAGATGATCAATCTTATTAACTTTACTAGCACAGGAACCAATAAATTAAGCACCAAAAACGTAATTTAAAATACACATTTGTAATTTGAATACTACAGTGGTAGTGTCGCTAACTTATGAATCAGAGGTTCGAGATTCAAACATAGCTTTGCCACAAGTCGATTCACATTTTTCAAACTGTTGCTTCCAGTATTTAGAAATGGCTATAAAACAGAAATACACATGTATATTTTTCCTTGAAAGAATGAATCGAAATTGGTCAATCTTGCCAAGAATCGAACCTGAGACTTTAAACATGGTACGCAAACGGACCGCAAGGCAGTCTTATTCACATTCTGTTTTCTTTCAGTATTTAAACCTATGAATATGCTGCTCGCCAGATAATAATACCAATGCTCTCATAGTGATAGCAGTGCAAAATATATGTTAGCGTAGGCATTCTTATCTTGGGACGACTTTACCTAGCCATTTACTAAAAATCATTTGTCGTGTACGAGGCTTGGAAAAAATCACGAAATATTTAAATTTTAGATCCAAATACCTATTTTTATTTCTAAATTACTACCTATACATGTTTGTATGAATTAATATGTCGATTTTTGGCCATTTTGGACGCGTAGTAGATTTTTAATAGACAAACTAGAAAGACGCGTTTTGGTGTGAATTTTCAAGATTATTCCAGAGCAAAAATGACAGACGCCCGCTCAAGTTCCGTGGCTTGTTCATGACTTTTTGAAAAAAAAACAAACCGCATTGATTTCTCAGCCACCGTATTCACCGGACTTGGCCCTTTCGACTTTTTCTCTATCTCAAAGATGAAGACTATGAAAGGACGGTGTTTTGCAGCCATAGAAAAGATAAAGAGCGAATCGCTGAAGGAACTGAAGGTCATAACAGAACATGCGTTCCAGAAATGTTTCCAGGATTAGAAAAACGCTTGCGAAGGTGATTATTTTGAAGGGCACAGTATTAATATTGAGGAAAATATAAAGATTTTTATTTAATAAAAACAAGTTTTGTATTTTATTTTATCAAATTGTGTATTTTAATTTACATGGTCGCGGACACGGAAAGAAGTTATACATATTTATGTTTGATTTTAATTTAATTTGATGAATTCGTCCTACTTTTTTACGTATTTTAGTGATTGATTAGACTTATCTTTAGTGTTTTCTGTATCATTAAAAACTAAAATTTAAAAATGCTCTCATGTTATCAATCATATACAGCGGAATAAATGTTTATTAAGTAATATGTTATCGTAAAACAGACGTCAGTAAGTGACAAAGATATATATTTAAGTGGTAGTAAACTCGGATTAAACAAATAGTAGTGATATTGAAAGTATGGCTTATACGAGAAATTTCTATTCGAATTTCCTGTAGATTCCATTAAATCAGCGATTAGCCGCCTTGATAAATACAGCTGTCCATTATTTGTAACCCGCGAATGGCCGAACTTTGTAAACAGGACCGAATTTTAAAATTCTATTTTTGGACCGTGTGGTTATCTGGCCTTCATGAAGCACGTAAAAAAGATCAAAATATTCTGCGGTTAGAATAGGTACGAGTACTTTTAAAGTACCCGGTGTACCTTTAGGCCCGGATAGGGGATCGATGACGATGAATACCTATTATTATACATACTGGGTAGGTCAGTAGAGCAAAGTGCCCATATTTTGGACACCATTTTGTTTTCATGATGTAGAATTCAAAATACGAAACAATTGATTAACGAATTGGAACCGACTATTACTTTTTTAAACATTCAATTGTTTCTAATAAAATTATCACCCATAGCAACGGAAAAAAAAACATGTTTTTTTTTTGTTGGTAAAACCTTGTTTTTTGACGTGAGAAAAATAGGATCTCAGATACAGTGGGTTCCTAATTTTGGATACAATAGATAAGGTCAACAAAAAACAGCCAACGAGGAAATTTTTATCCCAGACATTCAGAGCAAATAAATTTAGCTTTTTTGTTAAATCCTGTACACTTCTCGTAATCCTTCCCCTGAAATATTTACTGCATCTAACCCATTCTTCCTCAAGTGTATGTTCCTTATCTAGGCACACCATATACTGAGCATCCACAGAATCTTTAAAATTGCTGCATTTGAATTGTATCTGAAGTATATACTTAAAGAGCTTACTTGTGGTTCCCTTTTTTTCATCGTTTTCCTGCAGGCGACTGATTTCGGGTCTCTGAAATTAGAAATGGTTGTGTATTTAACATATTTGAGAATTATTTACATATATAAGAACTTATTGTTACGCACACTAAAGCAGAGATTGTTAAATAATTGAATGGACTATATAAGGCTAATATTCAGGTGTTTTGAAAAGGAAGGGGATTTCGGCTAAAACTATTAAAAAATTTCAAAAACATTTGATTATGTACCTTCCTAATTTTATGTAGTATTTTATTGTTATTTATATATCTATAAAGCATAATGTAATTCGATACGTTTAAAAAACAACCGTTTATTAGATACCTACATATTTATAAGACCTACATATTGTATTGTTTTACCATAAAATGCTTGTATTTTAATTTAGTACCTGTCATGTAAAAGTCCAATGAGCGATATAATAATAAATGATATTTATATAAAAATTTAAGCAAATAAAGAAGTCTCACTTACAACTCGAAATTTTGATAACTTCCTTAAGATTGGCTTATTTATTAAAAGAAAAAAAAATTACATTACTTAAAAATAAACCAAATTAAAGGCCAATTATAGTTTTCTATGTGGAAGTAATACAATGCGAAAAAAGAAGAAAGCGTACTTGTGTAAAGCCACCAGTATAATTCCACTTGTAAAAAAACAATAATAATAAAAAAGAACATAGGGTATACCAAGGTATTGTTGGCACCCCCCTGGCAATTCGCACTCTCTTATTCAAACTCAAAAAAGACGGTTTGTAATTTTAGTATCAAAAACGAAATACTTGAATTTATCAAGTTTAATTATATATTTGAACACTGGCCATAATTAATCGTTGTTATTATGTTGATATTCCTATTTATAAGCATCTGTTAATGTGCTTTACTAAAACGTTCGAGAAACCGAGAGTTTCTAAAGATTTTTTTAAGGATAGAGCTGTGTTGAACTTTAATTTTCAGCAAGGTTAGTAAAAAACTTAACTATATTATATTTACCAGTGATTGAATACATGTTTGTTAAGCTAATTTTGTATCAAATGTGATTATTTTACTAAGAAATCATCTTTTTTAATAGGCGCTACCTGTACAAAGAAAAAAATTTACAATATCAGAGATTGGCATTGTACCAATAACTAACATGTTGTAGTGTTATTCGTTAATATTTTAATTATTTGCACATGCCAATCAGTATTTTACATGCATTATTGATATTTTGTTTGTTTATTATTTGCGACAAATAAAGCAAATTATTTTAGCATTTAGTACAAAAAAAATTGGCTTATATATAAAAAATATATATTCCGAAGAAGATTTTTTTGAGACAATTTTTTTAATAGAAAGAGCGTTGATATCTTCATCTGATTCAGATTAAGTTATACTTTGTCTGTTTGTTATAATATTAAAAATCCATTAAATAATTATGAAAAATACCACTTTTCTTTCCATATGCAAAATTGCTGTGCCAATTAATAACTAAAGGTGCCAATAAATGACTGAAATAATATATTTTCAATCATATTTATTTATCTTAAAAAATTTAAATATCCTCTGAATATCCATTAAAAGTTTAAAATCAACTAACGTTTGCTGATGCAACAAAAAACGTTAACATTCAAATGATGATTGTTTAATTTATACATAAATACTGACTCAATCCATACGCTTAAAGTGCCAATCATTGATGGTTTTACCCTATGTTTTTATTTTTAATCGAGTTATTTGAATTCAAATCTTTAAAAACCACATTACCCAATGCTCCCCTGTGGTGTTCTAATATCGAGTTCGCAAATAGCAGATGCGGCTATAATGCATCAGCCACAAGCCACAACGAAGATCTTTACACTTTGATAGCAACACAAATTGCGAATTCAGTTTGGAGGCTATGAATTCAAAAGGCTACCAGATCTGAATTCGTTATTTGGAAATGGATGAGTACCGTCCGACAGAATGAGAATTGTAAATTTTAGAAAACAGAAATTTGTAGCGTAATCGTTGCATAATGAGACTGAAATAATTTAATATTTTATGTACGCAAAGAAATACGTGACTGTATATTTCAATGGAAATTATTTAAAATACTTCAATAAAATATTCGTAACAGATTTGTGAAATTTTATAGAGGTGCCACTTTATTATGCTTAATACAAGTTTACAATGTTGTAATTTGTGAATAACTTTTGTTTCGAATGTACTACCGTACATTCACGGAGACTGGACCGCTGTACACGTGCAAACCACGAGCCCACTGCGTGATATCGCATGATTGGCCTATTTCACACCACGGCATGATAAAATACAATAAGGCGGATCGATATTTCTTGTTTTACAATTATTTATTTATTTAATGCCTAGCAAACCTAATACCAGGGACGAACCGTGTAAAGAAGCGATTATGCGTAGCTTACCATTATAATGTTAACTGTAATTTTATTTACAGAAAAACAAATAAAAAATTACTATTAATTTTAAATCGTTTCCACCGTTTGTATTTTTATCCTAATATAAATATATTTATATTAATTAAGCGCGCCCAGCACCTGCGGTGAGTCAAGAATCTAGCCGATTATTCCAGCTTATTTTTCCATACAAATAAGTATACTTTATTTTGAATCTATAAACCCCAGTGCAGGTTTTTTCTCCTAGATTAAACTGGCAGATTACACAGATTATTTGAAGATTCTTGATTTGGAAAACAGTATTTCAAACATTATTTCTTAAGCGCTATTTTTCTTTGAGATGGTACTTTTGATATAAGACCATTTATTTTCATGCGTCATATTGCAGGACATATGACGCTCGACGCGGCCGTTTTTAGCACTATTTAGAACAATTCTGCTAATTGACATTTCAATTGAATATTTAATGTCGACTGAATTCGTAGTGCTATTTTTTAAAAAGTTATGTTATGGATAATAAATCTATACATTTATAATATAATATATCACGAAGTTACGTAGCTTGAGTTGATTCCATGGATCAGAGTTGTTGCATCACATAGAATCACAGAAAAATATAAATTTAAAGTATATATTACTTACATTATATTATGTACCTTCTATGCAGGTACAAATATATGACATTTTTTTATAGCTTACCTGTAAATAAAATTACCATTTGCCACTGCCCAATACCCAGTACATCATGAGACTGACTAATTTTCAGTCAATTTCCTATTGCATGATTTTTACCTGAGAGTACCTACTCGCTAAATTTAAATAATGATTTTGATAAAATTATCATTAAAATCTCTTTTGTAAAGATGTACTATATTATTTAATTCGGGTTGTGGTCCCGTGGCTAGTATTGCAGACTCACGGATCAGAGGTCCGAGGTTCGAACTCCACTCTGCCTCAACTTTATTTCTATTTTCTTATAGTGAGTCATTTACAACTCGTTGAAAATGGTCCTCAAAATTGAAATATTTGGGTAAATTATAAGAACGTTAATTTGCCTATTTCGTCATTTTTTGAAAATAATATTTAAACGAGGTGTTTTTTTTTATATTTAAATCATTAACTATGGAGTTTCATAAATAATATGAAAATATAAATATTATCAAATTTAAATAAATGCAACCGAACCTAATAAATGTCAATCCACTTTAATTTGATCGTGACGTTTAGATTGAGATATGTGTGAAATAGACTATTCTCCGTCGGATATCACACGACTGGTTTGTTGATTTGGAAATTCTTGTAATAATGAACAGACTTCATAATCATAATTTTAACTTGTTTGTAAGTATATCTGCAAGCCCTACGCATTGTTTTACGTAACACTGAATATTCGTTTTACGTTATACAGAAATGGGAAATGCAATTGCTTTAATACAGAACTCACTCACTCACTGATAATATCCTTATTCTATAACTGTAACAAGGATAGCATTCCCATTTGTATATTACCACGATGCCTAGGCGTACCTTAAACTTAATAATTCACCACTGTAATTGGGCCTTCTGGCCTGTTGTGGTGCAAAAAAATGAAATGAAATGAAACTTTATACCAAGTATATGAGTAAGGCTCTCTCAGTAACACGTTGCAGAATTATCCGACAATTACTATAACTCGCTGTTTTTTTAGTAGATGAAAGCAAAAAATCAGGGCTTATAATTCGCCGATACTCGTGTGTCGAATATATTATGTACATAGTAGTTTGCCGCATGCTTTGTTCCTTTAGAAGAATTGATTCAGAGGGTGACTGATAACTCAGAACTTACCCAAATATTTAAGAAGAATAGATAATACTAGACAGGTTGGTTAGACGGCCAACTGTGAAACTTGTGTCGTGGGTTCGATTCCCGTCAGTTACAAGAAAAAAAATTAAGAAAGGTTCTTTTCTCAATTGGTTTGGGTGTTGTGGTGTATTTTTCATTATCTCCTTCCGTATCTCCCCTGTCCCACCTACTAAAAAGCCTCTAGAGGCTTTGCGGGTTAGTCCAAAATAAAAAAAAGAAGTTCGAGAGAATATGCGCATAAATATATATATTCAGGTTCAGAACTGCTGAAATGAAAGTCTAAGGTCCATTACTGGAAAAACGCTCCTAGACAGAATCCATAATACCATATTTAGAGATACGTGTAAAATAGAGGTTATCGTACGATGGAGCAGATCCAGACGAAGATACTGGAGGGACCATGTAGGCAGGATGACCAGTGATAGACTTGTGTACGTTGTAGCCAATGACATCCTACCTGGACAACGTCCGCCTGGAAGACCACCCAAGAGATGGAGGAACAGTTAAATCTCATCTGAGGAGGACTATTAGTTTTCTGTAACACAGATTTTAAGATCTCTTATAAGATAAAAAATAAAGAAAAAATCAATAAATAAAATCAGTAAAAAGCTTTTACACTTTTGCAGTACGAGGGTTGTCTTTTAGGATTTGCATATAGAGCTGAAGTAAACCTGTAGATAGCTTTTTGTTTTTAGACTTTATTGTTTTTCGAAATATGTCTCCACGAAGATTAATACATTTTTCCATGCGCTCGAACTAGCTCTGGAATTAGTTATTCCACTCGTTTGTTGGTCGAAATTGCATTTTTGAAGGCGTTAACTGAAATTTTTGACTACGCAGTCTGTTCTTGTTTTTTGGAAAGGAAAAAAAATGTAAGGACTTAGGTCGAGACTGTACGGAGGGTAGTCTAGCGATTCGACGTTTTGATGCTCTAAAAATAAAATTGTCTTGCGAGCTGTATGCAAACTTATTTATTTATTTATTTTATTTATTTATTAACATACACGGCATAATTGCCTTTTACAAATTTATAATATAAACATATAAGGTTTGATATTTTTTAAACTACATATTTGCACTCAAAACTAAGGAACAATAATCAAGCCTAAAAATTATATAACATAATATTTTTAAAAAAAAAAGTTTAAATAAAACAAAAGTTTGAAATAAAAAGTATACGAGAACTTTAAAAATTAATATAAAAAGTAAATCAAATTTTAAACATAATAAGGTTTATAATAAAAATATATATAAAAAAAAAAAAACAGAAAATCATATATGAAGTAACTACATTAAATATGATTACTGCTCATCTTTGAAAAAATTTATAAGGTTTGTTCTATAAGAACAATACCCCACATTAAATATATCCGATATGTGGGAACAACTATTGCCGAGTTCATGAAGTCGGCTTAATACGGCATTACAATTATACACTGTGCGTGAGTTGTTACTGCAAAACGGTGGCACCCGCCTAGTTATCCTTCCAGGCACCCTGAAGTTGACGAGTGACAAAAGTTCTGGGCAATCCCATATAGAATGCACAATTTTATACAAATTTAACAGGTCTATAATTTTTCTTCTATCGTTAAGTTTAAGCAAATTTAATGTTTTTAATAAAAAATCGTAATTTAAAAATTCATGACTAATTCCAAGTTTAAAATTTATGTATCTTAAGAATTTTTTTTGGACCCTTTCCAGAGAATTTTGATGACAATTGTAGTAAGGAGTCCAAATTGTCGAGTTGTACTCTAACTGACTTCTCACTAAAGAAGTATACATCAACTTCAAAGTGCCTATGTTTTTGAATTCATTAGTCACACGTAACACGAATCCCAACATTTTCAGAGATTTACTAGTTATGTTGTTAATGTGACTAATGAAGGATAATTTTTGGTCGAAAATGACGCCTAAGTCGCGCACCTCAGAAGTTGAGATTAATTGAGTATTTCCCATCAGATAATCGAATAATATGGGATTTTTTATTCTAAAAAATCTCATTACCTGGCATTTTTTAATATTCAATTGCAGTTTATTAGCAGAGCACCACTGAAACATTTTATCTAAATTACGCTGCAGAATATTACAATCATTTACAGTATTGATTATTTTAAAAATCTTCATGTCATCGGCAAACAGCAATATCTCCACATCATCAAATACATCCATTACATCATTAACAAAGATGATGAAAAGTATTGGTGAAACTTGCATTATCTTAGTGGAGGATGATTCAGGGTTGGTTTTTCGAAGCTCAGCGATGACTTCTGACTAATAAATGGTTGTATACCAATATTGGCAGTAATAGTTATTTGACCTTGCAGAGGAATTATTGCAACACGACTTGCTTTGAGACAAATTTCGCGACTATCTTTTTAAACACACTTCGAGAACGGATGACTTTTGTGGGCTTTTCTTTGCCTTGCAACATCTTAACAGACGATTGACGTTTATTTTTAGGTTTACATGAGTAAATCCACAATTTATCACCACTGATAATGCTGAACACATTTTTAAAGTTTCTTGTGTTGAAACAGTTTAGAGTTCTTTTGACACCAATTGAAAATAGCTTCTTTCTGCTTTTCGGTCAACAGATGCGGTATCTTAAGGGAAACAACATTTTTGAGACATAACTTATTACGCAAATTTTTTTGACGTCAGGTTTTTGAAATACCTAATAATGCCCCAATCTCGCGATATGTCACATGTTGATCTTTCTTGATGAGCTTGCACACAGAATCGACGTGTTCCTGGGTAACTTCAGTTTTTGGTGCACCTGTCCTTGGATCGTCGCTTAGACTCAGGCGTCCACGTTTGAATTCACCATACCAACGAGAAATTGTCAACTGATGTGGTGTTTTATTGCTGAAAACAAAAACCAACTTGGCGAGGCATCCTTGTTGAGATAATTGTCTTCGAAAGTTGTAAAAAAATATTACGAGAATTTTTTTTTTGTTTAATTCCATTGTTCGAAAAACTTGTCAACTTTGACAATTTGCTGTAGCTACAACACTAAATGTGTCGCACTGATATTAGATTTAGGTTACCTAAGATGGTTTGTTTTTAATAGTGACTATATGATAATGATAATTTGATTCGTGGCGCCCTCTGTGTCCCTGTATACAAAAATTAATGGACAATCCTCGTAGGTATCTTACTTCTAGGAAATCTCACCATTGTTTAGTGAGTAAGGGTCTGGCGGGATATTTGGCTGTGGCCTTATTTAGGACATCACCGCATTTGCATTCGCTCGACTAAAACTCGAGGAAACCACGGACAAAATCAAGAGAAGCCGGACTATTGACAGGCATCAACAGACCTTCATTTCCACTTGAAAAGCATTCGGCATTTTGCGTCTCGCTTTTGTTTATTTAAACAATAGCCTTTGTGCAGCATTCCAACTGTTTAAATATATTATAAAATATAAATTTACTTTAGTCTGTTATTTGTATTCCTAATACTTTAATGAGGGTTTGGGACGTCGTTATGTTGCTTTATATTTTAATACTGTCATATAATAATTGAGAAACATTTCAATTATTGCAATGGACCGAGACCTTTTCGTAAAGGAATTTGGAAGTCCAGGAATTCATAGGATTATTTATTACTTTCTCGTCATTGTTTGGTTCGCCTACGCGATCATTTAGCACCCAGCGTAATATTCGCCATTCTGCTTATGATTTAACATCCAATATGAATTTCTAATAAAATATACTATGGTTAATAATTCTAAAAATGAATAAACTAGTTTTAATTAAACTTCTTACATTTGTAATTTAACTAAAATAATTTACAGATCACATTTTATCTTTTTGTGTAAAAACTTCGTTCGAAATGGTCAAGTGTTCGTATTTAATGTATTTTTTAATCCAGTGAATTGCAATGCGCACTGTTTGCGTTTGACAGAAAGAGCTGAGAAAAAAAGTTTTTTTATAGGCAATTGCCACAAAAATGTAGAAGCTTTGACTAAAATTTGAATTCCTATGAAAATGCTCATATGTCTGTTAACAAAAATGGTTTATAGGGTCCAAAACCGTCGGTTGTCATAATGAACGGTCAATGGTTCGTAACACTAACGGAAATTTGATATATGTTTATTAAATCGGCCCTTAGAAAATAAGCGGGTTTTTTAAAAAAAACTCGCTTTACTCTCACAGTTTCTTATAAGTCCGAGTTAAAACAGAAATGCCAATCCTTGAAATTTGATCAAATCCCCCTTCACAGACACATTCCTTTCTCGAAAATGTTTTCCTTCTCTGCAGCTAATTTCTATCATAATAACTCCCCAGGAAGTGAAATCCAGCCTTATCTAAAAACATTTGAACATACTCAAAATATTGCTGACTTACTGGTATAAAATGAAAAAGTATTTGCTGACGTTGTCGAGTAGGAAAAAAAATCAGCAAGATGAATCCCACCCACTTTAATAAAGGTTTCAACTCTGACTTCACAAACGCCCAGAGATGAAAGTACTGAGAAAAAGTGGCCATTTTTACCAGCCAATGACAGGTCTTAAGCTCTGCTGATGTTAAATAACTAATTCAATCTAGGCAGGGAAATCCGGCCATGTCTACAAATATCGATGATACTAAAAACATTGTTAAGATTTCGAATCACATGTTTTCGTCACGTTTTCGTTAAGTATCAAAGCTATGGACGACATTTTTAATTATTATTTGTATAAATTTCTGACGAGCAAAATATTTCCGTTTTAATTCGCAACTCATTAGAGATGCGAGAGACGCCATTCGAATAATTTACCGCGGGAATTATGAAAGTAGTAATCATGATTATTGCTCAACTTTGCGTTTTGTAAAAGATCATCTTCTCCGCAGCATAGTAGTTTCATTTCTAAAGAACTATTTAATGGGAAACTCCGTTGCAACTCCGGGTAACCGCATGATTGCTTGTTCCTAGCTAGCCGAGGCTTGCCGAGGAAAATTACTAAATTATTCTTGGTATTACAGATTACGAGACCGTATTCTGAAATTTGGTAAACCTTTCGAACGATTGTAATTTAGGAATATGATTTTGATGCGCTCGGTTGGATTTCTGATTTTATAATATAAGAATACCCGACCCGAATAAAGATTAGTTTTAGCCTGTTGCTGTTAGGCCCTTCATGCTTGGCAACAAGAAAAAAACAGTAAGGAAGTGAAAACATTACCTATTACCTCTGCAAAAACGTCGTGAAATAGCTGATATCATTTATCTATAAAAAATTGCCTCTGGTTCAATTGACTGTCGTGAACTACTATGCAAACTCTCTATTTATTATCTATTTTTGAAGACAGTCACAACTTCAGGAGTGCAAAAAAGAAGAACGATTTCCTTTACATGAGAATCCCCTTATGTGGTGGAAATACAAATTTACCAATCTTTTGCCATTTGTGCGCCAATAAGCTCCTTCTAACAGCGTCGCTAGTGAGAAATTATTTAGCGGATATGGTCTTATATAATATGAAGATCACCGAAACAGATTGTTAGGTATAAAAGAGGCAAAACAACTTTTCGTAAAATTTAAATTACCACTTCTTTATTTTGAATATTAGTTTCACGAAAAATTGTATTTGTAAAAAAGTGTACTTCTTTTTCAAAGTCCGCATACATATCCGCATCCGTTTCTGTTTCTGTTATAACACTTCTGTTGCATCACAAATAATTGTGTAAAATTATGATTATTTCAATACATAAATAAAATATGAAATTATTATTAACTAGCGGACCAGACAGACGTTGTCCTGCCCGAACGTTGGCTTGCCTGCTATTACCCTGAAAAAAGACTTTTCATCAATAAGTAGGTACATACGTACTTATTTACGATTGAATTCCAAAACATAAAATAATTCATTTTCAAATATAGAATCTTTTTGTAAATGTCAAACTCGGCTCTTCTCACCAACAGGGGTGCACTTTATTCATAAATGCGATTTTCAAAAATGTATTGAATGTCAGTTAAAATTATTTTAGTATTACTGTACAGTAAAAATAAATAAAAGGAAAGAAATTATAAGGAATGTAAGGAAATAATCTGATTGGCATCCATAAAAATCGAATGTTGTTCGTAAACATTCAAAAACAAACTTATTTAAACGCAAAAAAACAATATCCTTCCATTTTTTGTAAATGCATTCTCGTCGAATGCAACCCTGGTAGGTCGATGAAAAAATAATTTATCCTTCAAACTTTTTATACAGATTCAATTGAAAATTTTAATATTTACGAACACGCACAGCGCAAAGATCTACATTTCGCTGAAAACCACAGGTAAACCGGTTAAGCCGTTTAAGAGAAGTTCACTGATATCACACGTACAGACGAATTATATATATAAAGACTAGCGGACCTGATAGACGTTGTCCTGCCAGAACGTTGGCTTGCCTGTTATTACCTTGGAAAAAAACTTTTCATTGATAAGCAGGTACCTAGGCGTTTGTTTATGATTGAATTTCAAAACGAAAAATAATTCATTTTCAAATGTAAAATTATTTTTGTAAATGTCAAGCTAAGCTCTCCTCACCAACAGGGGTGCACTTTATTCATAAATGCGTTTTTCAAGAATGTGTTGAATTTTAGTCAATAATATTTTGAGTATTACCAAAAATCCATTAAAAAGAAATAGATGGGAAAAATTATAAGGGATGTAAGGAAAGAATGATTGGGATCCATAAAAAGCAAATGCAAACATTAAAAAAAACAAAAAAAAAATTGAACGTCTGCAAACATATGCATTCTCATCGAATGCAACCCTGGAAGGTCGATGAAAAAAAGATTTATGATTCTAACGTTTTTTATGCAGATTCGATTAAAACTTTTAATATCTACGAACACGCGCAGCGCAAAGACCTACATTTCGCTGAAAACCGCATGTAAATCGGTTTAGCCATTTAAGAGGAGTTCAGTGACATTACACGTACAGAAGAACTATATATATATAAAGATAACATAGTAAAGAACAATTTCCACAGGAAAGTTAATGGAATGAACACAATTTAAAAAATAACACATAAGGTTTTTTTGGGTTTAAATCCACTTTATTTGGAAACATTCTGTTGAGAATATTGACACCAATATTTTCAGTTTGCCCAAATGTTTGTAAATACCCAGACTTTCATATTTCCTTCTCTTAAATGTTCATCATCTCTGTTGTAGTACGTTAGTCACAATATAAACATTACAAAATATCTGACAGTTGTTATTATTGATTGATTACGCATAATTATCATTATATGGCATAGTGCAGTACTTTGTAATGTAAACAGTCAAATTAGATAGTCATCGAATGTTTATTGTTCATGCTTGAATGATCACTGAACAAATATTTGGCATCGACATATTAAATTTTTGTAATTAATTAAATGCATGTTTTCATTTATTGATATTAGAATAACGTAAATAGATTGCATTTAATATTAATTTAACTAAAGAATATCTTAAGACTCGTCGCATCACAAAAAATAAAATAAAGTTTGTATAAAAAACGTATGATACTCATCTGGTAATCATCTGGTCCATTTTACATAAACGCAACAATTGTTTAACTTTCAGTTGTTTTTAACTTATTTTTTTAGTACTTATAGCACTAAGGCTACCTAAAAATATTTCAACAATGTTTTGAGTATGTCTAAATGCTTGCAGACTGGCTAGATTTCCTCCCTAGGGAGATTTATATTAAAATTTGTTGCAACAGAGAGGGAAAATATTTAAGTCTAGGCAGTTACAGGGCTTAAGACTAGTCATTGGCTGGATTAACTGGCCACTTCACACACTGTGTAACATTCACCATTCTGCCCATGTTTGAACATCCACATTTCCTCAACTCTTCCATCTGTTGACTTTTGTGAGGTAACAGAGCTGAAACCTTTATCACGTGGGTAAGTTTCATCCGGCTGAACTAATTCACCTACTAGGCAACGCATGAAAACAATTTTACAATTTTTATACTTCTTTTACCGAGTAGTTAATTGAACAATGTTTTGAGTAAATACCTGGCGCATTCGGGAAATAAATATACTGTCATCGAATCAGGTTGCGGTCTGTGGCTAGTATTGCAGACTCACGGATGAGAGGTACAAGGTTCGAATTACACTCTACCCCAACTTGATTTCCATTTTCTGATAGTGAGTTATTTAAACCTCGTTAAAAATGGCTACCATAATTAATATTTTTGAGTAAATTATAAGAACGCTTTCTTTTTTTATTTTGCTTCATTTTGAAAATAATGTTTTATATAGATATCATTATTTTTTTCTTCTTCTTGGATGTTATTACAGCCCAAATCGAGTCTTCGCCTCCTTCAAGTTTTATCTTCAACTCCGTCTGTCTCCAGCCGCCGTCTTCCAATCCGGAACTTGTAGAAGCTCTGCTGCAGTTTTATTCACGTCGTCCTTTCACCCTAGTCTAGGTCTTTTAATCAGCCCTTGAACTTTACTAAAAACTAAAATCAACAGATTGAAGAATTGAAAAAAACATGGAAGTTAAAAAAAAATGCAAAATGGTGAATGTTACACAGTGTGTAAAGTGGCCACTTAAACCAGCCAATGACAGGTTATAAGCCCTGTAAATGCTTAGACTTTCATATTTTCTTCTCCAAAATTTTCTCATCCCAGTTGTAATTTGTTATCTATATCTCGATGTTCAAACATGAAATCGAGTGAAAGTCCGCTTCGTGGAGTACTGATTGATGCATTCGCCTACCATGTTTGAGATCCTGGGTTTGATTTTTGGTCGGATGGACCTAAATATTGGTTTTAAAAGTAGTTCGATTACGCAATATTCAATTGTTCCTAGATTGACATCAAAAGCGTTAGACAATATCATTTGAAAATGATCTAGATACTCTGGGTATGTGAAGAGAAATGCGGGTGAATTATTCCTTAATGGAACTATTGATTTCCTGCGAGTTTTCAATATTATTTGGCCTTTGGAATGGGTAAATGATGATAAAGCACTTTTCAGCCTTACCTTGAATGAAATAATGTCCTTTTGTACATTCCATTTGTGTTTAACGTGTTCCCAATAGCCCAATATCGTCATGCCATGAACAATAAAATGTTTTATTCCTGTCTGTGGTATCGGTTGTTTGTCACAATAGCGATTGGGAATCTGGTCGAAATGGGAATAAGTCTCCATTTTGTGAAACTAAACGAAATACGAAAGTTGCCATTGTCTCAAAGTGTCAAAAGAAAAAAAAATTGAATTCGAATCCAATCAACAGTTATGGCACAACGAATTTTAGGTTTGTCCAAATGCTTCCAGACAAAGACCGAATTTCACTCCCCAGTCAAAATGTCAAGAGAAAAAAAAAGGATTTTAATCCAATCAACAGTTATGGCTCAACAAATTTTGGGTTTGTCCAAATACTTGTAGACAAAGACCAGATTTTACCCCCCAGGAAGTAATTATCAATATTTATATGAAGCAGATTTTTTTTTACCAACATATACGGCAAGGTTGCCTTTTACAAAACATACAATACTAATATATTTGGTTTAATTATTTAAAAACATTACAAAGATTAAGAATGAAAAATTTTACCCAAAAATTATATAACACATTCAATAAAATAAATGTAAAAATCAAATTAAATAATAAAATATTTTAAAAGGTTAATAGAAAAATCACTAAGCACTGTTTCGATGAGGAAGAAGACGTAGACGAGGATGACTTATATAGAGACAACTGAAAAACCATAAATCGATCTTAAGACTGGTACATTATTACAATAAAAAATGTATTTATACAAAATCACTAAGGATAAGCAATTCAAATTCCAAATTGTGTAAGTCTACAAACTAAAAATTTACTGAAACACAGACAGTAATTTACTAAAACAAATTTTAGAATAAGTTTGGAATTAAGTTTAGCAGCCATTGTTTTTAGAAATATCTGAAGATGGGAGGATTCCTTTAAAATAATGTAAACCTAATTTATCATAAACAATTATATTGCATGTTCGATTCCCAATAAGGTTTTTAAAACACTGTTTTAATTGTTTATTTATAGGAGTTTACATAATTTTAAACACGAGTACATGGAATAGAAAAATAAAAACATTGGAAATATTAAGAAAAAACATATAACAATAATACATTCATACTAATTAAAATTTAATGTTGTTTTTATACGTGTTCTAAAAAAATATTTTTATTTTTTGCATGTTTATTATTAAAAATGACGTTTAAACTGTAATATTTTACACACCTTGAACTGGCACCTGAAGCGTAAGACTGATTGTCTTACATTCATGTGGCAAAAAATATCAATATACGCTCCGGTTGGTGTACCAATACAGTTAATTTATGCATCAGGTGTGGAAAAGAAATGATGAAGGAGTGAATTGTGAACGAAACTACTTTACATTTATGAAGATTTTTTCTTTTCTTTTTATTAAATCAAATAAAATGGACGGAAATGTTTTTTTGTGATTTATATGTCCAATTTTTCAATCTACTGCCCACCAGCTTGTGAATTTCCTATAATTCGGCCTTTAAATTTGACTTATTTGTAAAAGTTGTATTTTTGTTGCAATGCTTGTTATTTTTTTAAAATAAATCAATCCTAAAAATAAAACAAAACCGGCATAAAAATGTATCAAACATTTTTTTTCTTATTCGTACTTTCTTAAATCGTCTGTTTTCGCCTGTCTCCTACCACAGGATCGATAATTTGATATTATGAAAATTTTCCCTGTTTTTTAAACTGCTTGTTTACATGTGTTTTTATTATGACAAGTTTATCTTGCAGGTACAAGAATTAACCCAAATAAGACTTTTTTTAGTTATACCGTTATTCTTCTGAAAAACTTATTGGCATAAGGACATAACTTATATGTTTTTGATGGCGGCAATAAATTTAGATTGTGAAACGTCGTATTGATCAATTGTTGCAATTCATATTCAGTATTTAGTATGTATTATGCATGATGTGTACTTCGGAGATGGGTTAGGTATTACAGAATTAAAAAAGAAAAATTGTTAGAAAAAAATCTTGTTATCTAGAATATAGACGCATAAAACAGTATGAAAAAATGTTAGAATAACCAAGGATCACCTAAGACAGATTAAAAAAATTCATAGAATCAAATATATTATGGGTGCTTTCTTTAAAAATCAGGAATATCTCAGGGGTCGCACTTGGGTCCTTTATTTTTTTTAATCATACATATTACCGTCATTAAATAAATACAATTATTATAATATGTTATGTTAAACAAAAAATAAATCATTATTCTTCAGATTCGTTTTATTATGCCTATTTAGTAATTACATTTATTTGTATCACAACAGGCCAGGAGACCCAATTGCAGAACAAAAACCCTGGCTTGAGAAAATTCACTATTTTTTTGTTCTCTCCGGGAATCAAACCAGGAACCTTCCATATGAGTCAAGTGTCTTAGCCATTACATGGCGGAGGCTGCATAATGAAAATTTAATTTATTATTCTTCCGGTAAAAAAGCTGAAAATTGCAGAGCCAGCTTTATTTGAAAAAAACTTTAAAAATAAATTGAAACAATAAAAGCAAAAGAAATCATGTATCCAAAAAAACAAATAGCTAAATTCAAAGTCTTGAGTTCGATTCCTGGCATGATTGACATGAAACATTTATTTGAAAAGGTGTTTTTACACTATAATATTTTATAGTCCCTGGACTGGTTCCTGAAGCGTAAGACTGAACATCTTATTTTCATATTACAAAAAATGATCAACATAAGCTGCGATTGGTGTACCGATGCAGTGCCCTATCCACCATTAGATGAGGAAAAGGGGAATGTTAATGATCCCGAAATTAAAGCTAAGTAAGGTTATCGTTTGTAGGGTACTGCGTACTCTTTTACAATAGAATACCCGACAATATTCTAATAATGACAGACAATAAATTTAATATTTTTTGTAAAAGGCATACTTCTTAAAAAGGCCTATTATTTACTAAATGAGTACATGGAAGACAGCAGTATATGGAACTGACAATATTATTTTATTTGTGTTAGCTTATCTGATTATTTTTAGAATGTGTATTTATTTATTGAAACTTGACTATCTCTTTGTGTTGTTTTGTTTATTCATAAATATATTGACTTTTAATAAGCGCGTAAATTATTCCTACATTGAAAAAAAATTAAATAATAATAATAACAGATGATGATGAAGTAAAACGTATGAATTTTTACTGATTTACTAATAAAATCAATATAAGAAACTCTTTATTAAAAAACAGTATTTTTTAAAGTTATTTCTGGCCGATACCTGACTTAATCCATCCTCATGGTACCTTCACACCGTTACATGATTTTTTTTTTTATTAGGAGCTACTTATTTTTTGCCTTGCTTATTTTGTACAAGGCTCATGCATACTTACTACAAAAGATATGTTTAACCTTATTCCTCAAACTATAGTTTTAGGATCTGGAGGGATAATCGACTGTGGTCTTGTTGAAGAACTTCCTCACATTTGCTTTAAGAAAATAAAACTACAGAAAATTCATTAAAGAGAAGTCGGACTTTGGACAGACATTAACAAATCCTACGTTCCACAGTGTTCGGCATTTTGAGTCCTATTTTTATTTATTTCAACAATTACCTTTACTGTTTTTAGCCTGTATGATATTACCTCACGTGATAAGTCCTAATGATTTATTACTGTTACGGTATTTCCCAGGGCCCCGATTACGATGGGAAGTTTAACAGCGTTATCTTCGACTGTCCATAAAGAAAAATCGATATTTGTGTACGAAAATGAATGCCTATGTTTACATGAACATTTGAGTATCTAAATTTATTGCAACAGATGGAACACATTTTTGAGAAGTGAATATGAAAGTCTTGGCATTTACAGGGTTTATGACCTGTCGTTACCTGGTTTAAGTGGCCATTTTACAAGCCCTATTTCTATCTTCCCGGAATTAGATTATAAAAAACAACGTTGACATATCCTTCTTCGTTCATTTCGGTCCTCAGCAGTTTCATTAACTAGATATTTACCTAAATAGCTTTGTAAATTCCTAGACTTCCATATTCCCTTTTTAAAAATTTTTTCTCTTCGTTACAACAAATTTAGATCTGAATAACTCCCTAGGGAGGAAATCCAGCCAGTCAGCAAACATTTGGACATACTCAAATATATTTAAAGTGTCTTCATCGGTAAACTATAATTGAACATGTTGTTAACTTCTCATTGTAATCGGGGCCTACGTCTTTATCCAAACTTTAACGAGTACATCACACCTCTAGATGCATTAGCTCTAAGCTTAAAATTAGGATTTAGAATGCACAAAAAAAAAATATTTTACATAATTAGTGATATGACGTGTTCAACGTTTTATGTCCTGGCTACAAATTATTAGGAAAGAAATAAGGAGAAGTCTAAGGTATCGGATTAAATCATATTTTTAATTATGAAACATTTTTCGTTGGTTCAAAGGACTGTTGTTTAAATATTTTATTTGGTTATTAATTACAATAAAATTATAGTCGACAGGTTATTTGTAGTTGGTTACAGGTTATTTGTAATGGTTATTTGTTGGATTCCTATTTTTTTATAATTGTCTAACTTAAGACCTCTATTGGAGAGTATTTTTTTTCTTATTCTTTTCCACATCCACTCCTAAGTGGAGTATGTGGACATCACCAGTTGCCTCCAGGAAACACAATCACCAGCCAGTACTTTCGCCTCCTCCCACGTCAATCCAGCGCCCCTTAGTTCCACCGAATAAATTAGAAAGATCGTCATCGAGGACCTCCAGGACTGCGTGAGCCCGCAGGTTTAAAGACTAGGCAACTTGGGTTTAGGTTCTCCCGAGGCATGCGCAGTACGTGTCCAAGCCAAGTCCACCGCCGCATCCTCAAGACGCTCGTTATAGGAGGGTGCTGCGTCCTTTCTTGGACTTCAATGTTAGTAATAAATATATAAATAGTATTTTTCTGGGTATCCTAAATAAATCTTAGTTTATGATCCTGCTCGCAGAACCAGCCTGCCGATGGTTATACCAGTAGGAAAAGCAATGTCTTTACTTAACCGTATTTCTTCGAACATCGCCATCTTTCAAGTTACTGAAACAAAGTTCAGAGAGGATAACTTTTATTATTTTTACTATCGGGTTTTTTTACTTTACCATTTCCAAATTTCATTTAATTTTTTTTTCGTGTTATGAATGCCTTGAAAATATTTTTTGTAATGCATGTACATTTTATGCACGTTTATGTAAACGTATTAAATAAACAAATTTGAATTGAAATGCAAAAATGTAAGACATTTACGCCAGGGAGACCTGACAATGCACGGAAGAAGATGATATTCCATTTTTATTATCTAAACTGCATTTTTATTTATAGCAGGGAAAGAATGTCAACTAATATACTTAAATAATATGTAATAACTGATTCTCTAATTCGTCTCTGTGCAAACTTCTAAGAAAATACTAATAATGTTTTTTTTTTTTTTTTTTTTTTAATTTAAAAGAAATATTTGCGTTCTTATGATTTACCCAAATATTTCATTTAGAGGGCCATTTTCAACGAGTTGCAAATAACTCACTATTAGAAAATGTTATAATCATTTAATGCTTAAAGGATCTTAAACTAAATTACTCAGGCATAACCGTATTTATAAGAGATAAGGTTTATTATATGAGCCCTACTCACCTATATAATTACTAGGTGTATTTTTTAATGGCTGTCTGGGTGGGTTTCTTATCAGAGAACAAAATATTCCAGGAAGTTGAACCCGTGTATTAAACCTTGCCTTACTCAGGTACAATTGTAATGTTAATTAACATAAGTATAAATTTTCTCTCTCAGTAATTAGAGCAAGCGCATTAACTCTATTGGTATACAAATATATATGTAGGTGCTCAGGGAAAATCAATCAATCAATCAATTAAAGCCGATAACCTTACCTCAATGTAAAATCCGACTAAGTTAAGCTGCATTTGATTTAAAAATGATGTGCCCTATGCACCATCAGGTGCAGAAGAGAGAGTGATGATTACTTTTTTTTTTTTAATACGTACTTTTAAATAAAAATGTTTAATAATATTGAAGTTTTTTGTTGATATTTCTTGATCAAACTCCACAGTTAAGAATTATGATAAAATTATAAATAAAGTTATCAATGAAACTTCTTGGTTTAGTTTTAGTTTTTATTATTTTGACCAACGAGCGCTTTCGCCTAAGTAGGCATCTTCAAGACTGGTGATTATGATCAAGACTGATGATTATAATAAAATTATCAGACATTCTTGAAGATGCCTACTTAGGCGAAAGCGCTCGTTGGTTAAAATAATTAAAAGTAAAACTAAACCAAGAATTTTCATTGATAAGTTTATTTATAATTTTATCATAATCATTAAAAATGTTTAAACTTAGTTCATGGTATCTAATTTACAAGAAAATATACTATTTTAATAGAAATAAATTGATAACGCATATAAAAATATAAAAATAAAACGTAGTAGGATTTTAATGTACCAAATTTGGACGTATCTATAATTTCTTTCCTTCCTTATTTTTGTTTTCACTTTATACCTATTTTTTGATGTCTTGATTTATAATTTA
The DNA here is from genome assembly GCF_059751315.1 of Micrasema longulum. Classification (NCBI taxonomy): domain Eukaryota; kingdom Metazoa; phylum Arthropoda; class Insecta; order Trichoptera; family Brachycentridae; genus Micrasema; species Micrasema longulum. Next base: position 233,623 of record NW_028278092.1, read on the forward strand.
TCATTATATGATTATTTATCATAGGTTCTATAAACTGTTATTTCATTACTTAATTTATAATTTTAATTAATGCTTTGTAGACCATATCCTAATTATTATTACAATGACACGGTTGCCTTATTTAATTGATTATATTATTTCGTTAATTGGATCACGTTCGTGAACTACAAATATACCTTTGTATCATACGAATATATTTTATAATTTTTTTAGTCAATAGACGGCTTTTCATTTTTTTTTTTGGTTGTTATTCGTAATATTGCTGTGGTATCATAAAATATGTAGTTGTTATTTATTTCAAGTTACGTTTTGTTTCCTTGTTAATTATTATGGCTCTGCAAGGGCATAGCCTTAAATAACCATAAAGTTAGTGAATGTGTAAACAAATGTACATAATTTAAAATGAATACATTAAAAAAATAAATGATATGTGCAGGAAAAGCATAGTTTCATAATATCCATAGGCAATAAAGAAAAATGTTTTTTTTTTTAATACACGATAAATTATACGTATTGATATGCAATTATCATATTATTTAATGTTATTTCTTTGATCAACTTTATGATTTAGGAATGAGTACGCACAAAATTTAATTTGCATTAATTATTCAAATAATTTTATGGCTTCCGATAGGTAATTAAGATTATATTCTTACATATGAAATAACAAGAACAATAATGAGCGCGTTTTTTATAACTGAACGATTGTGCGTTCAAGGCGTTTTGAAAAAAATATTCGTAGTTTTTATTGACCTGATTTCAAATTGAATGATGCGTTAACATTTTTATATAAAATGTTTTATATTCATCATGTATTTACATATTTTTACTAGGCGGAAGCGCATATGATTTATCCATTAATATGTACAAATAAAATATTATTATAAGTAGACTGCTCGTTTTACATGGGTCAAAAAATGGCACAAGATCATGCCCAAGGTTTTGTGCAGTTTTTTGTACATTAATTACCGTGCCAAATCTTGGGCCATTTTAATAACTGTTTTACACGGGGTAGTTTCTGGGATTGAAAATTGTGCGTAAGCATGCGTAGGACGGAGTACATCACAGATAACGGGCAGTTTCACAGTTGACGAAACGAGCTATCTTGTGACGACGCGACTACTGATAACTAACAATATATTGTTTTACAGTCAAAAATCAATTTAAGGTTTTCTGGTTTTCATAGAACCTTGTATTAAAAACATGACACAAGCAATTAACATATTACCTTGTACAAATAAAATATTTGAAACATTCTTGGTTCAGAACATAAGAAAATATATTGATAATAATTCAATAATAAATTGTAAATATTATGGGTTTCAAAAAGGAAAAAACACAACACGGTTATTGTCTGATTTTGCAAACAATATAAACCAAGCCTTAAATAACAAAAAACACGTGATTGTTAAATTCGTCAGTTATGCTAAATCCTTCGACACCTTAGATCACTCTCGCCTTGTAGAATGTTTGGACGATGCTGGGATCAGAGGAAAGTGTAAAGAACTACTCGCTAACTATCTCAATAATCGAAATATAATTGTGAAAATACAAGACATATTCAGCAAAAAAGTACAAGTAAAAACGGGAGTGGTCCAGGGGTCAGTAATTGGTCCCCTAGAATACCTGATATACTGTAACTCTATGGCAAATGTCATACGACACTCACTGTGCTATCAGTTTGCAGATGATACTGCAATTGTTGCTATTGGAGACACACAAATAGACGCGCAGCAATAACTGCCATCAGATTTTAATCAAGTTTTAAGATGGTCACATGATTATAGCCTAACAATAAAAACAAAAAAAAACGAAAGCGTTACACATTACATCCCCATATAGACCAAAAGAAGATTTATTAATATATGCACACACTCACGAACGTTTGCATGAAAATCTACATGACCGCAAATGCACAAAAATCGATCATGTATCAAAATATAAGTATTTAGGTATTATTATAGATTTCACTTTTAATTGGGAAGAACAGGTAAAAACAGTTTGCAATAAGCCAAGAGTTTCCCTGCTTAGCATGTTCTACTTAAACCATACATACCATACCTAGTGCTGAGAATAGTTTACTTGGGGCTAGTTGACCCAATAATTCAATATGGATTAAGAATATGTGGACTATGTTTCAAATCTTATACCGACAGAGTTTTGAACCTACAAGTACACATTTCAAAAACTATCGCACCTGTAAAAATAAAGATCGAGGCAAAAGACAACAATAAAATATTAATTGATTAAGTATGCTAACGTTTTGCCAATTAACCAATAGTGTCAGTATAAGATAGTGACATATCATTTCCTCGATTGCAGTTTTAAATCCAAAGTAACCCATCAGATCGTGACCCGACAAGTATCGGCACAGCAGCTGACGGTGCCACGACAGAAGAACTACTATGGAGATAGAACAATGGAGAGTGTATTACGAAAACTGTATAATTTAATACCAGCTGAAAATTGTGAGGGAAAAAATCTAAATTCATTAAAAAAAATAGTTAAAAACTTATTTAAAACAGCAAGTGAAACTTAAATATGCACATAAATATATTTTATTCTTCATTTATTATTTAACTATTTATTTATTTAAACGCCTTGTAGGCTTTTACATATATTTATATATAAAGAACTGACATATATTTTACACAAAGAAGCAAAAAATTGAAAATAAAGAAAAATAAAATAAAAATATAGAAAAACTAATCTTAAATTAAGTACATACGTATATATATTCCAGTAGAGAGAACAGAAGTTCATTTTTTCACATCGGTAATATTAAAAGAAGCTTAAAATGTAGAAAAATAATAATTTGGAATACAGATATAAGTTGATAAAATGTATACAATATAAAACAACACAGTCTTATTTAAGTATTTAAATTTGGAGATAATAAATTGATACACTGCCTTTTAAAATTCAAAAGTGTTGTATTAAATATATCTATATCATTTGAGTATTCGTTTCCAAGCACATGAATTCTCCTTAAAGGCGAGTGTGCACTGTAGTTAGTTGTAGATATGTACATTTATACAGAAGAGTTTATTAAATCGAGCAATCCGGCCGGGCACTCGCAAGTTAATTAGTTTTAACAGTTCGGAACAGTCAAATATTGAATTTAGTATTTTAAATAAAAATAACTTATCATTTAATTTTCTTCTAATTTCTAATGTGTGTAAATTGAAATATTTATTTAAGTATGTTTAATTAATATGTTCAAATGGAATACCTAATTTAAAATTAACGAAACGTATAAATTTATGTTGAATTCTTTCGATATTATTGATATGCACTTTGTAATATAGTGACCATATAACCGAGTTGTATTCAAATTGGCTACTATATACTTACCTTTTATAAATTAAAAAATAAAAAAAAGTAATGTAACCCGCAGACAAGCTTCGGCTTTGCGAGAGCAAAAATACAATTATGTATGTTACTTATTTGTTAAAATAAATAAAACTTTAAAAAAAATTTAAAAATTACAAAACGCGTTAAAAGTATCATACAAAATTTCAATAACGCAAACCATGGTGCTTATTGTATGTTTATGACATTGTATGTACTCGTAGACATTTTCGGAACTACAAGAGACTTTTAACACGCGGGTGAAAGAATTAGAAAAGGACGGACTGAGACTAAGTCGTTTGTTGTAAAAAAAAGTATTAATGTCCTAGTAGTTTGTACCGTATATAAACAAATACCTTTTCAACAAACGACTGTTTATCCAGAAGATGGCTCCTGCAACAGTAGCTGGAGCGAGTCTAACCTACAGGGAATCACCTAAAAAAGACGATACATACTGATTTCAGTGACCTACGCCCTATCTACGCTACGAATCTACGCCCTTAGACAACAGTTTCTCTAAAGAGCAGTGTTGTTTTTTTAATATAAATAAATTGTAAATATATTACAACAGAGACGAAGAACATTTTATAGATGAGAAGTCTGGGCATTTAGAGAAATTATGACCTGTCAATGGCAGTTTAAGGGGCCAATTTAGAAACTGTAAAACGTTCGCTAGTCTGCCTATGTTTGAACATCTGTATTTTATTTTATTGACATAAACGGCAAATCTGCCTTTTACAAAAAAATTGTAATACTAATATATTTGGCTTAATATATATATTTTTTTAAAACATAAATTTCTTTTTACCCAAGATTTTTAAAAGAATTAAAGCTAAAAATTATACAAGATTAATAAAAAAAAAATTACCTAAAAATTATACAACATATTCAGTAGAAAGTTTAAACAATTCAAGAATAAATGTAAAAAACAAATGAAATAATACATTATTTTAAAGTAATATAACAAGAAAAGCAGAAGTACTGTTTTATACAGCTGAGCAAAGTGAACAAAAATTCAAAATATTATGAAATGCATAAATAAATAAATATAATTACCATTCACCATCTTTGAAAAAGTTCAAAAGGTTTGTTCTATAGGAACAATACCCTACACTAAATATATCAGATACGTGGGAATAACTATTGCCGAGTTCATGAAGTCTGTTCAATACGGCATTACAAGTATACACTGTCCGTGAATTATTGCATCAAAACAGTGGCACTTGTCTCGTCATTCTTCCTTATTATAAGTATTCCTTCAATTCTTCCATCCGTTGATCTCTGTGAAGTTATAAACCCCAGGCGGGTTGAATCCAGTTCTTGTGTACTAAAAATTTGATTGACTCAAACTACTGTTTCTAAATAAATTGGCTCATGATAATATTTTTTCCAAAATACCAAATTATCATTTTTTATCTATTTCTAATTTCAAAATAAATCGCTTGCGTTATGATACTTTTTTAATATTTAACATAGACTTATATGCACATATTATTTATAACATTACTTTTATACTAAGTAGTAACATAATATGCGTACATTGCATGGTGCCCTCTAAGGATATTTAAATCATGAATGCTTTTAAAATTTATGCATGTCTGTAATTATCATAATTTTCGCTTCAAAAGACATTGGAACAAGTCCGTATTTGAATAAACACATAACATACAGAGTTCTAGAGAGTTGAAGATCGTGAAATGAACGCTAACGAACAAATAATTGGTAAATTGAGCATAATCGTGCTAATTATGAACGATTTCAACAGCATTAATGACGTGCATATATCTAATACAGATTAAATCAGTTTAGAAAATAATTAGTTATGTAGATTAGGTTATTTGTGTAAAAATACCCGCTGACGTTGAACAGTTGTTAGAAAATCTTAATTGCGTGCAGGAGTATTGGGTTCAATTCGCGGCTGAGTAATATATATAATAAAATACTTAATTTTTTTACCATATTTTCAAAATTTTAATTCTTTTAAAAAACACGCAGTATCCTGGATTCAAACTAAAGATATTAACTCTTTTTTTTCTATGATATATTTTGTTGCCCTTTAATAATAAGGAATATTTTTGTGTTTTTAAAAATATTTATTATTTCCTTTTTAATTACTATAAAATAAAAAAAGTACCTTATAATCTTTTAGAAAATATTTTCTTTTTTCTATCCTATATAACACAAAAGTATTATACCTGTCTATATATTATAGGAGCAAAAATTCATAAACATTTCTTGTATACCCACGAACAGGCCATGCCTTTGTGGGATTTTTACTGTGAATATGTATTTCATTGCTATGTTATTGTCCTTTCTTTTTTAAATACTCTATTTTACGTCTTAGGTATATTGTAAAAATAGAAAAAAGTTATAAACAAAATTTTAAAAAACAATTTGATAATATAATATACAATAAGAACTCCCAAGGGAGAAAATCCAGCCAGTCTGCAAGCATTTTGACATACTTAAACATTGTTGTTTAGATATTGTTAAGCTTTTTGTTTTACTGACTGGAAGCTAATGTTCAATTTCTGAGAAGCTTGATAAAGCTTGTTTAACGTTCGTTGTGAATCGTCTCCTGATTCTGCCATTTATCAGTTTCATTATTTTTAAATGTTTACATAATAAATTATTTTTCCTTGTTGCTTAATAAACATGATGGATAGATTTTAATTTGTGTAATTGTGACTGATTGTTCAATGGGTAGTATTATGATTTATTGCGTAATATCATTTTGTAATAATTGTATTTATGTACTTGTATATTATTATGATTTTGAACGTACTTTTAAATTTTTTTGGTTCGTGTATGTCTCAACTCAACACAGGACAAAGGTCCCATGAAGTAAGAATAAAGTTACTTTTGTGTTAAGGAGTTAGGTGAAATCAGTAGCGTAAAAAAATATACATACACATAATTAGCATTATAGTAAAAATGTTGAACAAACAATGATTTGATCGGTTTGTTTTTTGATTGGATGGAAGATATTGCTTTTGGCAAATAGGCCCGGTGAAAGTGCACATATTTTTATGACATAAGTTTGTGAAATAAAATAAAGGAAAAAAGTGATAAAGTAGGTAAAAATCACAATTTTTAATGTTAAAATATCCGCATATAGGGGTTCATAGGGGAAAAATAATTTCAAAATTCAAAATAAAAAAATTGAAAATACATGAAAATAAAATGATCGTATTCATTGTTGTGTAAATTTATTTATTTATTTTACAGAAACAAACAGTCGACATTGATATAATGACATAAAAAAGATACAGTTTAAAGATAGACCAGCGAAGTTTCTAAATAAAAATCATACATATTACATAGTGGTACAAAAAAAGGGTGTGTTTATGTATATTTGTATCAAAGTAACTGTATAAGTGTGTTTGTGTGTATTTGTGTGGGAGTAAGTGTTCAGGTGTGTGTAAGTGTGAGCATAATAGCAAGTGGGATCGTATTGCAGCCAGAAAAAATGAGTCTTAATTTATGTTAATTTATTAAGGGGCGTGTAAAATATATCAATAGATGATAAAAAGCATTAAAGTTAGAGCAATAACGATATAAGAAAGAGTGTTGTGCATAGTTAGTGCTACAGACTGGCAGATGGAATAAATACTTATTTCTTGCCACATGAAAGGGGACATTAAGATTAATTTTGAAGAGTAGGTTCAAAGAGTCTACTTTATTATTTAATAATTTATATATTATAAATGGCATAATTCAGATATAGTGCGTCTATTTTTGCAAGTGTGAAAAATCCATTTTGTTTAGTAGATTGGCTGTAAGTGCAAAGTGTAAATAATGCAATAACATTGGACTTGAATGCAAATAAGTGAAATGTGGAATACAATTAGAAAAATCAAGTAAAACATCAAGTACGAAACACAATAAGGCATTGAATAAATAAATAAATGAATGATAGGTAATGTCAATGTTTATGTCTCTGGCATTGTCTATGTTTTGTTGAAGCAATGAGAGCAATAAGATGTACAATAATTTTAAAACAAACCATGATCGGCAAAATAATAACTAGTAAAGAAGTATTATACTTTTAGTTCAAAGATACAACTCAGTCCTGCGTTTGAGATAAAGGTTTATACAAATGTATACGCTCTAGGGATACAGAAGGGAGATTCTTATCTCGGCTCTTCATCAGGTTTATACAAACTTTATTATTTTACCCAACCAGTTTATTTGAAATACAATATACCATCGTGATAGCCGAAGCTGATTTTAAAACAGATTTTATATCGTACAATGTGATAAATGAGTTAGAGTATTATCATTTTGATTGGGATCATGACTTTGCTCTATAGATAATGTTCTTGTTTTTTTTTGTTGTATTTAATCAATTAAAATAGTTAACTTAATGTCGACTGGTTTGATTGCAGTAATTTATAAGACTGATACATAATTTATATTTTTCAATTCAAAATTCTTTATATGGTTTTTAAGTCAGTTTAAATTAAAAAAGTTTACTTGAAAGGTTAAAGAATGGTTGACTTATTTTAATAATTTAATGTTACAAAACACTAATACAAATATTTATTGTAAATAAATAGTTTTATAAACCAATACAAAGACTTAGAATACAAATACGAGGCAGAACTCATTCAAAAACTCTCATAAGATCAGATAATAAAAAAAATCTTATCCATAAATGTAAGGTCAGCAACAAATAATATTGAGTAAAATAACCAATATTTACGAAATACTTGTAAATGTTCATTTTTTAAGTGTGTAGAACTGAATAAACTAAAATAAATCGATAACTATAGTAAGGTAAAAATCCAGAAACGTGTCAATAACAAAAGTAAGCTCGAAAATAAAAGTTTCGTTAAAAGAAAGGTTAGGTCAATAACATAAGTTACGTCAACAACAAACGTTAGGTCAATATAAAGATATCAACCGAAAAAGTTTTTTCAATTTTTATTTTTTTATTTAGTCATATAAATATTTATTTAGTTATTTGACACTTTATATACATATACAATATATATACACATAAGGGCGGGCATATTGCCTTAAGGCAATTTCTTCCTACCTACCCAAACCGTTCAGTTTGAGAAAATTATAAATACACGGACATATTGAATCTTACAATTTTATACAAAAATTAAAAGAAAGATTAACAAAAATAAATTTACATAATGAAAAAATTGACACTATACTATAAAGAGAGGAGACGGGATGGGAAGGAAAGAAGAAGGATAAAGGAACAATTTAAATATTGAGATAGTGACATTTTAACCTTGACTTAAATGTTAATAAAGAAGGGGCGTCTATAACATTAGTGGGTAGATTATTCCCCAATCGAGCGGCTACTACTGTGAAAGAGGAGGTAAGAAAATTAGAGCGATGACAGGGTATTAAAAGGGTTCTCTCGTTACTAGAACGAAGAGATAGTCCGTGTTGTGAAAGAGGTTGGATGAGCTCTCTAAGATAAACAGGCGAAGTGGGATTATTTAAAATATTGTGAAGAAGTGATAGAATGTGAATGTTTCTTCTATGCCTGATACTGAACCAGTGTAGTTGCGTGCGATACTCGGATATGTGGTCAAATTTGCGAAGATTAAAGATATAACGAATACAAAGATACATATTCGAGAAAAAATAATAGCGTATCCCTAACTCTATGAGGCCAAGAGCCCGGTGTTAAGTTGGGATACAAGAAAATAGAACGTGGAAGCATGCAAAGTATTAAGTTTGGTTAGCAACAAAAGTTAGGTCAATAGAAAATGTAAGGTCAAAAACAAAAATGGAGTGAAAAAAAGTGTCAGGCCAATAACAATGGTTAGGTTATCAATAAAAGTAAGATCGACAAAAAGGAAGGTCAATAACCAAAGTTAGGTGCACGTCAAAATTTATGACAGTATCAAAAGTTAGGTTAATAGAAAAGTCAGACTAATAACAAAAGTTGAGGCCCATTACAAAGGTAACATCAATAACTAAAGTTAGGTTAACAAAAAAAAAATTGTTTCAATAGCAAACGTTTGGTCAACAAAAATAGTTGGATTAGCAACAACAATCAGGTTAATTGAAAGATCAGGTTAAAACTAAAATTAATAATAAAATTTTGGTTAGGAAAATAAAATTTGGGTCAATAACTACGCCAACGGTTAATATACTGTACCTTATTTGAAATTTGAGAAAACGCGTAAAAAGAAAACAATATTTATTTTATCCGTAATCATAATTTTAACGGCTCGATAAATTTGTTAACTACGTCACAGAATAAAGCCGCCCGCCGCCCCGGGGTCCGATAGTCGTTATAAAAATTCCGTGACTTTTGGTCTATCAAAAAATGATATTTACTCTGTTGTTTAACTACGTGACTAGACTCCAACGTCCAATATTGCTGGCAACATCTGCATTAAAGTATACTGCTGCGTCAGAATAGGGCTTACCAACTATTTATTATATAAACTATCGCTTTTTATTATTGCACTTTTTATTGTCTAAGATGTGAAGGAGTTTCAGCTCTGAGGTTTTAGCTATTTTACTTCCCAATAGTCGGTTTGAGAAAATGTAGATGTAGACAATAGTGCCCCGACTCAACACGAATTTTCTAGAGACATGGTTCGACAAGTTCACAGACATGGATCGTTCTTGATTGTCTCGCTATAAACTGTGTCTCTGTCTCTAATAAATGTATGTACAATAGTACTTATAATTTTTAAAAGGCCTAAATGAATTTTACAACATGTAAAGTGGCAATTTAAGCCAGTCAATGACAGGTCACATGTCCTGTTAATGCAAAACTTCCATACATCCATATTCCCTTCTTAAAAATGTTTTTCCTCTCTATTGCAAACGATTTCAGTTTTACTAAGGGCCTATTTCACCACCTCTGAGTAAGGCATTGAATAACTAATCATCACATAACATTAATCTGATGATCAAAGTCCCAATTACCGGGCAGCGCTTTCACGTCACATGAGTATCCTTCGATTTGCTAAAGAGAAATTTCGTACGGGAGCGTCGGATGTAAACGGTCTAGGCTCACGTCTGTCAATAAATGCTGTTCGCTTTTATTGTTTATTTACCTTTCAGATGAAAACTTTAAGTTTTAATCATTATTTTAGGGGGGTTATTTATATAATTATTTTTTAGACATAGATATTAATTTAAAGATTTTGTGATATACCTATAATTTTCATTAGAACTTTTGAAATGAATTATTTCACTTATTGAAGAATTTTATTTTAAAAAGTTGTGTTCGTTCATTACTTTACAGGCCGCACGCGTTTTTAAATAGTAATATAATGGAGAGTAAGCGCGTAAGGAGTGTCAATTTTAGTACGACTGGGTGCGAAGTATTGATAAATCTAGTTTCGCGCCACAAAGAAGTAATAGAAAATAAAAAAGCGACAATGTTTCGTGGAAGGAAAAAACTTAAGCGTGGAAGTCCATAGAAGCGGAAGTTTAACGCGAGCTCCAATTCCAACCACTTTCGGTCTCATAAGACAATTCATAAAAATAACCACTTTCTAAATTGACAAAACAAAACACAGACTATCTTCGCTAGCTGTCAAATTGTTTTGCCGCCATTTCGTTATTTTTCTAGGTTATGATAAGCAGTTAATCATAGGAAAGAGCTCTGAGTAGTTTACTCAGGCACTTGGCACCAGAGATAATGTAGAACTATTACTAGTTCTTGGCACTTACTCGGCAAATAGCGGTACTTGGCGGTGGTGAAATAGATTTTTGGTTTTACTCGACGAGTAGCTTTAATCAAGACCTAATTCAGAGGTGGTGAAATAGGCCCTAAATGTTATTTACCGGTAAGTGGTTAAACAAAAATATTTAATAAAATTTAGTAAAATGTTTGACAACAAAGTTAATGCTTTAAATGTTTATAAGATTTTAATTTTATTTATTGATCGACATTATTGACTATTAAAGCCTACTGCGTCAAAAAAATACGTGCGTGGCGGTGTTGAGTTAAATTGGACCCAGTTTTAAATGTCGCCTTTTTGGCATTTTTGAGGGTTTTATAATATCATATTCTTTTACCACAATATGCTCTGAATTATGAAAATATAATGTGGTAACGTTTTGTTTACCTTTTTATGATTTAGTTAAAAAAAGTGACGTATACAAATTACTTTTCACATAATCGATAACTTGCAATACTACTGGGTCTCACCAGACCCATCTCCGAAAGGTTAATGTTAATAAAATCAAAATAACAAACATATATATTTTTTTTAGCACCAAAGAAAGCCATAAAGCCCAATAACAGTAGTGAACTAATAATAATAATTTAAGTTAGTTCAAAGGTTTGCGATCGCTTTTTGAAGCCTCCTATAGTCAGCGAAGTCCTAAGTAAATAGTGAAACAAAGTCTATTTGAGCAAAGATTACTTTGCTATGGGATTCCAGAGGCGGTGCATGGTCTACTATAAAATAAAAATTAATTCATCATACTTATCCACACCCAATAGTGCATAGGGCACTGCATTCGGAAACCGAATGGTGTGTACCTCGATTATCTGTTACATGTAGGTATTGCAGAGTAAAATCAATTTATTTAGTCTTAAAATAGTGATCGCGCCACTCGCCAAAAGCTAATGGACGCTCAAATATTGCTGGTTCGGGGATTTGCGTTATCTTTATATTCTTTGCCACTGAACCCCAATACAAATTAATGCAATTACCTACCTTGTACTGGGGTACTGGCACCTTATTGGTGGGGCTTCTCTCGCGGCAGGCAGGATAAGATTCTGTGGTCAGGAAGAACCAGTGCTGGTCGGTGGTTTCTTGATTATTATATTATATGGAAAGGTCAAACTAACTGTAATACTTCATCAAACTAACTCTTAACTAAAATATTTTATTCTTAAGGGCGTGGCGCGTCTATAAATTAATCGGTCGATGCTTATAATATATTTCAAAGAAATTCATTTTCGACAAAAACGTTTAAAAACAGGAAATCTATTTTTAAAAATTTAAAAGAATATCGACTTTTTATTATTAAAAAAATAATACTTACATTTTTCAAAGCACGCTTATTTGTTTGCAATAGAGACAAATAAAAATGTTGGTAACTATAATCCTTATTTTAAATTCTTTTAAACGTTAAATCCGCCATGTCTTTTGAGATAATTTTCCTTTTTTATTCATGCTAGGTCTTTCGTCTTCCCATTCCGATGAATTTAAAACACGACATGGAATACAGAATGTTTGAGTTTAAAAATCGTCAAATAATTTCCATATTTTGTTTGCTGTATGTATTCGAGCCGATGCGGAATAGGCGATATTATTTTGAGTCCGCGTTCGGAATAATATTATATTTGCATTTTAAATCTGTCTAGTCTTTTTGACTCGTTTGACAACACGATATGCGACATGCAATAAAAAAGTCGATAGTCAGCTGTATTTTATCATAAAATCAATCGTAATTTCAGAATACATTATGCATCTTTTAATGTTATCCATTACGTTAAATAAAAAACAATTCTTGTGTACCATAATGGAGATTGACATTTTACAATGATATTGAATTTTTTCGTTTAGTACGTATTTCTAAAATTACAAAATTTACAATATTTTCAATATAAGTTATAAGTTCAATATATGTTTTCAAGAAGCCAATTAGAGTATAACTCTACAATATGGACTCCTTACTACAACTGTCACCAAAATTCTCTTAAAAGAGTCCAAAAAAATTTCTTACGGTATATAAATTTTAAACTTAGAATCAGTCATGAATTTTTAAATAACGATTTTTTACTAAAAACATTAAATTTGGTAAAACTTAACGATAGAAGAAAGGTTATAGACCTTTTAAATTTATTCAAAATTGTAAATTCAATATGGGATTGCCCTGAATCTCTCATCAACTTCAGGGTGCCTGGAAGAATGACTAGACAGGTGCCACCGTTTTGTAGCAACAATTCACGGACAGTGTATACTTGTAATGCCATATTAAATAGACATGAACTCGGCAATAGTTATTCCCACGTATCTGATATATTTAGTGTAGGGTATAGTACCTATAGAACAAACCTTTTGAACTTTTTCAAAGATGGTGAATGGTAATTATATCTATTTATTCATTCATTTCATAATATATACAGTTTTTTGTTTGCTTTGCTCAGCTGTATAAAACAGTACTTATGATTTTCTTGTTGTATTACAGTAGAATGTTTTATTATTTAAACTTTCTACTGAATATGTTGTATAATTTTGAGGTTAATTTTCAAATATAAATCTTGTGTAGTTTTGAGGTTTAATTTTTTTTTATAAATCTTGGGTATAAGAAAATTTATGTTTAAAAATAAAATAAAAAAATATTAAGCCAAATTTGTTAGCATTATAAATGTTTGTAAAAGACAGATTTGCCGTGTATGTTAATAAAATAAAAATAAAATAAAAAATGTGCCATATAAAAATTTTAAAAAAGATACATTTTAAAACTTTTTAAATATTTTGTATTCCTGACTGCTGACTGAAAATATTCATCGGAAATAATAATGATGTTGCCCCGATATTTTTAGTTTTGGAATTAAGAGTCATAGGTCTTATACTCATTTTTCGTGATGTAGAAACATTCTTATTGTAATGACTTGATGGTGGCCAAAAAAAGATGATTATCGTAGATTGAGTTTAATACAAATAAAAACGTTCTATAGGAAGTCTAAATCTGAGTGCATTTCATCAGAGAATCATTTCCCTCCGGCCTTCTCGTCAGTTGCCACGTTTTACGTGGCTCTGCCAACTTCCACATCACATGGCTGGCATAGTAGTGGCATCGGTGACAAGCGAGTGTCTCTACTTTTACAATTACAATTACATACTTATTTATTTTTTTATTTTTTTATTAAAAAAAAAAAATCTTTGCATTCTTATGATTTACCCGAATATTTAATTTTGAGGGCCATTTTCAACAATTTGTAAATACGTCACTATTAGAAAATGGGAATCAAGTTGGGGTAGAGTGGGATTCGAACCACGGACCTTTGAGCCGTGAGTCCGAGACACTAGCCACAGGACCACAAAAATAATGTTATAATCATCAAATTCTTATCTAAAACCAGTGGTTCATAGGGCAGTACGCGATTAAATCGAGTGCAACGTATCCAGTAATGGGATTAAAATTTTTCAAGGACCGGTTGGCCCTTCCAAAAAAAATTTAGTTTTAAATTCATTTATTACCTTTTTGTTTTGTATTCTACTCATAAACCGATTTAAAAGTGAATTAACAATTATGTTACAGAGTTACACAGAGTAACTGCGTGTCTTAACCACGTTGAACTTTAAAAAAGGTGTTAGATTTTCTATCGCATTTTTTTATGTATTTTATTTTTCTCTCATTCTGGTCCTTAGGAATACCAGGCAAGTTATGGAAAGGAAAACATAATTTACTTTACCATTTTTAAAGCGTACATCTTTCACTTTATTATTTTTACTAAGTGCAATCACTTAACTGAATTTTTACACAAATTTTTTTCATCTTTCATACAATAAACTACCAGACAAAACCAAACAAAAGACTCAAACAACCATTACAAAAGATGTAAAAAATATTATTATTAACAGTAAAATGTGAATTTTGAAAGTAAAAATATTTTGTTAAATGCATGTAACCCGTATGGGTTTATCAATGAAAAAAATAAATATATTTTGACAAAATGGCGGACCAAGTAAACCGAGCATGCTCCTACACCCGATCTCAATCGGAATATTGTGTGACAACAAAGGGTTTAGGACCGGTTCGGCGAACTCGTAAAAATTTAGGCTCCGGTTCTAGCAAACCGGTGCGAATCAGCTGAATCTTACCACTGAACGCATCTCGATCATTTGCTACACTGCGTAAGTAAATAGAAAGTTTTTGTCAAAAACAAAAAATTAAATAAATACGACGGAAACCAAGTTATAAACGAACGTTTTATAAGAATCGAACCTTAGAGGCGGATTCTTTCCAAACGATTTATTTTTTCAGGATTTTTGTCTGTGTCCAGACGGATGAACAATACAATTCTGAGTGTGAAATAGAACCAGAATCCTAGACAAATATTTTTAACTCAACAGAACAGGCCATGCCTTTGTGGGATTTTTTTGTTTGCTATTTTTCTTTTAACATGTATTTAATTGCGTTGTTATTATGCTTTATTTTTTTAATACTCTGTTTTATTATTATGTTTATTGTAAAAAAACAAAAAAAATAATTCAAAAAAAAAAAAAATGGTTGCTCTCAGATGAAATCTTTGAAATATGTAATATGGGAATCACACTGGCTACGTTTCCCACAGAGGGTCGAATACAAACTCTGTTGGCTTATGTATAAATCACCGCACAACTCTGCTCCGGAATATCTAAGGGAACTATGCATTACTATGACAGGCGTCTCACGCTTAGATCAGCTACGTCTATGGCGAAAGGAAAAGTTATTATACCTCTAAGCAAACAGCGCACTAAATTTAGTGAACGCGCATTTTCGGTCACAGGCCCTATGGCATGGAATGCTTTCCCAGCAGAGGTGCGAGGCTGTGAAAGTGAAGTGATGTTTCGGAAAAAACTTAAAACCCACTTGTTCTCTTAATCATTTGAATAAATCCGTAGCATGTGGCAACAAAATAAATTGTTTTGATTAAATTACACATTTAAAAGCTTCAATTAAATTTATTTATCTATAGAACCACTACGTAAAGCGCCCTTGAGGTATTATATTACAAAAATAGCGCGATATAAGTTATCCATTATAGTAATAATAACTTTATTATAATTTCAAAATATGTAAAGCGTTTTTCTAATAATTATATCTTATGAGCTAAATATTTTTGAAGTGTTAGCAGTAAGATTGGCAGAAACTATTGATAATTTGGCACTTAAGATTCTGTAAAGGCTGTCAAAGAAACCGACGGAGACTTGCTCCATTAATAACATGCATTTTGAGAAGTGTTACTTCAATATTGGATACATGGATTCATTATTAATGCACAAGCCACATGCGTTTAAGAGTCTAAAAGGTTTCGAGTCTTCAATTCAAGACCAGGTAAAGTTAAGAAGTCTCGCGTCGAAAATTTCAATTATTTCTTTGATGTTTTCGCCTCAATATGTTTCTATTTCAAGCTTTTCGGCGCACGGTCGAGGGTTGGGGATGCGAAAAACAGGAAACAGGGGTGTTTTTAGTATTTCTGTTCACACTTGAATAGATGTGCCGACAAACGCAACGGATTCACCATCTATTTTAATGATCATTGATTTTGGAAGCAATCAGAATTCTTTGGTTTGAATAGACTATTATAGGGGTGCATAATAGTTTGTATCTATTCTGTCTTATTTACCCTTAGTTATAAAGGGAATGAACACTAATGCCTTACGATCTACTTCCTGAATACCACAACTCCCAAAAGAACTATTTCAATATTTAACCTCAAAAGAAAAAATAATAGATTTATATATTTATAAATTTGAACAAACCACTTTAATTTTGAATTACACTTTACACCGGTTTCAATGTAGCTACCTAATCGTCAGGAATTAAACTAACGATGAGGTAGTAATCTCGAAACCGGTGTAAAGTGTAACTCAAAATTAAAGTGGTTTGAACAAATTTATAAATAAATGAATGTATTATTTTTTCTTTTGATTTACAAATTTATAAACATACAGGGTGTTCTTTAAACCCTGTCACATCCGAAACCACGATGATCAGTATGAGAAAGAAGACATATTGGCACATTAAAATATTTTTTTGGAACGGCTAAAATCTTAAAAAATAAAATATAGAAAAAAAACAAATTCTGCAGGGGAGAAGCGCGAAGAAGAATAAGACACGTTATTCTTTACCATAAAGAAATAACCTTACTTTAAAAAGTTTTTTTACTGATATTTATATTTAAAATAGTGTAATTCCCTGTATTCTAATAAATTTAAAGAATCCATACGAATACAACTTAATACAATATGTGTAATGTAATATAACAATTGCTGAAGTGTGTATGTCTGTTTGTTTGTGTTTCTTTCACGTCGCAACGGACCGACTGATTGATGTGATTTTTTGCATGAAAATAACCGGATTAACAAAAAATAAAATAGGCTACTTACTTTTCATTCCAAAATTTTAAAAAGTACGCTAAAAAAGGAATGAAATATGGCACCAATTTTTGAAAATGAGTAGGCGGTTCGGTGAATTATCGAAAATAATTAATTAGAGAAAAATTCGTAAAATCCCAATATTTTTTTAACTTTATCTATGGATTGTTTGGTTTGCTTTTCGTTTAAGTTTTGCCGTAGAGTTTTAGATTTTTAAACACAATAACGATGCATCGTTGCCATAGGTTAACGGATCGTCGTTATTTTTTTCGATAGTTGGAGGACCGACAATCGATACGAGCTACTTTCTATCACAAAAATATATATCATTTCACGGGGAAAATTATAACTGCTAAACGACCAAATTATATGATTACAGAACTGATTTCTGCCACGCGAGCGAAACCCCTGGTAAAAGCTAGTATGAAATAAAGACCAGGTTTATTTATTTATTTATACAAAGATACATATTAAAAAAAAGTATACCTAACTCTATGATACCAAGAGTCCTGTGTTGAGTTGGGATACAACATAATAGAAAGTGGAAGCATGCATATTATTGAAAAATACAAAAAATATTGATAATCCCATCAATATATATTTTAATTAACATCTGGACAACACGCTATCTATTCAATGTCTTGTAACAGTCTCCTGCAATGGACTCTTTTCTTCGAAGAAATTCAACCCATTTAACAGCAACTAAAGATGCCTAGACTTCTATATTACCTTATCTTAAATGTTCTTCATCTCTGTTGTAATATTTTAATATAAACAGCTCCCCAGGGAGTTGAATCCAGTCCTTGTCCACAAAAATTTGGACAAACTGAAAATATTGTTGATAAGTTACCTGGTCCATGAAGAAGTATAGAAATTGAAAAAATAACATTTTCAGGCGTTGCCTAGTATGTAGGTGAAATAATTTAATTAGATGAATCTCACCCGCATAAATAAAGGTTTCAGCTCTTTAACTTCATAAACAACAACATATGAAAGAATTTAAGGAATATAGATGTTCAAATATAGGCAGAATGGTGAATGTTACACAGTGTGTAAAGTGGCCACTTAAACCAGCCATTGACAGGTCATAAGCTCTGTAGATGCCTAGACTTCTATATTACCTTATCTTAAATGTTCTTCATCTCTGTTGTAATATGTTAACTAAAGAACTTTTTAAACAAACTAAACAATTATAACATGAAGCTGAATTCTTTAAATTAGATTTCTTAAAATTTATTTATAAATTAGCCACTGATGTTATTGTAGACGAAGAATTAAAACCCGAAAAAAACTGTAGTTAACATGAACACAATACGAGAATATCAGAAAAATATCAGATACAATCTTTTAAAACGAGAAAAGGACAATCGAGACTAATAAACCATGGAATGAAATTATACAACAAACTACCAGACAAAGCTAAACAAAAGACTCAGACAACCTTCACAAAAGATGTTAAAAATATTTTTTTTAACAGTAGAATGTGAATTTTTTAAGTAAAAATATTTTATTAAAGTTTCAAATTTAAAGAAAAAAAAGTACCCTTCTCCTGAAAATCGCTTTCATTTTGGAGAACTTAATATGTTCATCCAGGACATTGAACACTCTCGCAGCGATAATTTTTTTTTCTGAGCGAAAGTCGTGTGTTTTTGGTATTAAACAATTTAAATTACAAAAAACCTCGAACCAGCTGGGATCTCCCATTGTAACCGCATGACCAGAAATGTGTTAATGACTGTTTTAAAAAGTTGTAGAGTTTTTAAAAATGTACAAATAGAATATGGATCTAGAACATTTTTATTTGGCTAAAATAATTTCAAATTTGGTGCACGTGTTTATAATTTCAACGTTTGTTAGTGTGACCTACATGACGGGTAAGTTTTAAAATTCTTAAGTTTTTTTGAAATTTATTTTGGTGCATGATTCCTATGTCTATGTACTTTGGAATTCGGAATTTAACTGAGTCAATATTTAGAATAAGCATTACAAACATTTCCATTCGAAAACATGTCTGTGTACCTTCTTTGCCTGTCTCCTTAATTTAAAAGGTGTACTGTTTGAGTGTTTGTACTATGACGCAAGAAAACTCTCTTGTCTCCTGTTCTTTGATTGCATTGGTTTATTTGAATTTGGAATTAACATGAGAACTTCAAATTGCACACTAAAAAAATCCGCAGCGACGTTTAGGTTCATTATGATAATACCAATGCTTTATATATAGCTTCAAGACACTTTTCATATATAGCTCCGAGAGTGTTCATCGTCTTGGATGAACATATTTAGTTCTCCAAAACAAGGTCTATATTTAAGATGAAGATCCATAATTGGATTTCATCGAGGGGTAGATGTATGAGATTGCTTTGGAAATAAATATAAAATATCGATGCTGTCTTCATTATTATTCATATACGTATATATGTATATCATCTTTGAATGAACTTAATAGTGATGCATAATTATTTGTAAACATATATTTTAACTTTATTATTATGTTTATTAAATTACGTTTTTTACCATATTTATACATGAAAAAACATAAATGCAAGAAACTGAACAAGAAAAACATAAAACTATTTAGCAATGACATACAAGGGCAAAACAATAATGGTTTACAATATATTCATAAAAACGAAAGACATAAAACTTTGAGCTAAACTATGTCAATCCACCTTCATCCCACACAGTAAAGTCGCGAAGAGATCTACGAAAAGCCGGAAGATCTATCCCAAAGAATTCCAAGTCATGTGAAGAATTGACTAATCTACACATTCTGGAAATTGGGACAAAAAAACCAAAGTTGCTCTTAGAAGATTTTATAAATAGCAGATTTTGACTTCTGGTGACATGGTTGAGAACATGAAAAGAAATTGATGGCAACAGAGATGGGACATTACTTATAGCATTAAGTATTTTGAAAATGCATGTAAGGTACATCTCAGTTCTACGTCTCTCCAATGAGGACAGATTAAGAGATTTCTCTATTTCAAAATAGAAATAATACCCCATTTGTAATCCGAGCAACCATGCCACACTGTATAGTATAAGAGTTTTGATGGTATAATATTTTTGAAGTCCGTCGTCACTCTATTGATAAAATCGAGAATTTTGAGATATTTGTTTACAATATTATCAATGTGTTCACGAGAGGAGAGTTTACTATTTAAAGTAATGCCAAGATCCTTTATTGACGAAACCATTGAAAGGGAAGTATTTTTTTAGTTTGTGGTTGAATTGTATAGGTTTTTTTCGTCGCGAGAAAGATATTATTTGAAAGATACCATTTATGTAGATGTGTTACTATTATTACTTTATTGTATTATTTTGTATTAATTTTAACTATCAATTTAATAACCGAATTGAATTATAAAATTACTTTAAATTATTAATGACACATTGCCATGTATTATTAAATAACTTTTCTGCATTTCATTTCTTGACTTGTATAAATTTTAAATATCTGTTTTTTTTTAAATTATTATTATGTGTATTGTTTTGATTATTTTGTATCTTGTTTAAAATATTTATATATGTTTATGATTTATGTATAGAAGAGTCCCGACTAAACACGCAATTTTCTAACAAGTCGGGACATAAATTAAAATTGTTTTCTATGGTGAAATTGTGTATTTTGTACATTAATAAATAAATATTTATGTTTTCTTTTATAATTAAAATATTATAATATACCTAAGAATTTGCGTATCTGGGAAGCATGTTTACAAGAGATGGAAGAAAAGAAAATGTTCTTGAAAGGAGGGTAAATATTTCATATTCCGATATACAGGAGAAACCTGCCGGTGGTTATGCCTGTTGGAAGAGCCACCGCTATGTTGAACATAGCGTCTTCGTCGTCGCTCTAAATTTTTATATGTTTCATGCATCCGAAGGGGTTTTCCGAAGCAGGATTCTCCTACTATTTTGACAAAAGTCTATGTATGTATATTTTTTGTCTTTTTATAATATGTACGTCTTGAATTTTAGTATATATAAATTTTAGAATCCCAACCGTCCATGCGCTCTGTAGCTGCAAGACGTGCTGGGATATTTATTTATTGTACAGCGCCCTTGAAGTAATTTTCACAAAAATGGCGCTTTATATATTATCCAAACATTAAACATTATTTGTTATTTTGAATAAATTAATTGAATTGAAAGAAAATAAAATGCAGCCATCAAACTGATCGCCGCGCTAAGCACAGTAATTGCTAATACAAATATGTCAATCGAAGCTAGATTGGCAGTGCACAGCGGAGTTTTAGTTTCAACACCAATGTATGGAAGTGAAACATGAAATGATGAAAGCAGAGGGAATGCGGTCGCTTAGAAGAATGTGTGAGAAATCAATGTATGATTATCCAAATATAAATAAATAAATAAATAAATAGATAGGGTTACGAATTGTGAAATTTGTCGAGAGTGCAAATCTGAGATAGGTGTTATTGATAAGATTAAGAAAGGTTTTCAAAGATGAACGTAGAACAAATGGATGACGAAAAAACGCTAAGACCGATATATATGGCGAGAATAAATGGAAATATAGGACGTGGACGATCAAGAAAGACGGCATGATAAACCAAAATCTCAAGTCTGGTCTCGTCAAAAGCAGGCACAATCGAAAAGCATGTATGAATGAGGAAGAAGCTAGGGATGTATTTTATTTATTCTTTTATTTTATTTATTTAATGCACAAAATATACAATTTAATCATAGCACAAATATATTTTTTTTTGTCTTGACTTGTTAGAAAATTCCGTGTTAAGTCGGGACTCTTCTATATATAAATCAAAAACATACATAAACATATTAAACAATGTACAAATTACTCAAAACAATACATAAAAAAATACAAATAGTTAAAATTTATACAAGTCAAGAAATGGAATGCAGAAAAGTTATCTAATAATAAATGGCAATATGTTACTAGTAATTTATAGTATGTCAGGATAGACGTGTGTGGCGGTCCATCTTCTCCGTCTACCTTTACGGGGGAACGGCATGACGGTAGTAGTACAATATGTTCATATTAAACAACTTATTTTCTCAAATCGAATGGTTTGGATAGGTAGGAAGATTGCCTTAAGGCAATATGCCCGCCCTAATATGTACATATATAAAGCGTTTAAATAAATTAATGCTCTCCTAGACTTCACAAACATCAACAGATGAAATAATTGAAGAAATATAGATGTTCAAATATAGGCAGAATGGTGAATGTTACACAGTGTGTAAAGTGGCCACTTAAACCACTCTCTTCCTTCTATATATAAACTCTTCCTTCTATATATAAACTCTTTGTGTGATTTGAGTAATGGCGGAAAAACTATAGCGTTTGCTGATGACGCGGTTGTTTTGTTTGAGGCTAGTGACTGGAACTCTGTTTCAAAAAGCAAATTGTGGTATGAGAAGTGTCAAAAACTGGCTGGATGACAATCTGCTATCGCTGAATGTGGATAAAACAAAACATCTTACATTTAGTATAAGAGATGGGTCACCACCTGAACCCAGTTTAAAGCTTCATATAAACTCTAGAAATTCGTGCCAATTATTGAAACCAGTTGATAATATAAAATATCTAGGCATTGTAATTGACAGAAATTTGCGATAGGAGACACAGGTTCAGTCCCTGGTATCTAGATTAAGAAAACTGTGTCATGTCTTTAGCTCACTCAGAAACATCCTGGACGTTAGCACTCTTAAAAATGTCTACTTTGCGCTTTTTCAATCGGTGGCTGTTTATGGCATAATTGGCTGGGGAGGTTGCTCGACAGTTGTCATGAACCCCCTTATCAAGACGCAAAAACTTATTCTTAGAGTTATGTTTCGGTGCCCTCCGACCTATCCATCTGAACCATTATTTCAATTGTTAAAAGTTCTTGATATTCGTCAAATCTATATCAAAAATGTATTGACAGTTTTCTGGTCGGGCGACTACGGAAGGAGGTCCCAACAGAATGCCCGTACGAGGTTTTCGCGTAACTTAAACTACTTTATACCGAGAACGCGTACGATATTTGCTCGGAGACACTTTTCATATATAGCTCCAAGAGTGTTCAACGTCTTGGATGAACAAATTAAGTTCTCCAAAACAACGTCTATATTTAAGATGAAGATCCATAACTGGATTGTATCGAGGGGTAGAGACCACTGTATGAGATTGCTTCGGGAATAAATGCATAACATCGCTGCTGTTTTCATTAATATCCATACACGTATATCGTATATGTGTATGTCATCACTGTCATACGTATTATTATATAACTTTTCATTCCATTTTCGACATGTATTATAAATTTTATTTTTCTATTACTATTTTGTATATTGTTTTGATTATTTTGCATATTTTTTTTTGATTACCTGTATATTGTTTTAATATGTAAATAAATATTTTTGATTTTTGATTTATATATCGAAGAGTCCCGACTTAACACGGAATTTTCTAACAAGTCGGGACATAAAAAAACATATAATTGTGTTTATGTAAAATTGTGTATTTTGTGCATTAAACAAAAATTAAAAATAAAAAAAAAACAGCTATTGACGGGTCATAAGCCCTGTAGATGCCTTCTCTTAAATGTTCTTCATCTCTGTTGTAATATGTTAATGTAAACAGCTCCCAAGGGAGTCGAATCCAGTCCTTGTCTACAAAAATTTGGATAAACTCAAAATATTGTTGAAAAACGATTTATCATTTATATTTATTTACTTTGACAATATTTAAGACATATAAGAGAAAAACACTCTGGGTCCGGGTCGATAAATAATACTGTTTTGTGTATGTACTAGAACCAGAATATTTAGTAAATAATAAAAAAAATTACAAAACGAAAAAATATTTGAAACGTCGTCCTTCGTAGGATTATTCTTAAATCTAAAGGATAAAGTTAGAAGTTTTTTCGTAGAAATGTCACTCAAGGGAGCCTTTATAAAAACACAATCCCTTTATACCTATTTTTGAAAAAGGGAAATCTGTTAGTTTCTCAAATAGCTTTACTCTTTAGAGCTTAAGACAGAATAGGCCTAGCAATTTGGTACTTATTGTAACCTTAAGAATAAATGTTTTTATGAAGTATTGATAAATGCATTTTTTTATTAATTGTTCATTCTCAATCAGATGATCAGTCTTACAATTCAGAAACTAGTTGATGGAATATTGCAATACACGTGGAACACTTTGTGATAATAATATATTTTTTATTCCAGTAAAATAGCTAAATAGTACAAAGCCAATTCTACTGTATAAAACAAAAAAATATTTTATTTTAATATAACAATGTAGACATAACTTGTGTATTATGTATGAAATGAGTTTGTGAAAAATAGCTTTTAAACATAAAAAGTGCCTAAAAATTTTAATCTAAAATACAACTCAAAAACGAATCAAAATAATAAACTTGTAAGGAAAGAAAGAAAAAAATTTTTTTTTTTCATATTCATGAAAAAATAAATTCTCTTACATTGTTTTGTCTTCAAGGGGGTCTCCATGCCTTTATAAAAAATATTATTTCCTGACTAACAGAGATCCAAAAATATGTATTTCATTGTTTATTTTATTTTTGTAAATTTTTACGCCTTTTACATACTAAATGATATGAAACATATATAAATAAACAACAAACAATACAATAGAAAATAAATTAAATAAAGAACAGTATTTATTAATACAATATAGAAAAATGGAAAAAAAGTACACTGTATAAGAGAAAATTCGCTGTTTAAGAATTCAATGTATAACATTAAAAAATATATAAAAATAACTAGGTGAACAAACAAAATAATTACCTTAAGTTAAAACTACCACTAACATCACGTAATTTTCACCTAGAGGAGGGGTAAAGAGGATTTATCGCCACATAAGTCAATCCTGACATTGGAACTTTCCAAGATTCATCCCTATCCATACATATTCGGATGTATTAATTATTAATTATTATCATCACTTCTCTATCCGCACCCAGTGATGCATAGGACACTGATTTTGCACTCCACTTGCAGCTTTATCGTTCCGTTGCATTTAAGGTAAAGTGGTTAGTTAAAAGCTGCCAGCCAACGCCATTGAGATATTTATGTGTAAAACCATCTTCAAAACAAATATTTCATATCGACCGTCCCAAGAATCGAGCTTGATATCTTAAGTATGGCACACTACTACGCTATTCACTACACCAAGTGGTGGACATTTCTACTATAGATTTCTTTTTTCAGGATTTTTTAAGATAAATATTAGTCACAAGTCACAAGAAGTCCTGTAAATGCCTGGGCTTCCATATGCCAGTTCAAATAAATCTTTTTGAAATTAAAAAAAATATGTAATTAGGAATTAAGTTGACCTCTGATCCGCAGGTCCGCGACGCTAGCCACGGGACCACAACCCCATTCATTACGATTCGATTTTTCTCAAGATGGATTTTCTAGCGAGTCGGGGCAATTTCACGGGCACGGGACGTTCTTTGTCGTGATAAATATATGTATTAAATGCACATACTTGTTAATGAAAATATGAAAGTAATAACAATTTACTCGTAAATGTGTATCCATATAACTTACTATGCGGTTATCTATTTAGTTTACTTTAAAACACCCGAGGCCTTTAGAAGTCTAAGAGGGATTCTGGTTATGGATAATGGTTCCCATTATAGACTAATGGTTAATCTTTAGTGGGTTAAAATACCATGGTCAAGTGTAGCCACAAATTTACCGTATTTCGCGTTTATGGCATTTCTTAGTTTGTAAACAAAAATATAAAGCGTTAAAAGAAATAGTATATATTGTAATAGCAATAGTCTCTAGAATAGGGTTGCCATATTTTGCTTGGGTCTGATTGGGACTATCTGGAATACGGATATGTTGTAACAAAAAGAGCAATTTTATAGCGAATTTTCAGAAATACAGTAAAAGTGTTTTTCTTACATTTTATGTGGTGCTTCTTGCGGATGTCCATATTTTTTCTAAAAATTCAAATTGACATATTCATGCAATGTTGATTATACAGTCTCCGGCAGCAGACGATATTTTTTATTGGTCCGTTTCACTGGGCCAACATCAAAGATATAACTTTTTCCTCAATGGTTTTATGAGCAGGAATGGAAATAAAATACTCGCTCAATTTCAAAGATTTACAAAAAAAAAACAATTTTCTTTCACAGAAACTATCAACTTCCACTATACCGAGGCAAGACCAGCTTCTATAAAGCTCTTAAGATATATTAATTGCTGAAACCATTTGCCACCTTATTTTCACATTCACGTCCGTACGGCTGTGATTTTTGTTGATTAACAGCGTTGTACAGTGTAAGTTTAAATCGGGACATTATAGGTTTCATCGGGACGTCGGGACAGAGGGCTCATAACGATGACAGTCCCGATATATCGGGACGGATGGCAACCCTACTCTAGAATGTATGATGCATGCCTGGAGAGCGAATTGGTGATGAACGCAAGTCAAAAGTTATGGTATTTGAAAGGGGTGATGATGTTACTGACTGCATAATAAATTAATGTAAACAATGAGTGTCTTGGAAAAGCAGAAAAAATGTTGTATCTGAGAAGCATGCTTTCAAGAGATGGAAGAGTAAAAAAAGATGTTGAAAGGATAGTGAAGAACTCGCTGTTGCAACAAATTCACATCTAAATATATATGTTTTATGTTTGGATAATTTATATAGCACAATTTTCGTGAAAATCACTTCATGGGTGCTTGTACAATACATAAATATCCCATCACGTCTTGCAGCTACAGAGAGCATGGACAGTTGGGATTCTAGATCTTCGTCTCCAATTATGATATACAACAATTATAATATATAGGAGCTAAATTACAGCACGTCTTGCAGCTACTGAGCGCATGGACGGTTGAAATTCTAGACCCCATCTACTAAATTTATATATTTGATAGTTGATACCATTTACATAATATGATTTATATAATATGATAGCTAACATCACAAAAAGTCTTGCAGCTACAAAGCGCATCAACGAGTAGAATTTCAGCAACATAAGAATGATTTTCAAAAGCTTACAATAAAAATATTTTTAAAAAAACGCAATAATAATACACCGCAAAGAACTAGTAAGTATGGCAATTAATTGAACATGTAACAGCACAAAAAGGAAATCTAGCCTGTCTACAAACATTTGGACATATTAAAAACATTGTTGATCAATTTTTTTTTAAAACCCATGAGACCCACCCTAGCCCGAATTCCAGAATGTGGGAAATTGTTTATATTTTAGAATATAATATCTTATTTTAAGGAACCATGAATAAAAATAAAATGTATATAAAATATATTTGTATAGATACTTTATAATTTATGTATAAAAATAAATATAAAACAAACTCCCTCTTTAAACACGAGTTTTCACTCTGTTAGAGAGGTAGAAACGTTATTATTAATTGTGTATTGATAAGGTAAAGGGAGATAAGTCAACGATTATACTGTAACATATTTGTTGACTTAACTCTTTTTACCTTGTCAACACAGAATTATGTATGTACCAACCATTTTGTAATTTTATACATATTTTGTTAACAATTTTTCAACAAATATAAAAAAAATAAATTAAAAACTATTTAGCGTAAGAAGTATAAAATTTTAAAAAGTGTTTTCAGGCGTTTGCTGTAGAAGAGGATTTGGTTCAGTCGGACGGATCTCAGAAAATAATAAAGGTTTTGGTTCTTTTGCTTCACAAAAGTCAACAGATTGATGAGTTAAGGAAATATAGATGTTTGAACGTAGGCAGAGTGATGGTTCACAGTGTGTAAAGTGGACGTATTTTTTATTTTTAAATTTATGTTGTACCGCAGAAGCCTAAATTACATTATAATTTGTATAAATTATGGAAAATAAATTATTTAATAGTATGTGTATGTTTTTATTTTAATGTTGGAACTTCAGAGTATTCTGTTATATGCTTGAGGTAACACAATGTTACACCACCGCGTGCGAAGGAATTTTGTAGCACAGGCTTTTAAAAGTTAATTTTGTATAAAATATAATATTATTATTGATGCAGTGACCTATGCACCATCGTACATGATTGAGAAAATGATGGCAACGATAATTAATTATATCCTCCATTGATTAAAAATGAATTTTCGCCGCCTTGGGATTTGAACCGAGGGGCGGAGTTCTGATGTGTCTGATTAATGGTTCTGCCAGTATCAATAATTGTGGGCGGTATTCATCAAATATGACAAACTGGAAATTCTAGACAAATGGCATGTTCAGGGGTGGAGTTGAAAATAATAAAACTAGATCGTATGACTAGAATTATATCGAAGGCTTAAATAAATTTTGCATCAAAGCCTCGGTAGAAAACTTATAATTATACAACAATATTAGTGATTTTAATACTTGAGTACTGAAAAGCTTTTTTTAATATTTTTTTAAATATTTTTTTTGTGTGATTGTTGGATCACAATTTAAGTGTTGAACAATGTTTTTTTTAAGAATTATCAAGTGCAGGTCGTAGATATATGAAAACCAATTTAAATTGGCACATGGGAAATATTGCAATATGGTCATGAGAATGATTACATTATCCGACAAAGGCACTTCATATAATTTGCCAAACTCACAGTGAAAGGGGAAGTGAAAGTAGTGGAGCAGATTTCAATTAAAACGCGATATCTGAAATAAAAACATTAAATGAGTAAAGTTTTTAACCAGTTATTTTTTTTTTCTACAGACCCGTTTCAAAGAGTCACAAGCTTCTTTATCAAGGTATACTTAACTAATGAAACTTATCCCATTTTATTTTAACAGTGATTTCGAAGTGTTGCCTTATAAATATACATTGAAAGATATGGGATTAAAATATTTTTTATGCTACTAATAGTAATACTTTTTAGTAGTAAAATATTATTTTTAATTTTACTGTATTTCAAATTTTTATCACTTTAAAATTGTAAAAAAATATTTCCCTATTACTTTCAATTTTTAACTATTATTAATGGTCAAACAACCGAGCCCTAAATATTAATTTAGCCTTTTAACTTTTTTTAGATTTTCAGATCGAAGATTTTAATAGCTTTAAAATTTTCCAAGCAAAGCTGATCATTTTGCAAAAAACCGCGCGTAAATCGGTCCAACAGTGTTTTAGTTTATCCCGGACAAACAAACATTGCATTATAAATACTTTGTTTTGTTGTCTTTGTATTCTTGTTATTTCTGTCTCAAATAATTTAATTTAGCATAAATGCAATACAAATAATAATTGAGTTTTTAGTTTATTAATTTGTTTTTTATATAAAAAAAATTTTTTTAATTGTATTTTTATCATCGTTTCCTTTCCGCACCTAATGGTGCACAGGGCACTGCATTGGTACACCCCTCGCAGCGTATCTTAAACATTTTTGTTACATGAAGGTGAGATGATCAGTCTTACGCTTTAGGTCCCAGTCCAGGGAATATGAAATATTCTAGTGTGAAAACACCCTTTTAAATAAATATTTCATGTCAACCATGTCGGGAATTGAACTCGAGACCTCTTGCATGGCAAGCTAACGCGCTGACCATTACACCACGAGGCCGACTATTTTTATAACCTCTGGTATACGAAGAAACCCTTTGAGTGCTAATAATTTAATAGTTCGTATTTACAATAATAATAATTGCTACTTTAAATCATTATGCATATTTAAAGAAAAATGCTTTAATGATCTTTTAGAAATTTTAAAATCAATATCAAATATCAAAACAATTAAATCCAAATAAAAAAAAACACGTGATACCCACCAGTTGAAAATTGTGTATCTTTAAGAACATAACATCTCAGTTTAACGAACTTGTTTAGAAAATAAAAATTAATGTAAAACGAACTACCTCTCTAAACACAAATTTGACTTTATTAAAGAGGTAGAAACGTTATTTTAATTTAGGTATCTACATACCTTTTTTTTCGTGTTGTTAACCAATTTTGATCAGTAAATATATTTTTTTAACACATGTACAACATTAAGCAAATATTACATACATATATTATTACTTTTTTTATTTGAAATTTATTTATAAACCCTTAAGGATTACATTAATTTAACAAAATAGTTTGTCTTTTTTAAATTTCTATTCTGTTGTAAATGATGAAACGTATATTTAACATCTTTTCTGAGGTTTGTCCGAGTGAAGGTTGTCTTGAGTCTTTTGTTTAGTTTTATCTGGCACTAAATTCTTATTAAGCCCTCTCCTATCCCTTCTCTTCCCAGAATATTTCATTTCATACACATACACAAACGCATATATTATGCATTTCTCTTTTTTATCTTCTTAATATTTATTTTATTTGTGGAACCGTTTTGTGATTATTTCATGTTTTTATTATTTTGTATAACCTCTCTGTATTAAGCTCTATGATTCCCTAATAAATATTAATTTTCAATGATGAAAAGCAGGTCGCTGTCTTTTACTCGATATGACTCAATTACATTGAATTTTATATAGGTCAAATAATACACTTTAGTTTCTTAGATTTGTGGCAAAGGCTGCCTGAAATATCGATGATATACGGCCTCTTTCAGCTGAAAAGGAAATGAAAAATTGATTGGCTTTCACAGCGACTAAGACTTAAAACCTGAAACGTGATACTTCGCCTATACTTAAATAACAGCATTTCAAAATAACAAACTAATAATACGACGTGTCGTGTGTGTTTTGCTATGTTTGGACTTTCATATCACGTGCGACTGGTATTGTTTTAGATTTAATAAAAAATATTGACGTTTATATATATTTAGAAACACAATTTTATATCGAATCAATAAACGTAGACATATCGCAAATTTTAAATGTGGAGTTGTGGTCAATGCATAACTAATTACATATACATATTGATATATCATAAATTTTGTACGGAGAATGATTAGATTAGCAAACAACGAGGAACTCACTCGAAAAATATTAAGTTATATGCCATTTAAAAGACATTTTCAAGGAGAACAATTTCTTGATCCAGTTATTCAATGCTTTGCGTAAACAAACCTTTACTCAAATAATCTACAATAAACTTAGGTATGTGAATAAACAAATAAATATGCATGTAAAATTGTATCGACAAATACATTCAAATCGTATGTTTTCTAGTATGTATCTATGTTGAATTACCTAATAAAAAATAATAATAAAAGTAGCCTTGGTGGGAGTGGAAGCGGGAGAGAGGTGGTTATAATTAAATTGTAATTTGTTTATATCATGAGAAAATGGACGTTTTGAAAACGTGTAACCATTTATTGTGCATTGATAAAAACAACTATAATATAGGTAAGTATATGTTTATACTATATTCTCTGTTGCAATATGTCAATAGTTATAATATTTTAACTACAGTTCGATTCATTAAATAACTTAATGTATTCTTGTCCCGAGTCAATTAATCGCAACAAAACGTAGTGGGTGGATTAGTGTTTATTAATTGCGTTCCATTACGTTTAGTTAAGCAAAAAATAGCCAGTCTACAATTTTGAAAAATGAAATATCGGTGATATCGGATGCAGTATGGTCAATTTTATGTTCTGTCAAAAACGGTCTGTAAAAAAAATGTTTTAATACTAAATGTCACCTTACGAATAAAAAATGCGAATGAGGTATTATTCAATTTTTGAACTGACTATTTTCTTAAAAATGCGTATTTTAGGTTGTGTAACCAGACAAAAAAATCACCAAAATTACTTAAACATGTAATTAAATAATTTAAAAAAATATTATATCAAGTGAATAAAATGATTCTTTAAATACCCTAATATAAAAATAAAATAATATATTTTTATTTATTCATATTAAATAAATAAATAAATAAATGAATAAACGGTAATAAAAATAATGTGACCTCACTGGGGTGTTACCCGTGATCCATACATACTGACACAACATACTCGTATATCAGAGTTTTACTAGGACTGTTCATTTTTTCTCAACCTACGTGTCGGAATATTGAATTTTACTTGTCCCAGTAATGATGGAACATCGATTATACCATTTAGTATGCCGAACATATATATGGAGTCAATATTAGTTCTACATTTTTGGAGACTAGAAATATTCAACATTGACTCTATATCAGCATCAGAATAATTACCTCTCTTTAGTGCAAGCATCCAAGCTACTTTTCGAAGCAACCGATGTTGGACTGATTCAATGTGATTTATGCGACGGTTAACGCATGAAAACATTTTGTAATTTCCAGATTTCTTTTTGTACCAGTAAGTTTCATTATCTTTGTTTAGAGTATAACTTTCTAGGGAGTAAAATGCAGCCTGTCTACAAACATTTGGACATTCTCTAAACATTGCTTATATTGACTTTTTATTTACACATGAACACCTACGTGTCCATGATAACTTAATGGTTTTATGACGCTTTATAAAGGTTTATCACGTTTATGACGAATCGATTTACAATATAACATACGTAGGTAAAACCGTATTAAGAAACTGGTTTATGAAGCTAATAAATCGTGTGTTTTTGAATGAAATAATGAATGGAAAATTTTTATTGGGAAAAAAACTAGAGCTCTCATAAAACACAAGATTTGTCAGACTTCAATTTATGTGGATAGATAAATTTTAAGATGCCCACAATTATACGTATTTTATGGAT
Organism: Micrasema longulum; assembly: GCF_059751315.1. Classification (NCBI taxonomy): domain Eukaryota; kingdom Metazoa; phylum Arthropoda; class Insecta; order Trichoptera; family Brachycentridae; genus Micrasema; species Micrasema longulum. Next base: position 266,603 of record NW_028278092.1, read on the forward strand.
ATAATTATTATTTTAACTATTAATAAATCACGTAATACAAAACAAAGTCAATGTATTATTGAAAACTGTTCTTATTTTCGCACCTAATGGTCCATTGAGCACTGTATTGGTACACTAACCGTAGCGTATATTGATCATTTTTCTTACATGAAGGTAATATGATCATCCTTACACTTCAGGTACCAGTCCTGAGCCTATAAAATATTGTAGTATGAAAGAATAAATATTCCGTATCAATTATGTCGGGAATCGAAACCGCGACCTCTTGCATGGTAGGCAGACGCGCTGACCATCACACCACGAGGCCGACTAATTTAGGACTAATACCAAGTAAATATTTAAAATATCACAACAGAGATGGACAACATTTTTGTGAATAAAACAAGTAAGTCTAAGCATTTACAGGGCTTATGTAGTGACAGTTTATTTACAATGTATATTGCACATGTGCACTTATTAAAAGTCAGTAAAATAAATGATAATTAAAAACATTAATAAAAAGCACGCTATCGATTTTTATAGTAAAACAATGGGTTCTGTGCACCGATTACAAGAGGCAGTTAACATTTGTCTTCAATTTTATCTACAAAGTAAAATTAAGTTTATGAAAAAAGCAGAATATGCATACAATGTTTTCTCTGGCGTAAGTATAGCCTGTGAGCTCGCCAATACATGACAGATGACATTAACATAACCATAGAAAAACATAGCACTTGAGCTGTCAGAAGTAAAGCAACGTGAATGCAGCAATGCTTGAACTACATGTCAATAATATTCTAATAATAAATAATATTATTTGGCCATACGGAACTTTAAAGCACAACTTGGTTTAATTACTAATAGTATTTTATCGGTTAGGTAGGTGTATTTAAAAAAAATGTTGCGTACCTGAAAAAAGCACAAATAATTATGTTTTTGTAAATGATGTCAGTAGCGACACTCAGAGAGTGGCTTTGTGACGTTTTGACATTTTTTATAAGAAATTCATGGCGTAGCCGAAATACTGTTATAAAAACGAGGATGTTTTTGTTGATTGACGTTAGCAGGCGCTACCCAGGGGTGACTTTGTGACGTGAGAAATTATTTAAAAAAAGAGATTCATGGCGTAGCCGAAATACTGTTATAAAAACGAGGATGTTTTTGTTGATTGACGTTAGCAGGCGCTACCCAGGGGCGACTTTGTGACGTGAGAAATTATTTAAAACAAGAGATTTATGGCGTAGCCGAAATATTATAATTAAAACGAGGATGTTTTTGTTGATTGACGTTAGCAGGCGCTACCCAGGGGCGACTTCATGACGTGATGAAATTAATAATTTAAATATTTTTTTTCATTTTACATAGCGTAGCCGAGATAAGAAATTGCGTGGTGTTTCGAAATTTAACCGTGTAGGTAGCCACCTAGTTACAATATTATTTTTGTATTTGTATAACTCCTGTTTTATAATGTTTATGTATTTATCGCTATAAGAATTAAACTAAAGATAGTTTTTACTTTTAATCGCTATCCGTTTTTTAAATTATGTTTGTAACACTCAGTAATATTTATTTTTCAAGTATTCAATGTTTTTTTTGCATTTTAATTAATATTGTTAATATAAAGCGTATTTTTATTTATTCGAATTTACTAGACTGTTTTTATTACAAAAAATAAAAATGCATATTTCTCTATGTATTTTTCTGTTATAAACAATCTATTAAAATAATACACATCAAATTTCCATTGTCTGTTGATTTTATTTGCAATCTTCTTTTTTTTCGATGGTTTAAACTCTAGGAAATTCAAAGACAATAAATTTTTTACTGTCATATATTGGCGAGCTCACACGCTATACATAGCCCTTTTCTCTTAAACATGTTCAATTATAGATATCCGACGAAGATACTTTAAATTTTCATGCAAATATACTCATTTTCGTACACAAATATCGGTTTTTCGTTATAGACAGTCGAAGATAACTCTGTTAACTTCCATTGTGATTCGGGCCCTGGTCCCGTGGTAGTGTTGTGGGCTCACGAATCAAATGTCGAAGGCTCGAATTCCTCTCTTCCATAACTCGACTTCAATTTTTCAGCACAAGTTATTTACGACTTTTACGAAAGGAAAAACCCATTTTTTTATGAATTTAAGAAAAAAAACATAGAACAATATAATATAATATGCAATGTATACATTAGAAAAAAATATTTTTTACTATCCCCAATAGTACAGTACAATAAAGGTACTATGTATATTTTCCAATGTGTTAAGTTGCCACTAAAATCAGCCAATGACAGGTCATAAGCTCTAGATTTGCAAATACCTAGATTTCAATATTGTCTTGTAATATGTTAATAACTCTCTAGGGACTCAAATCTTGTCCTTGTCCGCAAAACTTTGGAAAAACTAAAAAATACCGTCTTTCATTTATTTTAACTAGTTTGATAAATATTTTTGCTATTGAAATTTTTACTTTTTTTAGTAAAAGTACATCAGTTATTACTAGACGGGATATTGATTTTATGACGAGTTCTAAGAAGTACAATTATATTTTATAATACATATTTCCAATATGCGTCACCAATCTGTTTTCACTGATAAAAATGTCTAGCGGTTAATTTATAATTTATACAAATGAGAGAATGTCGAAAACATTGATAACTCGTATTTATTTTCTAATATAAAACTGAAACTGATAAGAATCTTAAATGTGATAGCAAGTTTAATTATGAATTTAAAGTAAACGAATAATTATCATTTGTGAAAACAATTTAACAGCTTTAAGAAATATTAAAAGATAACTCACTATCTGTAATCTTAATGTGATGATGAGTATTTTAATGAAGTTAATTTATTATTTTGTTTTAATTGTCTTTATTCAGAAAAAAATATTAAATACATAGAAATGCAGATATGTATTATTTATTTTAACAATTCCCGCTACGCAAAAGAAAAAAACTGTGTACTTTAATTGGGAGTGACGTCTTTCTATGATGTTCTTTTTTCACATAATATTTATTTCTAAAATTATAAATTAATTACAAAATGTACACTGTTTTCAACGAGTGCCATATTCAAAAGAATTATGAATATAGTTTTCAATTTGGATTGAAGTGATATAAAACATTAGTAGGATGATGCAAAAGCGTGTATAAGTAACTTTTTCTAAAATAAAAAAAAATGGCATAAAATATGTTAAACTCTGATGGTCTGGTGCTCTTTCATAAGACTTATATTAAAATAGGCATCCTTAATTTGAGGTGCATCTGTCCATTTTATACTTGAAGCTGTCACAGAAGGAATTATAAGCTTGTCCTGCTGAGTTTAAAAAATGACATATATGCCCTTTTGCAATCCCACATCCAATTGTTTCTATTATCAAAAATATTTTTTTAAGGTTAACATTTTAGATGATTTTGTTACTTAATTTTCTTAAACCAATTTTTTAAACATTATTTATGTATATAATAAAAATGCAGATGCACAAAAATACAAAACTAACGTGCTGATACGACACGTGTTTTCAGTGGCCAACTTTATGAAAGTGTCTGATATTGTGGCAAATATGGTATTTCAAATATATATAAAATGTTTTTTTTTCTTCATTTCGTGAAATTGGTTTTCCAACGTTCACTGGAATAAATTATTTTTATTATTAATAGACACTGTACACAAAGGGTAGTGTTGTGTTAAAGGATTATTTTGAAGTTTCCTATAACAACATAGATAATAGACTTACTTCAGGATTCATAGAAGCATTATACGTTGCTGAATTTTGATACGACTTAGGGCAACGGTCAAAACTTAATCGCGACATTAACATATTTAGACTTAAGACATGAATATTCCTAAAATGTAGAGTTTTGGAGACGCCATACTACACCTGATAGAAACTCAATAAATAAACAATCAATAAATAGATTTTAATATCTCTGGCATTTAGGTAAAGACGTCAATAAAATGGAGAAAATGAGTTAAATGTACAGATAAACTCGCGCAATTAATAGGTTCTATAAGGTAAACATATTTAATGTAAGCTGTATTAAAATTGCCTTAAACAACATGAAAAAAGCAAATATTATTAGAAGATACACAATACGGATTGAATTGTACCGCTTCACCTACGAGGCATGTTTAGAAAGAAAGTGGACTAGATTTGTAATTTTTTTTAAAAAAGCGTTTTTTTTTTTTACAGAAAATTGTTGATAAACTTGAAGTTTGTGCCAATGCTAACCACATGCATTGAACGGGATGGTGATTACGTGGAAAAATAGTCAACAAGTGTATCAGCAATATACTGTATTCTTTTTAAATACACTCTTTTTGAAAATATATAAAAAACATAGTACACGTACTTTTCGAACAAGTCTCGCATGTCAAGTCCATATTTAAGTTTGCGCAATTGAAGTTTATTCTAAGATAACATTTAAAATTGAATGTTAAAGAATAAAATCAGAAAAAAAAATGGCTCTCCCGCAAAATTAGCTAATAGTGACTTGTATCTCTTTACCTAAATACCACAGAAATAAACTCTGTTTTATTTTATTTTTATTAGAAAAATCAACAGATATTATATAAAAAAATAACATGTAAAAAATAGTGCATACATCTAATTAAAGTTTTTAGCAAATACAATAATAGAACATATTACGCAATGAAGAGAAAAAACATAAACTATTAAATAAAAAAAGAAAAGTACAGCACTGCAAGAAGTTTAGGGATGAGGGAAAAAGTGGAAGAGAGGAATTTTCATAATATAATTTTGACTTATTCGAAATTTACTTACGATAATAACATAAATATATAAAATGGTACGTAAATTAATTACGCATTGACAAATGTTTCATTTTAGTGTTTCAAAAAGTTTTTTTTGATGAAACCAAATTTAGTATTAAAAATATCTAAATGGGGACAAATAAAGTTAAGTATACAGCAGCAACGATCGATAAATGAGTTTTGAGCATATTTTTTTCTGGGTAATGGATTATAAAAAAAAGAATCGGTCGTGTTGACTTAATAGGACAATTAATTGAAATACGCTTTAAGGGATAACGACTATCGATGATATTGTAATTTTTTTTTTAAGAGAAGAGACATATCAGAAAGGCTACTATGTAAGGGAAGTTAATCTGTACGTCAAGTACCGAATGGTACACGTTATGTATGGAACTTAATAAGTTAAACCATAATGAGGCTTATCATCACATGTGTCCCGGGACGCAGCGTTGCATACGCGGTCCGTCCATAGATTGGATGGAACCGATGCTTCCTTAAAAAGTTAACCTTTAAACAATTAGTACTACTTTCTTTATTAAAAACAATGATTGAAAACCTGCTTGGCAGTCTAAGGGTTAATGCAGTGGTCTTAGATGGGTTTGATGTTCATTCATTGATAACTTTAAATAAATTGTGACAACTCCACCCCACACACAACCTCCCGACTGCGCAGTTATGCGTGGACTGCTGTAAAATATACTGCGTTCAATTTATTTCTGGAACATGGAACTGCGTAAGTGTTTTAGTTTCTTTAAGGCGGTCCGGTCCATCAGTAATGAATTTACTAGTCCACTCATGCGCAAATTGAGATATTTAGTATCTCGGGAATCCAGAACAAATCAATCCTGGTTTATTTTCCAAATGTTGTAACGGTTTTATAACGGTTGATAAGATGGTATTAAAATATTGAATTCTGAAATATAACTCTTTTTTGCTGAAATAATGACATAAAAATGCTTTTGCTTTATTTCGAAGCACTTAATTCAAATTTCTTTGTTAGTAGTAGCAATAAAATTTTAATTATAATACCTGCTTTACTAATCGAAAACCTCACCGTACGCCCCTGCAACATTGGTACAATTAATGCAGGGAATCTGTTGTGTAAGGTGATCAGCCTTACACTTTAGGTGTCAGTCCAGGAACATGAAATATTGCAATGTAGAACCACCTTTTTTATCATCAATATTTCATGTTTGAGTAACGTGGATGTTTTAATATGGCAGTGGGATGGTGAATTGGTGAATCTTACACAGTGAGTAAATTAGCCACTTAAACCAGCCAATTACATGTCAAACGCCATGTTAATATCTACACATTCATATTTCCGCGTCAAAAATATTTTCCCTCTCTAGGGGTGAAATCCGGCAGTGCCTACAAACATTTTGAAATACTCAAAATATTGCTGGTTAGCAACGAGTTTATCGTAATTCAAGACACGGCGAGGTTTTGTTCACAGGATGTTACGAAATATTTTCGAATTTCTTATCGTCAGTCAATGCGAATATTTAATTAATTTGCGAATGGGCTATAAATTTTATCAGGTGATCTTTCAACTGAAATTGTGGATTGTGATGTCCGGTTGCGGTATTTTAAACCAAAAGTATTTAAACTATTTTCACAGAAATCGCATTCAAGGAATTCCAAATTTAGAACAATGAAGTTTTTGTAAGTGATCTTATGAAGATTAAATGTTGTTATATGGAATAATGAGGAAGTTCAGTGCTACTGGAAATTGGATCTAAAAAATGTTTCATGCGGTAAAAATTTGAGCATTTAATTGTACGAGGAATTTTCTCGAAAATATATGAAAAAAAAATTTAAAACTATTGTAATAAAAAAGAACTATGTACTTTAAACTACGTCACAAGTTCTTGCTAATGAACTTAAGCGTTGGATAGATTTCTGGTTTTCAGGAAGCCAACTCCACAATCATGACAACTCACCGACAAGAACTAGCAATGTCACGGGCGAGGTAATTTCAAAATTACAAAACTTTAAGAAATCACAGCGGTGAGAAAACTAAACTTAAAAAAATAATATTTTTTGTCTTAGTTTGATAGTCCATTAACAAATAAAAAAAATCATTATATTTCCTTATTGTGCAGCTTAGCTTGTAGTATATATTTATTTGTTCTGCGTACTGCCTGGGTTTTCAAAAATACCCGCGTACTGAGAACTCTTTACGACTCCTTGGTGCGAAGTAGACTCCACTCCGCCACATAATCTGAAGTACTCTCTTATGATAGAGAAAATCCAAAAAAAGTTTCTGAGATATCCTACATGAGAGAGTGCGGGTATTATCCTTGGCTCTACCCGACCGAGTTTCTCTAGGGCATGCTTGGCCACAACAGCTAAGAGACTAGAAGGAATGTGTATTTGACAACATATTTTTATCGATAATTCTGAGATTATGATGAGCATTGGTTTGTATGTTCCTAATAATTACCTAAGAGAGCGTCAGCATAGATTGTTTCATATTCCGAAATTCAAAACCAACCTGCCGATGGTTATGCCTGTTGGAAGGGCTATCTCTATGCTGAACAACATCGCTCTGGATGTTGATCTGTTCCATGTATCTAAAGGGGTTTTTCGGAGCAGGATTTTCCTACTATTTTGACAAGAGTCTCTTAGTATATTTTTTGTCTTTTTATAATATGTACGCATTAAATTTTAATTTGTAATGTTTGTATTATTTAAAATAAATGAATTGAATTGAATTAAATACTGCCAAACTATGTTTACTGCTTTTACTATTATAGATCGATATCTCAACAGTGTCGGAAAACTCCTTTTAGAATAAAAACTTCAGGAACCTTGGCATCAAAGAGTTTGAGTTTGAAATGTGTACGTATTTGTATGAATAAATAAATATTTAAAAAAACAAAATATCTCATAGATGTTTAGACATTTACAGGGCTCATTTATACCGATTATCCCAACTTTTGACTAGTTTAATTTTACGTATTTGTTGACTTTTACCATGCCAGTTTTTTTTCAATCTTCCTCGCTTCTGCATCCATCAACATTCGCATAGAAAATATATTTAGGTGATTTAGACAAACTCTACCCTTTACAAAAGTGTACTAAAGTGTACTAATACCCGTATGCAGAGACAAAACTTAAGGTGAGGAAAGTACATTCTAATTTCAAATGCAGAGAATAACGCGAAGGTGAAGACAATAGAATGTACTCTCCTCACCTTAAGGTTTGTCTTTGCATACGGGTATAAGTGTTTATAAAGATAAAATAGAAATATCATCATGTTACATTATTCATTATTTCTTTTCCACGCCCAATGGTTCACAGGGCACTGCATTAGTTCTAGAGGCGGTTAAAAAAAACCGTTATTTTTCCGAAACCGCTGAAACAGTTTCACAAAAAAATAAACAGTTATCAGAAAATATTTGTAACTAACAAACAGTTTTCAGAGCAGTGTGGAAGAAATGAAGGTAAGATGATCGTCTTACGCTTAGCGTTGCCAACCTCCATCGAGCAAAAATCGGTAGATTCTTAAAAATAAATAGGTACATATCGATGGCTTCATTATCATTATCAAGCCAAGTGTCGCGGACGGGAGAGGTAAGGGGGTTAAAAATCGGTAGAATTTCTATAGAATTTGGTCAACCGTTAGATTACGCCCAAAATTGGTAGATCTACCAAAAAATCGATAGACTTGGCAACGCTGCTTACGCTTCAGGTACCAGTCCTGGGGCTATAAAATATTCTAGTGTAAAATAACTTAACAAATATTTCTTGTCAGGAATATCGGTAATTGAACTCGAGACCTCTTGCACGGAAGGCAAACGTGCTGACCACAAGGCGGACCTATTGCAACAATATTTATTTGGCATTTAAAATATTTTACGTTAAAATCTTCTTTTTTTTGACACCGTGTTGATAAATAAAGTTTTATTCGATTTCGCTTTTTATTGATTAATTAAATAATACAAGAAATGAACTTTTTTCTGGATACCGACGACATCTGCCTTCTGCCATCTTTTCTTCCTTTCGAACTTAGAATTATTTTAGATAAAGTTCTTAACCTCTTCGGGACATGCCTCGAATTTTAATGGTGCCCATTTTCTGAAAACTTCCGACTATTTAAAAATTAACAGCCGTTAAAAAACTAAGTTTGAAACAGCGCCGTCAAACTACTTGAGATATCTAGAGATTAAGTTAAAGTTACTAGAATATATTAACAGTGACTGTAATTGGTGGGTTTGTTATACTTATTAAGAATATTTTATTTATTGTTATTCACGTTGAAACATTTTCATGTCTTTTTTCATAAAAATGAATATTCTCATCACAACAAAATATTTTTATATTATTTCAATTTCTATTTTTAATTATTTTCAAAACCCATTAGGGTTACATAAGTAATATTATAAGGACTAGTCACAATATGACTCGTCTGTTTAGTGTAGTAATCGTGTGTTTTTTCAGGTAAATTTTTAATTTGTCTCCAGTGTAATTTTTTAATTCATTGGGTAAGTGATTGTGGTGTTTAAGTCAATTGTATATTTTTTTTATTGTCCTACTTTTGTCTTTGCGTTATTAATGTGGTAATGTTGTTGTTGTCTGGTTTAATATTTGTGTGTCAGCATTTTTGGTTAATGTAATGTCATTGTCTTGTATGTCACATCTATTCTCCTCTACGGATGCAAACCGTGAAACCTAACTAAGATAAAAAATAAAAAAAAACAAAAAAACTCAGTTTCGATAATAGATATCCCACAGAATCTTGGGCGTGCGGTGGTTTGAATTTGTACAAAATGAAGTAATAAGATAACGAACGTAGAAAATTCCGGGAACAACTGTCACCAAGAGGAGGAGATACGGTTGGCTTGGTCATGTGCTGCGGACGCCTCCTGAGAGCCTTAACCGCGCTTGCCTACTTTAAAGGGCATCTGGTACTCGACGTCCTGGATGTCCACTGCTAACTGTTTATCGGCAGTTCATGGGACGCGAGCTAGCAGCTGACATCTGACCGAGAGATGCCTGGAGAATCATCATGACATTTTCTTTATTTTATTTTTTTTTATAAATTTTTTTTTTGTTTTTTTCAATAAGCATAATAATAAAACAGAGTATAAAAAAAATAAAGCATAATTACATATCAATGAAATACACATTGTTAGAAAAATAGTCAACAAAAATCCCACAAAGGCATGGCCTGTTCGTGGGTATACAAGAAAATGTTAATTAATTTTTGCTCCTATAATAAATAATGGACAGTTATAATATTTTGGTATAACATAAGAAAGAAAAAATAAAATATTTTGTGAAAGATAATATTGTATTTTTTTTACAGTAATTAAAAAACATTTAAAAAAAACACAAAATTATTCCTTATTATTAAAGGGCAACAAAATAAATCATAGAAAAAAAGAGTTCATATCTTTAGTTTGAATCCAGGATAGTGCATGTTTTTTAAAAGAAAGAAAATTTTGAAAGTTTGGAATCAATGAAATATTATCAGTTAAAAAAGAATTAAAAATTTTTGGATCAATAAAATATGCATGTCTCTGTGTGAGCCTCGTTTTACAATGTGATATTTCTAACACACGATTCCTTCTTTCACTTGATCTATTTGAATTACTTGTAAATAAATTTTGGTTCTTAAATATATATTTTAAACTTTGAAAACAATATATTTGTCTTAGATCTTAAAGTTAAGCTTCTTGGAACAATTGGAATGATGATGCATCATGGAATGATGATGCATCGAAATTGTTGGAGGGGAAACCAAATAATAAAAACGTATTTTATCTGCACATATTTTCGCCAGAAAAAAATCACGGGAGCGACAAATATGCGCCCAGCTAGTCGCTATTGTCATATGGTCTTATCCGTGCGCGTTTTCACGGGGACAATGCGGCAATAGTCTACCCGTCTATCTCTGGGACATTGCCTAAGTCCATTGTCTTGTCCTCCGAATGATTGTTTACACGTGGTAATTGTATTGTACTCGTGTAAACGATACTTTAATATCCAAGCTGTCTTTTAATGTTCCTTCAAAAGTTCTTTGTAAAATAACATTTGACCAAGAGGCGGACAAAAAATGCATACACGTACTAGCCTGTAATTTAAAAAAAACTCAAGAAATAAATTTCATGTACGAGTATACACAATAAAAAAGTGACTATATTTTTAAATTTTATTATTGACTTTTCAAAATAATTTTTATTTTCCAAACACCAAATACAAACCTGTAGGTACCAACTGTACCAATGAGTTTTTATGTGCCTAGCAAAATGAATATTAAAGAGGAAATCGGAAACATAAAATTGTATAAAAAGCACTCTTGGTGCATTGTTTTATGTTGTCAAACGACTATTGAACAAATTTGTTTATTGAACAATTTGAATTGTGCAATAAATTCATTGGCAATCGAATTGAACAGGCAATTTACTGACACGTGACTGTGACAAAACCGTTCACCAATTATATTTCGTATACCAATTTAAAAAGGCTTTGTCAATAGAAGATTAATCAAATGAGTTAGTGGTTGGCGTAGGTACTAGGTTAGGTACGCAAAATTTATCTGATATTGATTTTACTAATTGAATATTTTGACTGTGTACAAAATTAATAAACAGTCTACACAAATAAACGAATTGAAAATCAGAACACATTTAAAACATTTTCAAAAAAATGAAACCAATGAGCGTAATATGCCGTGGAATTACGAATATTACTTCAGTGAAAAGTCGGCCTCGTGGTGAAATGGTCAGCTTGTTTGTCTACCGTGGAAGGGGTATCGGGTTTGATTCCTGACATGGTTGATATGAAATATTTATTTAAAACGGTGTTTTCACACTAGAATATTTCATAGCCCCTAGACTGATACCTGAAGCGTAAGACTTATCATCTTACCTTCATGTAGCAAAAAATTATCAAGATACGCTACGATTGATGTATCAATGAAGTGCCCTATGCACTATTAGGTACAGAAAGGGAATGATGATGACTTCAGTTGAAAACCAAACATAAAAATAAATGTTTCAACATTGTATGTAAAGTGTGTAAAGTGGCCACTTAAAACAGCCAATGACAAGTCATAAGCCCTGTAAATGCCCAGAATTCCATATTCTCTTCTTTAAGGTATTCTCCATCCCTGTTGTAATTTTGTAGTATTCACAATGTTTGAGTACGTCTAAATGTTTGCAGACTGGCTGGATTTCCTCCTTAGGGAGTTGTTTAGATCTTAATTTGTTGCAACAGAGGGGGAAAATATGTTTGAGAAGGGAATATGGAAGTCTAGGCATTTACAGTGCTTATGACTTATCATTGGCCGGTTTAAGTGGCCGCTTTACACGCAGCGTAACATTCACCATTCTGCCTATGTTTAAATATTTACATTTCTTCAACTCATCCATCAGTTGACTTTTGTGAAGTAAAATAGCTACAACCTTAATTATGTGGGTGAAATTCATCTGGCTGAACCAATTTACCTTCTAGGCTATTCTATTCACGCCTGAAAACAATTTTTCAATTTTTATTCTTCTTATACCAGTAAGTTAAGTCAATATTATTTTTTAGTGGCAAATCAATATATTGCAGGGGTACGAATGATGAAATCAGGCGAGAGTCTGAGTCAAGTATAACTAATAAGTTTAAGAAATGGCCTCAGAGATGGTTTGGTCACGTAGAACGAATGGATGACGAAAAAATGGTTAAAACAGGAATATGTGGCGAGAATGAAGGGTAACATGGGAAGTGCACGACCAAGGAAGACGTGGCACGATCAGATAAAACAAAATCTTAAGTCTAGTTATGTCAAAAGCAGGTAGAACTGAAAGGCAAGCTGTATGCACGTAGAAGAAGTTAACAATGTATGCCAGGATAGACGTGTGTGGCGTCCATTCTCTTTGCCTACCCCTACAGGAAAATGGCGTGATGGTAGTAGTAGTATAAACATTTGGTAGAGGGTCGATGTCAATTTAAAAATATTTATAATTAACTATTTTATTCACGCATGCATATGTTCTCATATTTGTTAATTTTATTCGTTATCAAATAAAGCAAAGATTCCATCATTACGCCACAAGATGGGTAAATAATTACTCTCGAGTAATATTACGATTTACGACATTAGATGGACCTTATATGCATTTTCAAAATACTTAATGCTTTAAGTGATGTCCCATCTCTGTTGCAATCAATTTCTTTTCATGTTCCCAACCGTGTCACCAGAAGTCAAAATCTACTATTTATAAAATCTTCTAAGAGCAACTTTGGTTTTTATGCCCCAATATCCAGAATGTGTAGATAACTCAATTTATCACACGACTTCGAATTCTTTGGGATAGATCTTCCGGCTTTTCGTAGATCTCTTCGCGACTAAACAGTGTGGGATGAAGTTGGATTGGCATGGTTTAGGTCAAAGTTTTAGGTCTTTCGTTTTTTTGAATATATTGTTTACAATTATTATTTTACCCTTGTTTGTCTTTGCTAAATAGTTTTATGTTATTTTTGTTCAGTTTCTTGCATTTATGTTTCTTCATGTAACTGTTGTAATTGGCCTAGGCCGTAGATATAATAAATCAATTATCCCTTTTAGATACAAGCCACATAAACGTCAATTTCAATTTATACTGTTTTTATATAAACCGACGAGCATAGCGTTTGTCATCGCGGCTCTGGGAGTCTTTCCCTTTTTTTTATCGAATGTCTCAAGAACGATAAAAATATAAGTTTTTTACAAATATTATATAGAATAAAAAAATAACACTTAATGTACTTACGAAATACTAATCCAGCAGGTAAAAAAACAGATTACTGGGATAAAAACATTAATTAATATTAAATTTTCAAATAATTTTATAATTACTGTTTTAAAATTTATGAATATATTTGAACTAACCCTGATTTATTGTGCAAGCAAAAATAAAAGCTTTTTTATCTATTTGGTGTTTGCCTGCGGCAACCATTTTATAATTCGATAAATCTTTCCAAATTCGTAGTAAGGTCTGTCCAACTTTAATCTTAAAATGTAGCCGATTAGTAGAACAGCGTCTGAAGGAATAGCATTAACATAAAACGCGTTTTTTGTCATCAGCGAAAGATAAAAAAAAGGAAAGATATATATATTAGACAGGTAGAACTGAGAGTTTATCGAGCGTATTAATTTTTTTGTCGTACGGTCGATAGAGACGTTAGCCTTAATTACACATTCATATTTCTAAAGTACTTTTGACATTTTAGTAGAGAAAAAAATAGAGTTTAAAAAGAGGCTGTAGGCTAGCAACCACGCGTGAGTAAGGTATTTTATACGATGTATGGAAACACATTTTTTGTGGGTAGATGTATTATCAATACCTCGAACGACGCGACGTCCGTCCGGCTTCAATGTATTCCACAAACATTAAAAAAATTCTAAATTTGTTAAAACAGAGAAGGAAAACAGTTTTGAGAAAGGAATACGGAAGTCTAGGCATTTACAGGTCTTATGACCCGTCATTGTCTAGTTTAAGTTGCCACTCACACTGTGTAACATTCACCATTCTGTTTATGTTTAAACATCCACATTTCCTCAACTCTTAATATGTTGATTTTTGTAAAGTAGAAGAGGTGAAACTTTTATCATGTGGGTGAGCTTTATCCGGCTGAATCATTTCATTAACTACAGTGTGCATAGTGGCCACTTGAACCAGTCAATGATAGGTCTTAAGCCCTGTAAATGCCTAGATTTTAATAAAAAATGTTTTCACTCTCAGTTGCAAAAAAAAATTGATCTAAATAACGGAGCAAATGCAGCCAGTCTGCAAACATTTTGACTTATTGAGAATATTGTTGGATTAAAAAAAAAAAAAAGTTTGCGTTCGACGGTGAATTTGCTCAGTTTACTCTACACAAATTTCTACGGAAATCTCGCTCTGCAAAATCAATGAAAATAAATAACGTTTAAGTAAATGATAGATGGAGATAGATATAGTCAATGCCCGTCGGATATTTACTCAGTGAAAACCAAATTCCGCCTATATAACGCATGTATTACACCTATTCTCCTCTACGGATGCGAATCGGGGCACCTCACTAGGGCCCAAAACAGCAAAATTCTGAGTTTTGAGAATAGGTGTCTCAGAAGAATCTTGGGTGTGCGGTAATTTGACTTTGTGAGGAATGAAGTCATAAGAGAACGGACGCAGCAAACTCCGGTGACAACTGTCATCAAGTGAAGGCGATTTTGTTGGCTTGGCTATGGTACTGCGGATGCCTCCTGAGAGCCTTAACTATGCTAGCCTACTTAACAAGACGTCAGGTTATCGACGCATGGACGTCCACTGCTGACTGTTCGCCGGCAGTTCGTGTCAGAACTACGGGACGCGAACCTGATTTGAGAGGACGCACAGGAGCTGGCAGCCGACAGAGATGCTTGGAGGATCTTTGTGGACACCATATGCTTCATTTAGGGAGCGGGCATGGAATAATAATTATTAAAAAAAAGAACTGATAGAACAAATTAATACACATTTGTATTTATTTTATTTGGTATAGTAAAAAATGTAGTGAACATGTTTGTTAGACTTTTAAATATGCCTAGAGCAAAGGCATTTTTAGCGTTTTAAGGAAAGCGTAATATTTAGGTGTGATTTTCTGAATTTAGGTATAACATATAGAAATAATAGTTTAGAGTAAACAACCTTCTTTTTCTGACAATACAAATTTAAAAAATAATTTATAATTTTCTGTATGCCAGTAGTCACGTTCACAACACTCCTTGTTTGCCTATTTCACGTTTGCCTATTAAAAAAAAAAAAACAAATTGATGCCGACGAAATAGAAAATGCGATAAAGCATGACTGATGATTATAAATTCATGAAAGTTTGAGTGAGAAGCTTTCATTTACACAAACTTTTTTCCTTTTAACGTTGTCAAGGCTTTTATTTCTTGAACCGACTTTCACAAACGTTCCTATTTTCATATAATAATATATTTTCAGACGCCACTCAAATCAATAATCGAAGAAGGCGAACTTTTTCGCCAAAGTACTTTTATTCCGAAAAAAGCTTATGCTTTACAACTCCCATGTGTCTCGCCATATTGGTTCAAGTCACTTCACGACTCATTAGGACCTTGGAAGTACTTGGCTATCGTCTCTTTCCACCGCGTTTTCCCTTATGATTTTCCATCTTCCTTTTCCTCTATAAATAATTCGAAGTGTGGGAAGAGGGGGGGTTAATAGGAATCGCTTGTATCGAAAGGAGGGGGAGATTGATAAAGAAAGATAGAAATATATGTAATGTTCGTATGTGGTTTATCGAATGATAATAAAAGAAATTTATATTCATCAACTTATTAATTACATACCTCATTTTCCCTTCAAATACATACATAAACATCTAAATAGATTATTGACATTTATAATTGCTTTTTCAAAAGGTTGATTGAAGAAATGATACCTAATAACCTTTACATCAATGCATATAAACATACTTCTTCCCTTTTCAAAATTCATGTTGGGACTCCATGTGGGAATGTCAGTTTCAGGAAAAAGATCTAAATCATAATATATTTTTGGATGCCCCATAAATTACTGTTCTCCTGATACGACCTTTCAATATAACTCCCCTGTCTCCACCCAACAAACCTGTATATAAAATGTTGTGTAAGTAAACAAACCATTACGCCGTTTACCGTAAGGGTAGGCAGAGAGGATAGAACGCCACAAAACTCTATATTTATTTTATTAACATAAACGGCAAATCTGCATTTTACAAACATATATAATGCTACATATTAGTTCCCCATTTCCAGTAAGATTAAATTTTAATAATTTTATAGGAGCTAGTTACAATATGTCTTATGCAAGATAGCGCAGGGACTTTTAGAAATCTTACCCCTATTTACACTGCACAAAAAAATAAGTAAGGAGTGTTTTTTATTTACAAATAATCGTGTTAAAATAGTATCTAGATAACATGACTTGCAGCTACAGAGTACAGAGGGCACTGGTAGTTAAAAATCTAGACTCTATTTACAGTTAAGGTCTAATTTAGACATAATATGGTAGCTAATATCTCAAAAAGTCTTGCTGCTATAAAGCGCATGGACGAGTGGAGTTCTAGCAACTCAAAAATGATGAAAAATGAAAGTTTGCAACGTAAAAATTCCATAAAAATACGTGATCGCGCCACTCGCTAAAAGCTAATGGACGCTTAAATATTGCTGGTTCGCGGATTTGTGTTATCTTTATATTCTTTGCCACTGAACCCTAATACAAATTGATGCAATTACCTACCTTGTACTGGGCTTCTTCCAACCTTAATGTTCGGACTTCTCTCGTGGAAGGCAGGATCAGATCCTGTGGTCAGGATTAGATCATGTGGTCAGGATCGGCAACTGTCTGTTTATGTATTTATTTTATTTATAATGGTTTACAAACAATAAACAAGCGTTTTTATTAAAATATTTTTTATTATTTTTTTCGTATATTTAACAATTTAATACTATAATTTTTACCCCGCGCAAGAAAACATTTAAACATTTTTTGTATCCCATTTCCCGTAGGGCTGAAGTTCCTCATTGAAAATAAAACTTTTTTTTTTTTTTTGCAACTGGAGGGAATCAAACCTTCGACACCAGTTTCGCAGTTTGCCATCTAACCAACTGCGCCACGGTGTACCTGTTTATTTTTTGTATTGTGTTTTTTATTTGCATGGATAGTATTTGCAACCTGTCGTTGATTATCATTTGTGGCCGTTAGTAAAAAACGAAAATAGTACATAATTTAACCATTAAAAAATATGCACAAATGTTTTTGCCACATTCTCAAATTTCATTGTGTTGCTTAGGTGCCTAACTCTGTTTGTCTTCTTATGAAACAAATAATAAAACATATTGGTCGGAACCTATTGAAAACGTTTCATGTTTGTTAAAGAACTTTAACACAACGATGTTCTCTGTATGTTTTAGTGTAAGATATTTCAGAGCAAAACACTGCACAGTTGTACGAAGAGAAGTGCCCGTAGTCTGTACAACATCAGCCATGTTGTTTATGTTGGAGATAAATAAAATGTATTAGGGTTGAACGTTCCAGAGTTTGTACATAGACCATAGACCACCACGGCAGCGCCACATCGGAAAATAGAGAATGTATTAGTTCAGAGAAACTGTATTATCATGTTAGCAAATATCTCCTCTAGAGATATGTGCTCCGGGTAGCAAGTTAGATAGTTTCATTTAATCATCTTAGAAACAAAATAACAACAGAACAGCCGTTTGCAGCTGTTCAAACTATATTATCTGCACACATAAATACTTGTTTACTGACGACTTAAATGATTAATTATTGAGTACAATTTTTTAACCTTACATGAACTTTTTGGTTAACCGAATCACATCCCAACTCAACACAGGGCCCTTGGCCTCATAAAGTTTGGGATACGTTATTATTGTATTTTTTTGTAATATGTATGTATTTTTATGAATAAAAAAAAATTAAAAACTTAGCGTAAGAACTCATTTCATTATTTGAAATCTGTTTGAGCTATTTTCATCGGTACATATCGGAGACGGTATAAAGTTAAATCGATATTTATATACGAAAACGCGTGTATTTGTATGGAAATTTAAAGTAACTTTTTGAAAATTAAAAAAATGTACGCAAATTATGTTTTTTATTCGGAAAACTTAATTTTACTTTGCATATAAAATTAAAGAAAAATGATAATTTCTCAAAGGTCCATAGTTCAAATTCTGCTTTAAATCTACTGAAGTGATATTTTTTGACAAATTTAATATTTACGACTATTGAAAAACGGCCACTTTAAAATAAAAACACCTACGTCTACCCATTTCATAGACATCCAGATGTTTTACTAACTAAGGTGGATATGTTCTAATCATGCTGCATCGTCTGCATGGCATGTGATGTTAACGACCTTATCTCCCTTAGTTCTAGATTTACCGCTTTCTTCAGTCTTGAAAGCGTTTTTATATGTTTATTCCGCTTTTGTAAGAAAAGGTTTTAGGCTTTTATATTGTTCTCCTATATTTAGTTATAAAGATGCTAAACTTTCTTTGTTTCTTTGTTATTCTCAATACGTGTTTTTTTAATGTTAATATTATTTAACTTGTAACTCTTGAAAATGTGATTCATTTGTATTATGCTTGTAAAATATTTTTATATATAAATTTAAAAAAACAAAATAATAGTTATAGAAGCACAAATTGTGTTTCTTTTTATAATGCATCATACAATGTTGTTTGAAGTTTTCTCAATAATTTAGTCGAAAAATGGGGGGTTTAGCCTTTTAAGGGCCTAGAAAAATTTGATTTGTAGACAAACACAATTCAATGTAACATTAAAGCGTGCATTAGATAAAACTAATTTCAATAATATGCAAATATGGTAACTAATGGGATTACCGAAAATAATCTAGATTATTATCATGGATAACTTAAACAGCGCTATTTTTGTAATACTTCAATGGCGTTTTATGTTATATTTTATGATTAACCACTCATATAGCAAATTTTAGATTCTGCCTCATAATCTAAAAGGAATTAGATATGTATGTATATAAAAACAAACAAAATTTTTTAATTTAATAACCATATGAAACATAGTCTCAAAACTAAAAAAAAGCATTGTACAAGGGTACAAATAGAAATACCTTAAATGTTTTATATCCACGTTTTATTAATATTCTTGATAGATATTATTTTTTAAATGCAATATATTTGAATGTTTTTATAAGTTTTTAAGATCTTACGGATTAACTTTATAAAGCATAAATACATATTTTCTAAGGTTAATTTGTATGAATATAAATTTGCAACCAACGAAAACAGTTTTATGTAGGAGCAAGTTTTCCAAACACTTGTATAAATTGCAATAATACATCTCAGCATTTTCAGTCGAATAAGTTCGCATCGTCCAGTGTAATATTTTCTCAGAAATACTTTGGAGTCTCTTTATAACTCAGCAGTACTCAAGTTTGCGAGTAAATTCGATTCGTCGGCAAATTTATAACTCTGAGTGACTACGAATTAAAATAGAGCTTGTATAATATATTTTATTACACAAATGATAAACCGCTTCCTTCGTCAATCTGAGGAGCAAAGAAGCTCGTGGCTTGAGATAGAAATGTATCTCAGCGGAGACGAATAAGCTCTTTAGAAATAAAATAATGTCTTATGAACCACTTTATTTGTTTAACAACTTGTTAAATAGTCCTGAATAGTGCAACGTGTTGTAACTGAAACTAGTCGGTTGCGTAAACTGTAAACGAAAAAATTGGTTGACAAAACAAAGTTATTTTATTTCTCAAAAATATTATACGAGTATATTTCAACTAGCGGACCAGACAGACGTTGTTCGGCCTAAACGTTGGCTTGCCTGCTATTAGCTGGTTCTGTAAACGTTTTTTTCAGTTTTTAAATTCTCTACCTATCGGGTCCAATTGTGAATTTAAATCATTCAGGGACCCCCTCAAACACTCAAAAAATTTCAACAAAACCTGAATAAAAAAAAATTGGTAAAAAAATATGTTTTTTCTAGAACCAGGTTAATAAAGAAAAAAGGAAACGATATTTATTTTTGTCTTTTTTGACCTATTTATGCATTCGTAAAAAGGGTTAGTTTTTTGTTTTATGTCCTTATGTGATTGGCTAAGAGTCCTCTCGTGCTCAAATCAAAATTGTGCACCAATCACTGCTCTAGTGCCAAGGGAGAAAATATGGGAATACGTGTTAATGAAGAAAAGTCAGACCACGTTTTACATTGAGCCCTCTAAAATTATGTAATTAAAAGAAAAATTATTAATTGTGTCGTGAAAGCGTGCAAAAACTGTCCGGATTAAAGAAAAAAGACTTTGCATTAATAAGTAGGTACTCAGGTACTTGTTTATGGTTGAATTTCGAAACATAAAATACATAATTCATTTTCAAATATAGAATTCTTTTTGCAAATGTAGAATTCTGCTTTTCTCCTTATGGTACGCTTTATGGCGTGTACTTTAGGTAGGAATGCGATTTTCAAAAGTGTGTTAAGTGTTTGTTAATATTATTTTATCATTACTGAAAATCCATTCAAAATAAATGAATGGGTAGAAATCTGATTGGGATCTATAACAAACCTTTTTTACGCATAAAAACAACATCCTTCTTTTTTTTAAATATGCATTCTCGCCGAATGCAACCCTGGTGGGTCGATGAATAAACAATTTATGCTCCCAACTTACCGATTAGATTAAAGATTTTAATATCTACTAACATGCGCAGCGTAAAGATCTACATTCCGCTAAAAACCGCACGTAAATGGATTAAGCCGTTTAGAAGGAGTTCAGTGTTATTGTTACAAACATCCAAACTACGAATAAGCCCTTTTGAAAACGAATTCTTCATTTTATTTGTTTGCAAATTTGTTTTCTAAACTACAATTGGATATATGTACATCGACCGGCTTCGATGTTACTACTTCATCGTTAAGTCGTACTTACCATAGAATTACAAGGTTCACTAATTAATTTTACAACAAAATAATTTTTATTTTTTTTCTTTATGTACTCGTATATTTAAAATTATATGAACTCTTATAAATAAACAACTTGAACAGTGTATGTCACTCTCTAAGCACAAGAGTTAGTCCCTTTTTTTGGAGAGTTACAGTGATAACATTTACTAGATGTATAAAAGTAGATTTTTTTTTAAACATGTACCTTTTATGAAATTTATTTTTTAAAAAAAATATCGATAAAAGTGACACCCAGGGTCCGTATTCTAATGGTAAGTTAAAATATATCTCCTTTTTTATCTACCAAATAAAATGAAGTTTTCCGTAAGAAAAATATAATATGTTTTTTTTTTTCTAAACACGTTCAATTTCAGATTAACGACGAAGACACTTTGAATTTTTATACAAATATACACATTATTACACATAAATATATGTACCGACATGTACTGATGAAGATGGCGTTCATAATCGTGGCGCTGGATTACTATAGTATTTATAGTACAGTGTATCAACCATGTTATTATCTTTTTGATCAATTTCAGTCTGCGCATCCAATGTTTCAACTTATAAAAAACCGAAGCAAGCTAGGACTTCGAATTTGTACGAGTGTATCATATAATAATATGAACTCCTTGTTGCTTCAACAATAGAAGTATCTAGTTTCGTACTAGCTGGTTGTATCGGATGTCCAGCTTCGTGTTTAATACCGCGAAAGGAGAACTTTAGGATACCTACTCTGTATCTCTTCTATCGCCTTCATCTGCTGGTTTCATACTCCGAGCTGATTTTCTTCGGCATGAAGATTTCAGAGTATTTTAATATCACCGAGAATCTATATAGCAGTTGAAAATAAAGAAAATGAATCTGTTGAAAGTTGATATTGATAGATTTTTCATTTCTTTTAATTTCATCTTACAATTTCAACATTTTGTACATTACCTAAGCTATTTTGTGATTTTGATTTTTTTTTAAGTAGTAGCCATATGCTATTTGTATCTCTAGTTCTATTGTTATGTACATTTCTTTTTAATACAATTGTGCTTATACAATATTTTGTTATATAATTTTTAAACACTTTATTTACAAAAAAAACAATAGTCTGTTTTTTATTTCCATCAAATTCAAACTATTCTCATTTGTTAAATTTTATTATATTTAATTAATGTTAGTAAACATCAGTATATCAGCACTTTTTATATCTCCTGGTTTTAAGGCGTTCCCGTGTCCTCGTCAGGACAATCTCTATATCAACATACAAATAATAATAAAAAAAATAACAATAAAATAAAATAAATAATTAAAATACTATTTCTGACAAGATAAATCGTTTTACTTTACATTTTAAATTAGATACTACATTGTATTACATATTTTATTAGTACAAAATATTCCCAATCAACAAAAAAGTGCTGGTATGAAGGGATATTACTAAAATACACTTTCACCTTTACTACCACCGTAGTATTCTCTCGGATTCTCCCTCTCTAATTCTGTAGGACTAGATTTTATTCTAACATTCTTCCTAAAAGGTTGTGTGGAACTGATCAAAAAATCACTCTATTTTTTGTATAATCTTTCTTTTAATACGGGGGTTTTCCCAGAAACATGGAAGACGTCAAAAGTAACACCTATACATAAAAGTGGATCTAAGTCATCAGTAGAAAATTACAGACCTGTAGCTGTTCTTTCTGCACCAGCGAAGGTATTTGAAATTATCATATGTAGAATCGTCACTTCCCGAGTAGAGCCATTTAGTATTGATGAACAACGTGGGTTCAGGAAGAGCCGTATGGTTGAAACCAATCTAATGGTTTTTACGAACTACGTCCCGGAAGCTCTGAATGCAGGACATCAGGTAGACTGTTCATATAATGACTTCGCCAAGGCCTTTGATACTGTCGACCATGATGTCTTATTAAATAAGCTGTATGCAATCGGTTTCTCGGATGGTATACAGGACCAACCTGCCTTTGGTTATGCCTTTTGGAAGGGCTACCGCTATGCTGAACAACATCACTTTGGATATTGATCTGTTCCATGTATCCAAAGGGGTTTTCCGTAGCAGGATTCTCTTACTACTTTGACATGAATCTCTTTCATGTATTTTTTATAATATATACGTATTGAATATATGTTTGTAATGTATATGTTATATTTAATTAAATGAATTGAATTGAATATATATAGTATTTACGAAAAAATCCATCAAATTATATTTATTTCGGTACCTGGAATATGTTTACTTGAACATGAAGTTGTTTAGTAATAATTTAAATTGTATTAGTAATAGATCCGATAGTGTACTGTCAGTTCCAGGATGCAGAACTAAGTTCGCACAGAGACACTCCTTACGTTTTGGTCCAAGATCCTTTAATCTTTTTTTTAAGGAACTACAAAACATTAAATCACTGGTACAGTTTAAAGTAGGTTCGAGGTCTTGGATTAACATGGAAGGAACAGATAGACACATTCTTAAAAAAATAAATGCATACTGCAAATAAATCATGTTTTCGTAATATCAGCATATGTTAATTTGGTTTTTCTTTTATTTTTCTTTTCTTTTCTTTTTATAGTCATGTCATACCATATATATTTGCTATAAACTTTTTAATAATTAAAAAAGGAATGGCCAACGCTCAGACGCTAAAGTCTTTGTGGGCATTTTTTCCAATTCATGTTATAGCTTAATTTTAAGATGTATTTTTCTAAAGTGTATTTTTGTAATTATGTTTCTATGCAAATAATATATGTATGGGAAAATAAGCAAATAAAAAAAAATAAAAAAAATACACGCCGTTGTTATAGGGGGATGCAATCACCACCGTGTCCGAACATGCAATAAAAATTGGGAAAGTGATATTGAGTGACATGCTGGAAAATGGGTGGGGGGGGGAGGGTTTAGGTGAAGGTAGGGCAAGGAGGTTGAAAATTACAAGATTGGTTAATTTTTAAATAAAAAAGTGGGCCACGTCGAAAAGATATTTGATTATTTGTTAGTAGTTATTATGTCATTGTAACGCAGTGGCCTTTACGCATGTAGATGCTTATAAAATCACCCACATGGTATGGATAGCCACTGAACAAAAATCAACCATATTCATTTTGCTCACTTCCAAATGGATAAAGACAAAATACTTCAATAATATAAGTCTTTTTTTAGTATTCGTGATATTTGATTTTCTTCAGAATAACTTACATTGCCATATATTGGAGTAATTCAAACATCTAGATTCCTTCGTAATAATATTACAAAAACCTAATCCAATAGTGATATGTGGGCTGTAGTGGTTTTATGCTAGCGGCATACGTACACATAAGTTCCGCGATAAATTTCTAATAAGATAAATTTTATAAAATTTGATTTTATCGAATTTGATTTTAGGTGTTATGTATTATTTGTAGAATTTTATGACAAAATACATAGTTTACTATTTTTTTTTACATACATTGCAAATTTTATATCAAATTAAAATCAATATTAAAAAATTATTTTGATTACTTACTTAAACAGAATAAAACAGAGACGTGCCTCCGTAAAATAGAGATAAAATCGCTGCTTTTTGATTAAAAATCTTTTAAGTTTGTCTTATTTTTTGTAGACAAGGGTTAAATTGAACCCAGTAGAGAGTTATCAACACTTTGTATCCCGGAGCCGTGTAAACACTTTATTATATAACTATGCGTTGTGTCCCGGTCCCGTGTTTTCACGTGGTTTACCAGCTGTCTAAAAAGTGCATTTTATTAACATCTAGTGACTTTTATTAGTACTTTTTCACTGCTGGTAAACTACGTGAAAACGCAGGACCGGGACACGACGCGCGGTTATTATAATCACGTGTTTACACGGCTCCGGGATACAAAGCACAAAAAAAGGAGTGAGGCCCTGTATATGTGTGAACATTGCCATGCGCAATGTGGCTCTCCATAAAGGCCAATGTTGGCAAAACTATCATATGAAAATGACTTATTTAATTGTTTCAAATAAATATGAGAAGTTTTAATTGATTCAACCTATTATTTTTATAATTATGACACTTTTAAGAAACCCTTCACAAAGCATGAAATTTCACAAAAATGGGCCGGGCACAGGGTAATTCTATGCGTATTTGGCCGGTGCTCAAAGTGTTAAAAATAATGCATTGCAACAAAGACGGAGAACCTTTTAGAGAAGAAATTAACATATGTTTGCAAATCTAGGCATTTCCAGGGCTTATGGCCTGTATTTGGATGGTCAATAAAGGTTTCAGGTGTTGAACTACATAAAAATCAACAAATGGATAAATGAAAGAATTACGGATGTTCAAATATAGGCAAATGAGTAGCATTACAAATAAAAATTATTATTTATATTAATAATATCACTAAGTGGGGGTTAAAGGGGACTCTTCAATTGTATGCCGATGATACTGTCATTTTTTATCATAATAGTAACCTAAAAGAACTAGAAAAAATAATGAAGACAGATTTCGTTAGTCTTGCCGACTGGATGCGATTAAACAAATTAAGTTTGAATATGAAAAAAACATCGTATTTGATTTTTGAGAACAAACAGGATTTGAAAATTAATATTTCTCTAGGAACTGGCTATATTGAAAAGACCAATGTTACTAAATACTTAGGACTATATGTTGACTCTCAACTTTCATGGAAATACCAATATGAACATGTTAAATCAAAAATAGTACCCGTAACTGGCGTTTTGCATAGACTTCGTGGTCTGCTTCCTCACTCTGTTTTGTTTGCCGTCTATTACGCTATGATACATTCTCACCTATCCTATTTATGCTGTATTTGGGGTTTCGCTAACAAAAACCAGATCTCTGAGATTCAAGTTCTTCAAAACCGAGCTCTGAGAAGCATTCTTGGTTTGAAATGGGATTCCCATGTCAAGGATATTTATCGTAACACAAAAATACTTCCTTTCAAGGTAATGGCACTGTATGACATCACTAACACTATTTCAAACATCATAAACTTTTCTGCTCACACAAATTTAAAACTTACATTTAATCATGAAATTCACAACTATAATACACGACATGCAAAAAATCTTCACATTTCTAAATTTTGTTCCACGAAGTTCGGCAAAAGGTATCTGGAATACATTGGTCGTATACAATTTAATAAACTGCCTGATGACCTTAAAAATGAAATGTCGAGTGGTAAATCTCAAAGACCAGAAATGAAGACCTATTTCTTGAATCTTTTTGAAAGTGATAGTTTTTAGCTCAGTTTCTGTGAATAGTCTATATATTGTGTTTTAGGTTTAAATGTTTTTCTTTTCTTTTTTTAATATTAAGTTCACAGAATGTTTAAATGTTTTTATATTCTTTTTTAATATTACTTTCAGAGAATGTTTAAATGTTTTTCTTTTCTTTTTTAATATTAAGTTCACAGATTGTTTGAATGTTTTTATTTTCTTCTTTAATATTAAGTTCACAGATTGTTTAAATGTTTTCTTTCCTTTTTTAATATTAAGTTCATAGATTATTAAAATTTGTT
Organism: Micrasema longulum; assembly: GCF_059751315.1. Classification (NCBI taxonomy): domain Eukaryota; kingdom Metazoa; phylum Arthropoda; class Insecta; order Trichoptera; family Brachycentridae; genus Micrasema; species Micrasema longulum. The sequence continues at coordinate 293,330 of NW_028278092.1, forward strand.
TAAATTTTTATTGTTTAAATGTATACTATGTATTGTTACAAGAAATGTACTATTTTTTTTTATGTACCGTCCCAAATGAGTTTTCTCGTACAACTCCTGGGAATATAATATCATGATATTCATGTCTTATATGTTTTATTAATAAATAAAAAAAAAAAAATTAGTTACACAGTGTGTAAAGTGGCCACTTAAACCAGCCAACGACTGATCACATGCTCGGTAAATGCCTACGTATTCCCTTCTCTAAAATGCTACATCTTTTAAAAAAAAATGTTTATTGAAAATACAAACAGATATATAGGTTAAATGTTAATTTACAGAGACTATAAGAAAAAAAAAAATATAAAAATAGTAGGGCCTGCCATTCAATAAAATGTATTCACTTAATTGTAATAAAATAAAGCGACGGTTTAAAGTATATAATAATAGAATGATAAGTTATTGAAACAATGTTATTTTTATTTATTTATTTATAAATTGAAATAAGAAAACAGGGACAGTAAAAAGAAATAGTAAAAAGGAAAAAGAAGGAAATAAATGAGGAGTGGTTGCAGAATGAGTAAAGAAAAGAAGGAGTATTTTATTTTATGACGAGAAATAATGAGCAAAAAAAGACAACACGTCTATTCAGTGTACGGAAGTAAATGTTTTGTTTTTTAAAAAAAATTGATATGTATTTATTTATAAACCCCCACCAATTACATTCATTTGATAATTTATTTATTTTTAAATTCACATTCTATTGCGAATGATAATATATTAAACATATAATATTTAATCGGGTTGTGGTCCTGTGGCTAGTGTCTCGGACTCACGGACCAAAGGTCCGTGGTTCGATTCCCACTCTACCCCAACTCGATTCCATTTTCTAAAAGTGATAAATGGCCCTCAAAATTAAATATTTGGGTAAATCATAAGAACGAAAATATTTCTTTTTCTTAAAAAAAATAATTCAAAACGGTTGTCCGAGTTTTTTGTTTAGTTTTGTCTGGTAGTTCATTAGATAACTTCAGTCCCTATATAACTACAGTCTCGACTATCCTTGTCTCGTTTTAAAATGTTGTATGTGATATTGTTTTGATATTCTCGTATTATGTTCGCGTTTACTACAATTTTATCAAGTATTAGTTCTTCGTCTACAATTACATCAGTAGCTTATAATTCACGAATAAATTTTAAGGATTCTAGTTGAAAGAGTTCGGTTATATTAAATTGCTAAGTTTGTTTAGAGAATTCTTTAGTTGCCGTTTTAGACAAGGTAGGTCATATTCTAACTTCAATGTTTTATTTTTCTCTCTTTGGAATATATTTATGTCATTTTAATTTCATGTTCACCATAGTAGTTGTTGTATTAAACTTCAGTGTGACATTCAAAATATAATTCAATGGAGCAAACAAAACAAATTATTCTTCAATGTTTCCAAATGTTTTGTAATGGCATACACAAGAGCATCCAAAACAATATACTATAGTTATCTCATGGACGGAGTGAGGCTTGAAAGGGCTTCAACGTCCAGAGATCTCGGGGTGTTGTTTGATGCTCAGTTATCTTATAATCTTCATATGGTTAATCCATGTAATGACTCTCTTAAAATGCTCGGTTTTGTTCTTAGAAATGCCAAGATCTTTTCAAACACTCAGATTATGAGGACATTGCGTAATTCCTTGGTAAGAAGTCGTTTGGAGTTTAGTTCCATTATTTGGTCGCCACATGAGACTCGATACTCTTTGATGGTGGAGAGAGTGCAGAAAAAATTTCAGCGCTATCTGTACCTAAAAGAGTGTAGATATTATCCTTGGCTCTTCCCAACCGACTTTTTACTGGGGATGCTAGGCTATCAGTCATTATGGAGGAGGGGGGACGTTCATTTGGGTGTTTACTTTTTCCGTACATAACTCAGAAATTCTGATGGATGTAGGTCTGTTCGTACCTGATAGCTATCTTCGACAAAGACAGCATCGATTGTTTTACCTACCACGATGCAGAACCAACCTGCCAATGGTTATGCCGGTTGGTAGAGCAATCTTGCTACTTAATCGCATCGCCTCGGATGTCGACATATTTCACGTCAGTGGGCCTTCCCTTAGGAAAGCACTTTCTAACTTTTTATATTTCTTTTTATATTTTGTTATTTTATTTTAATAACGTAACTATCTACTGTAATTTGTGATCTATTATTGTATTTAGAATGAATTGGGTCTTTTTTCTGTAATGTTCTAAATATCTGAATAAAATAAATGAAATGAAAAATTAATGAAATGAAATGAAATATGACATGTGCATTTTAGTTTTTACATAGGCTTCATACATTATAATTTTTTTCCGTTTTTGGAATAAAGTTTTTGTTTTTTTCTAAATGAATGTTTAATTTTGTTTATATTAGAATGAACACCCGGGATAAAAGGGTTAGTTAAGAATCCACATTTTAAAATATAATATTTTTGAATTGCATGCGTTTTATAAAAACCCAATTTTTATATGGCAAAAGACGTTAAACAGGCATTTTTCGCGAAAATTCCGTACAACACAAGAATCACAAGATTTAATACTGCACCATAAACATTCGTAATTTACAATAGATATAAAAAGTGAAAAACTATTCCTTATAAATCATGGCTCAGATCGTAACAGTCGTTTACGTAAAATTTCAAAACAATGATGTTTTATGACTCTAAAGATATTATTTTTCAACCGTTAATAGCGGCACTAAATATTTATTTTTTATCTCGCAAGACTTTTTTATTGCTCTCAATGTAATAAATAATGTAAAAACGCGTTTATTTACATAAAATTTTACACTGCGAAAATTGTGTGCGGAAAAGCGTGAATACTTCCTAGAGTCTTATTTTTCATTTTTTTCTTTAGTCGAATAACCAGCAGCTAAATTTGTCATATGTAAAAAACAAAACAAATAACAAAAAGCCAATTTTAGGTTTTCACAAGTAGCATCACAGTAAGTCAAATACATTCTCAAATATAAAATAAAGAGTAAACTAAATCCCAAAGGAAATAAAACCAAACTGATAATTATTTGGAAAGCAAACGCCGTACGTTCTTATGGTTATTCTCAAATAAATCTTGGTTTAATGATACTGTTATTTTTAAAAAATTATTGAAAGTACGCCATAAATATTTATTTTACCGATAATTAGAGGAGTATGAAGAAGTGGATTATTTCTAAGAACTTTTGAACGTATATTATACAGAGCTTAGATAGTAATAAAGAAATATCACATACTACGAATACCGATAAAAATATATGAAATGAATTTAGAATATTAAATTGTATTTTCAAAATCAACATAGATATTGTGGAGAAATGTTTTCATACATAAATGTAAAAAAGAAACTCAATAAAAATACGTTCGTAGTAAAACGCGGCCAGCCAGCACTCTTGCTCCTCCCACGTCAATCCAGCGACCTTTAGTTCTGCCGAATAAAGTAGAAGAGTCGTCATCGTCTTACAAGACGGCGGGAGCCCGCAGGATTTAAGAAGAGGCAACTTGGGTTTAGGTTTTCCTGAGGCGTCCGCAGCACGTGTCCAAGCCAGGTTCTCCGCCGCACCCTCAAGACGCTCGCTATCCGAGGCTACTGCGTCTGTTCTCGGACTTGTTGGACAATGTTGTTGGCAATCAAATTGAACTAATTTATATCTTGTATTATTGTAGGGTCCATAGTCCATAGTCGATGACACACGCGTGTTAAATTAGTTCACCTGAAGTAGACTAATGACCGACGATGCAATGTCATCATTTTCTATCGAACCCCATACAACTTATATTACACCTCTGGCAATATTACACATAAGGGTAGGATCGTTGCTCTGCAGTACATTCACATCATCCCTACTATGAAGAAAAAAAACTACAAAGAAATATGGTCTATAAAGAGACCACAGGACGCAGCCAACGTCAATCAGCTCGTTCAGTCTGCCCAACAAGATCAGTGCAGTTCACTCAGCTCCAACATGTAGTTCAAGTGCAGTTACTTCAACCCATCATCGCCGCTACGCTCGTGCTACACAAACAAGTGCTGTATCTTATTCGCCATGTAATAAATACGCATAAAACACCAACCTCGTGTCTTCTCTGTCAATCTCTAACTGGGGTAGGAACTTTGAACTCAAAGAAGTTTGCTGCTTTGAGTTTTTGTAAAGTACAAGGATTGGCACGCATTTACTGCAAAGTGTTGATTTTTAAAAAAATAATTTCGTTTTGACCAAATATAGACTAGAGTTACAGCACGCATAGTGTTAAATGTTACTTAAACAATTCGTGAGCAGGTTTGCGAGCTTTTTTTGCATGCCACCTTCCTCAGGTATGTAAGCTCCTTAGCTTTTAAAGGTGTCAACTTTCTCGATCATCTGCCTATTATTATAGACAGCGTGATCAGGGTCAGGACAGGATTTGTTGAAATTAATTTGAATCTTTTTGGTATTAATATACCAGACATGTGAAGTTTTTCTGCGATCTGTCAGGGATTTTGTAAAGATCATTAATAAACTTTTGTAGAAGAACCGCATCGTTTGCTTACCCCAAGTCCCACAAGTTTATGGTAGTGTTCACTATACAAAATCAATACATATTAAACCGGTCAAATTACAAATTCATGGATTTGAGTATCACTCGTATTATGATAAAAATTTCCACCAACCATTTAAATGCTTTAATTTTTTAAACAATACCGTTTCAAAACTGTTCAAAAACTGAAAAATAAATAGTACTTAATTTGTTATTTTTGTGAGTTTAATAGTGCCCATCGAAATGGTTCAAGCATAATAGCCTATGGAGTGTCTTGATATCACAATAGAAGTGGTATATATATTTACCACAATGGAAACCTCACCAATCTCACAATAGATATAAGACATAGAACAATGTAAACAAAAGCTTTTGTTAATGTCCCTTCGCGCATCAATTAATTGGACAAAGAAATATAACTCTTAACTATAATAGAGTGAACATATAGGAATAATAATCACATATTATTAAAAAAAATACTTCGTTTTAACCACTTATTTTTTATTAAACTACCGACCAGTTTCTGATCGATCCACTACGTGCTTTCATACTCCCTATACCGGTATTTATTTATTTTTATTTCACGTTTTACATAACACTTTTTTTTATTATGAATACCTCACTGGGCACAACCCGTGTTGAGTATCTCATTTCTGTGATTTAATATATACTTATGGTGTTTAAATATGTGTATAAAATAATACATATTCATATACAAATTCACATTGATATAAATACATAAGTAATAGTTAGAAAAAAAAGAAAAAAAAAAAAAAGAAAATAATATTATTAGTACAGTTCACATATTTTACTACTGTGCAGACATTAAGGTCAAGTAACAGGCTACTGTCAGTTTCCGGTGGCCCAACATCTGCATAAATGCCAAATATGTATGACATATATTTATCGAGACACTGTGTGGATACAAATACAAAACATGAAAAACAAAAATAATTTTCTATAAACAAGTCAACTACTTTGGTGGGGTGACCATTTCAAGACAGTTCTCGGGACCCAAATCAAGTAGCCATTTTTTTACAAATAATTTAAAATTCTCAAGATTTTTATCTATTTTTGTGGCAAATGGTTTATTGTTATACATTCTTTGAGCAAGGTATACGTGACTCCTTTGACCAAACGATGATGTGCTTTTATGTGCCACGTATAGCTGTTTTGTTTTAAGACGCGTTTCATAGAGCTAGTACTGTAAACTTTATTTCAACCATGCTTATGAGGGTGAACGAGAAATTATTCCTGGATAACAACTTCAAGTCATGTATCTAGGGCACGTACTGTCTGATGATTGAAAAGATGATCAGGACATAGGGAGACAGAGAAGAGCCATCAATCTTGGGCCTCTATGTTAGCGAGAAGCATATTTCAGTGCAGTTACGAAGTGAAGAAAATCCTGTGTGAAGGGTCACCTATAAAAATGTATAAAGGCAATTACTTGGACTGCCTAGGCGTTGCAGTGCCTCCAAAATGTTCGAAGCTGGACGAGTAACACCTTCGCTGCCCTACTAAGCCAGAGGACTCTGGAGCCTATGAGAACGCCTGAAAAGCTCCAATAACATGCTTTTCCAAACCACTGCGAGGGGATCTAATAGATCTAATAGATAGGTGAATACACCCTGTTCGATAAATGGCTGCAAATACTGAGACCGTCGTAAGGATATAATGTAAGAGAATTAATTCTTATTTTTTTTCATATATGCAAAAATTCCAAATGTTTTTTTCTTCTTTCTATCCTTATAAGTTGATTATTTTCATGAATTAAAAAAAATATATTATTACTATCATTATTAAGGTATAATAGATGTTCAAACAGGCTCAATGGTAAATGTTACAAAGTGTGTAAATTAGCCACATAAACTAGCCAATAACAGGTCATAAGCCCTGTAAATGCCTAAACCAACATGTTTCCTTCTCTAAAATGTTTTACATTTTGTTGTACAATTTAGAAATAAGAACAATTCTATTTAAAAAACAATACAATCAAGTAGATTGCTGCGCAGGACTACAAATATATATATATTTATATATTACTCCAGGCTATTCAATATAAAAATGATTTCTAATTTTCTCCTTGATGTTTAGTATGATTATTCTTTTGCATACCTTTTTATGTCTTATGTTCCATTATTACAGACCAGACTTTAGAACATGCTATTATTTAGTTGGGCGACAAATTGCGAATAAATTTAAAATGCTAAAAAAAACTCTATGTTAATTATTTACTGTTTTTGGCTTTCTTCTTGTTTTTCGTCTCATTAATAAATATAAAACTATATGTAGGCAAATGTAAATCTTAATCAATAAAAAAATTAATAAATTAAAAAATTTGACCAGTGTCTACAATTACATACATTATATCAAGGTAATAAATCTACTTAATTAATAATTTGTTTTAAAAAAGTGTTTTCATTTTAATTATATGAGTAATAACCACGACTGTGCTCCAATTATACATTTTATGGAACACTTTTGGTTTGTGCCAAAACAGACCTGCTGAATGAAGCATAAAATATAGAGGGAAATCATTTTGTGACCGTTTATACTAAATTAGTTTGTTTACTGATAATATTAACAAGCATGCCGGACAAGTAAAATGGCGGCTATGTATGATAGAGTAGGTCAAAATACTCAAAATGTCGCTTTTATGTAGAAGTAACATCACACTTATTATGTGGAACAAAGATAACAATGTCGGCTTTGTTTGCCGTGAAATAATATTTTTGTTACTAATGCAACGGTTTTCTGAAGAAATTAGTACTGGCAAATATACTTTCGTGCTATCGAAAAACAATATTCCAATTTGTTTTCAAGAAAGAATGGTAGAATAACACATAAAATATTATAATACATAACATTATTATATTTTATGCTTATTCAGATGTACAGGTTGCGTCATTGCTTCGTCTCCTGTTTTGTAAGTGGATAAATAAAAAGATATTCGAGGTATAACTAATTATTTTTTATTTCTAAAAACTAGAATCAATTTATTTATTTTACTCTTTTTATGCATTTACATTTTATATACAGGGCGGGCAAATATGCCATAATAATAATAGGCGATAGCCTTAAGGCAATTTCTTCCTACCTACTCAAACCGTTCAGTTTGAGAAAATTACAAGTACATGAACATATTGAATCTTCCAATTTTATACCAAAATTCAAAATAAAGATTAAAAAAATTAAAATACACAAAATATTAATACAATACTAAGAAGAGCGGAGAGGGGATAGGAAGTAAAAATGAAGGATAAAGGAACAACTTAAATATTTAGATATTAACATTTCAATCATGACTTAAATGTAAATAAATATGTTTCTTTTACATTTATTATATTGAACATAATTTAAATTATTGTATTAAGTGTAAGCATTTTTTTTGGTGTGTGCATGAGTTTCTTACACTAATGTACAAATAAACTGTCAACATATGTGTACATACTGTTTTTTTCTCTAATAAAATAAAGAAAATAAATTTAAATAAAGATTAAAAGTTGTTTTATGTTTCTGTACCTTAAAGGATAAATTACGGGAGTCAGATTAAATCAATTGTTCAGGAAACAAGTGATTTGTGAAACAAGTGCGATAGTGTGGTTTACGTAAATCTTGACAAAGAAGCTTGTTTTCTTTGAAACCGATGGGTGAAAAATAAAAATTTGTGGTTAAAAACAAAGTTGTTCTATTTATTTATCTATGGTTATTTGTGCTTTATTCACGTATAGAATACCTTACTGCAATGATTTATGTATTTTTAACTACAAAAAGAACAAAACGTGGACTTATATTTTTTATCCTTTAAGGTGCGGATATTATTTTGAAAAGAACTAGGGGTGCCTAGGGGCAAGTGCTGACCGCCATTGTCTAAACACTCCTGAAAGATATTTCTGAATCGCCGCACAAGTCTCAGAAGCATTTCTTGGAGTATACGTCGAACCACCATGCGAAATGTCTCCTTAAGGTTATTTAGGTTCTATGTTTATAAAGAAAAATTCGCAAGGGGGCAAATCGTTTAGAATTGAATGTCACAGCCCTATTTCTTTCTTCAAAAGAGTAAGGCCCGGTCAATCCGACAGTTTGTACGTCCACAGTCCAGGAGCGTGCGGTGAGGTTTTTTTTTATTATTAGGGAAACAATTACTCGGAACATAGGTAAAATATGTGCCTACTAATAACACAGTGTTTCGAATGAAGTGCTTTGAAATAAACTAAAAACCAAATTGTTTACATAATTTTAGCATAAAAGAGTTTTACTTCTTAGTTCAATATTATAATACCGTCTTGACATTCGATTTAAAAGATAATTTTGTTATTAACAGTCACAATATACGAAAAATAACCATGGATTGGTTTGTTAGAATTGCTTCTACAGAGCTACTTAAGATCTCAATTTGCGCATGCGCAGACTTGTGAATTTAGTACAAGGCAACCGACTCATAGGAACTAATAGACTTACGCGGTTCCTTATTTCAGAATTAAATAAAGGGCATTTAAGTGAGTTTTATTTCAGTTTATGCATAACTGCCTATGTGAAAAGTTATGTGTGAGCTTGTCACTTTTTTAGAAATTATTAATGAATGAACAAAGAACCCATCTCAGATCGCCACGATTAACAATAAACTAATTAAAAAATATTTTTTGCAGTTACTAAAAAGAATAGTTAACTGTTTAGAAGTCACAGTTTTAGGGAAGCAATGTTTCTATTCAATCTATGGACGGACCGGACATGGTCCACACCATGTTAGCAACTTGCAACTAACAAAACTGGCACAGAAACATCCCAGCTTCCTGCACATATCGACGGCATCTTCATCCTTCTCTCTATCTCCTACGATCGATCCTCACACGAACCTCACACACAGATCCATCACACAAACCTATTCAATCTAAGGTAATAGCAAAGGCGCACCCTGGATTTATCTGTTTCCGGGCAAATGAAGAATATATATATATATATATATATATTTATATATTTCTACATAACATTACTTTTTTTTTTTTTGCACCACAACAGGCCAGGAGGCCTAATTACAGTGGTGAATTACATCACAGAGCACCCAGGCTTGAGAAAACTCACATTTTTTAATTTTTGTGTTCTCACCGGGAATCGGACCCGGAACCTTCCGTGCGTGAATCAAGCGTCTTGACCACTACACCACGGAGGCCGCCAATATATTTGGATAATTTATATAGCGCCGTTTTTGTGAAAATCACCTCAAGGGCGCTGTACAATAAATAACTATCCCACCACGTCTTGCAGCTACAGAGCGCACGTACGGTTGGGATTCTTGTTCCTCGTCTCCAATTATGATAAACAGGAGCTAGATTACAGAACGTCTTGCAGCTACAGAGCACATAGACAATAAGAAATCTAGCCCCTATTTACATTTCTATTTTTTTATTTGACAATGGAGTTTAGAGCTTTAGTGATATTTAAAAAAATATATAACAAACAAATTTATAAAAATAGAAGTTAGATAACAACAAGTCTTGCAGCTACTGAGCGCATGGATGGTTGGAATTCTAGACCTCAAATGAGGTACACACATTTAGTAAATACTAAATGTGTGTATTTGATAGTTGATAACATTTACCAATTGAAGCTAGATTACTAATCGTCTGGCAGCTAAAAAGTGCATGGACGAGTGAAATTCTGGCAGCTTAAAATTATCAATAAATTTGCAAAAACAAACATTGAGCATAATAGTAAATTTGTAAGGTGTTCGTGCTAAAAAGTAAACAATAAAAAACTAAACAGATAAAGCACTTCAACACTATGGATGACATTACAGATAAAAATATCCTGTTAAATATGGTTCTGTTAATTGTGAACATTTGTGAAAACTAGATCAAGTTGGTGACGTATGGAGTTAAATACTTTAATCACTTGCGATGTCCCTAAGAAATTATGTAAATCAAAGATTTCACGGGCATTGCCCTTTACAATCAGATTGTAAATGGTTGAATTCCATTTTACATTCGGCAACTTATAGTCAGTAACTAAGATAATTTTCGTGTCTGGATGTTTTCTTTTTATGTTGGTAACTTCCTCTGCGTAATTACTGTACGACGACAAAGGAGATGATGATAAAAAAACACGTTTTAAAATGGCCAATTCGTGTGATTTCCTTACTTTTTATCAGACTACAACCTTAAAAACATGACGTTATTAAACTAGTAAAAACTTCTTTATAACTTGCTATGAATTTATTAGATATAATTTCCTCACCCCGCGGTCACTACGTGAGTTATAGTTATGAGTGTTTCAGTAAAATGATGCCTACGAAACAAGTTAAATAACGGTTAAAATTGAGCGGAGAAAATAATGAACTAAAGTCGTTTTAGCTACTGTGCTGTACTGTTCGCTTCTCGCTCGCTCTAGCGAGGATTGAATAGTTGCGTCTCGCTCTAAAAGGGAAGCGATAAATTTGATTTATTAATTTGCCTTTATAAACAGATGGCCGACTAAAGCGGGTGTCAGAGGAAATTTGAAATTGGAATACAAATTTAAACTGATGTTATTTGAGCTAATGATTTCGAACGTTCTAAATTCAAATATGTAATTATTCACTACTTACTTTTTAAAATTAAGAATCGGTTTTAAACGAACAAGCAACCGAAGGTTTTTTTTTAAAGTTGATTCCAAAGTAATGAAAATTGATTATTACATACGACATAGCATTAATTTGGGGACGCAAAATGTGTCGACGTATTTAAATTTCGCCAAATCGCACTAATTGTGTGTGTATTTGTAGTTTAAAAACATTGATATACATATATGCAGAATGAGACCTAAGTCCTGTGTTGAATTGGGATGAATAATTCCTTATTAAAAACAAATAAAAAAACAAACCATCACGCGGTTTCCCCGTAGGGGTAGGCAGAGAGCCATATCTCCGTGTCTCTGCACACAGACCTCGCTTCCTCTACTATATTATAAAACTTAAAATACATCTATGTATTTGTCTCTCTATCTGTTTGTCCGTTACAGCATCTCCTCCAAAACGACGAATTTCGATATATCATTCTAGGTAAAATTTGTGGTATTTTCGAGTTGAATTATACTCGATGCATACTCAATGTCGACTCAAACTTATTAACGGTAAGTCGTAGAGACGTGAAATTTGGAACGAACATGTAAAATTCCATTTCTAGATCAGCCGCGTACTTCGGACCGATTTTTTCTGGGCGGTCCTCGCTATTTTGTATATTTATTAAAAAAATCAATTTTTCATAGGTTAGCAACGACGTAAAATTTAGAGTCAACACATGAAAGGCTATTTTTCGAATAACTGTACTATTTAGGAGCCAAAATTTTAAATTCTTATAAATATTATACAAAATATGAAATTTAACTAAAGAGGAAACGCGGTCTCACCTTTCTTCAAACAAACGTATTCCCATATTTTCTTCCTGGATTATGGCACAGAAGCAATATTTTTTTTACACACTAAAGAAATTCCATTGTCTTATCTGCATTGATATTTTTTTTTATTGTGGTCCAGAAGCATCCAAAAACTCTTAAAAGCGCCCAGTTTTATCTTCTGTCCTCAAAAGTACGGTATACAAATATAATAACAATTTTTGGAAAACGCAAAAGGAACAGACGCAGGACACTTGATTCTAAAAATTATATTTTGAAAAAGCGATAAAATCGGTTCAGTTTTGAGGTGCGGAATATGGGACACTGAAATGTCGATTTCAGTTAGACACAATAAGTCCGACGTCCAGTAGTCTTTTTTGCATAGTATCGGGGAGGCATCTGCGAAAGAGCGACAGAAAAACAATGTTCAAATACTTACTCGTCACAATTCTTTTCCACCGCGTATCCCCTTAAAGGGCGAGGACAGAAGAATGTTTCCTCACCTTGAGTTTCGCCCTTGAATGCGAGCGCGAGATGCGAAAACGGACCGTAATCCGCCAAGCTTTCTTTGTCAAAATGTCGGCGAAATTCAATGAGTTTTCTTACTCGTGTAATTCAATAATTTCTTTTCAGAAACCTATCGGGACTTACTTGACAGCTTGTTACCCACTTTCTAGGAAACTCTTCTAATTTTATTTCGTCCCTTCGTAAATCTGCTACTTTAAGAACTTGGCATTCTGACTTAACTACTTATTATTTGAAAGGTCTAAGTCAAAATTTTGTTATTATTTGAGAAGACACAATGCCTTATGACGGATGAATACTTATTGAAAAAACACAGATAAACAGTTTTTTCATATTAAAAATTTAAAAAAATATCGCACCACAGCAATTTGCAACGTAATGCCCTTTTTTAACTAATGATAATACACAAAAAAACTTAATATGTATACCCAAAATACTTTAATAATATATTCATAATCTATTAATAGTTTCAAAACACTATAAATATCGCAATTTTTTCTTTATTTATATAAATATCTGTTTTTTGGCTGAATATAAGAAAATAAACTTTTTTTTTTCTTGAAATGTTATACAGGGTGTTCTTTGAACCCTGTCACATCCGAAACAACGATGATCAGTATGAGCAAGGAGACATGTTGGCACATTAAAATAATTTTTTAGAACGAATAAAATTTACAAAAATAAATTATCGAATTGAGCAACTGGTTGCTTACTTCTGCAAGGGAGAAACGAGGAGGAGGGAGGGGGAAGTCTGATACACTATTAACCACGCGGCCACAAAGTTATATGAAAGGCAAGGAGATCAGTCTTACACTTCAGGTGCCGGTTCAAAAAGAGTAAAACACCACCTTTGAAATAAATAAATATTTGATAAACGGGAATTGGACCTTCAGCATAGTAGGCGAACGCTAAAGCCACTCTAACTACGAGGCGAACTTTAATCGATTTCGTTTCTTAGTGTTTTGTGGTCTTAATGCGTTTTTCTTTTTTATTTTGAAATAGACTACATATAAACATAATCATGTTTGTTCTAATAATACCATTGTTTGTATGTTTCATTTATAAATTGTTAAATACATAATATATGTCTTAACGTAAATAACTTTTTTATTCATAAATAATGTATTTTACCTAATCATAATATTTACCCGAGACTAGACATCGAGTCGAATCTCCTTAACACATAAAACAAACATCCGATATTTCATCTTAACCGTGTCAGGAATCGAATCCGGAATTGTATAAAGCGCAATAAATCATACGCCATAAGGTGACCAAATTATTTATATCGACGAAAATTGACAAACAAAAAAAGTTAATACCTAAACCTTTACTAAAGTAGTACCTAAACTTGATGTACGAAGCCCCTGGGAATTAAAGCGAAAATAAATCAAATAAAATAAAAGTTGCAAAAAGCCACAAAGTTAGCCATTGCATAACAAATATTTCTTCGAACTAAATAACAGGCTAACTTTTTCGTAAAACAGGTATAAAAGTTTTGCAACAATTTTCGTCGAAGTTTCGGTAAAAGATTTCAGTTCCCAACATTTCTTGAAACTTTATTATCAATTTTATGGCAAGTCGTCTTCGACAATAGGGAAATATCACAGACTACAAATACCGATAAAAATATGTGAAATGGATTTATAAAAATAAATTGTATTTTCGAAATCGATATCGACATTGTGGAGAAGTGTTTTCACACATAACTTTAAAAAATACATTATTATAATCTACGATGCGAATACTGATGGATGCACATGCAGAAAACGAGGAAGACCGAGAAAGACATGGCACGATCAAGTCCATAAAATACTTGAAGATGGACATGTCAAAAGTAGGAATAATCAGCGTGCGTGCATAAGAAGATGTACGAATGTAGAGGAAGCGAGATCTGTACGCAACGATATAGTGATATAGCGTTCTATCCTCTCTGCCACCCCTACGGAGAAACGGCGTGATGGTTTGTTGTTGTAAGAAAAAATTATGTCCCTACAACAACGCGACATGTTTGACCTTAATAATTGTGGCGTCAAGATTCGTGACGATGTTTTATTTAAATTAAAACGGTTACAAACAAAGTTCAAAATTGAACCGAATCGTTACGTATTACGGGCGTGGCCAATGCAATAGACCATTTTTGCGGGAATTCAAAAATGTAAATTTCAAAATATTTTTTTGCTCAAATATGATGAATTTTTTTTTTACTCAAAAGTATTTCATAGACTTATTATTATTATTGTTATATTATTTATTTAAAATAATTAAAAAAAAAAAAAAGGATATTTCCCTATTTCTGAAAAAAAATCGATCGACATAGGAGACTTTCGAAGTACTTAATAATACCATTTTTAATTTAAAAAAATTACCCACTTATTTGTACATTAGCGGGCTTATTGACAAATGAAAAATTCTTCAAACCAACGAATCAACCTTTTTTTAAAAATAAACATTTAGGTTCTTATGATTAACCGAAATATTTCAATTTTGGGGCCAGAATCAAAAGTATGGATGGGAGATGATTCCACAGTTGAGCCGCATTGACACTATATGAGTTAGAGAAGATGGAGGAATTGTGAATGGGAATTAAGAAGGTGCTTCGAGAATAAGATCAAAGAAATAAACAGTGAACTTATAATCGTTTAAACTTTTTACGAAAGTCTATCGGAACATTTGGACTATGAAGTGTAAACAAAATGAGAGGGTGTGATTCTTTTCGCTGTCGTTTTAGCCAATTTAGTAAGCTACCATAATCAGATATACAATAATATTTTATTTCCTATTTTAATAAATGTATAAATGAAGTTGGATAATTTATTTTTCGATATTTTCGTGAAAACCACATCAAGGGCATTGTATAATAAATATTCCATAGCGTCTTGCTGCTACAGTGCGCATGGACGGTTAGAATTCTAGTTTCTGGTTTCCAAGTATGATCGATCTCCACACAGAAGCTAGCGACATGCACGTCTTGCAGATACAGAGTCCATTGACGATACGCAATACTGACCCAGTTTACATATATTTTTTAATAGACTTCAAACCAAGTAGATTAGACTTAAGAAAAGACACGACACCAAAATTTAATATAGAAGTTAAATCTTTGCTAAAATCCTGTAAAATTCCTATAAAATGTTATTACCAAATTCAAAATCAATAAATAATGAACTCACAATGCCCACGTTTATATGGACAACCAAAAATTTCATAAACAAGAAATACGAATTCGAAAACAATTTAAGAAAGATAAACTTAAATTTAAACCTAAATTTGGAGTAAAAAACTCAATCCAGTTAATTGATGAAATAAAAGAGGTTGTTGTGTCAAATAACACTATTTTAGTGTCATTTGATGTAGTTGCTTTATTTACAAATGTTCCAATACATTAATTAAAAATGACCCTAGATAATCAGACGGACACCAACAATATTTATCCCGGAGAGAAATTGGAATAAAAAAATATTTTAGAACTTTGTATTGACTAACACTTTTTCAAATTTGATGTTAAATTTTATATACAACCTTGTGGATTGTCGAATTTATTGAAAATTAAATAGTTAATTTAAAATTATTTCAATAAGTTAAATTCTATCGCCAATATGCCGATGACATAATAATTTTATGGGTTGGTACAAAACGCCATCTTGATATGTTCCTTAAAGAATTAAACTCACTGAAAAAGTCAATTCAATTCACAATGGAGTTAGGAGGGGAAAAAGTTAATTTCTTAGACATCACATTAAATATAGAACAGAAAAAAAACATTTTAATATATTTAGAAACCAAAGTATTATGATAATATTATACATAATAATAATTTTCGACATGATATTTCACACAAACTGTATGTATTTCGTTCCTTAATTCATAGATCGTTATTCGTGTCACTTAGTAAAAATAATTATAACAATGAGTTTAACATAATTAAATCTATAGCGGTAAATAACGGATATAATATGTAAAACATGAGTTGAAAATCCAATAGAAAGAAACAAAAGCGTTCAGTAAATAATAAATGAACTCAAGGTTTGACAGCTAATAATAAAAATAAAGAACGAAAATGTTAGGCAAAACTTTCGTATATTGGTAAAACTAGTAATAAAACTTGACACATAAGACATAAAAATAAATGCACGGCAGCCAGTTATAATAGTAATTCCTTAGCTAATTTGTTAGTCAATTATAAATACAAAAAATATAAGTTTTCCAACTCAGGAACTTACCTTCTTGACTGTAATGAATGTAAAAATACGTGCTACTTAGGCCAAACCGGTAGAGCCTTTAAAACACGTATAAAATAACATATTATACAATTCTGGGCTAATAATAAAGATAATTCAAATTTTGCCAATAATTTAATAGAATATAAACATTCCTGTAATTTAAAAAACAATGTAAAATAATTTATATTGCACGTAAAGGCCATAATCTTGATAAACAGGAAACTCTGGAAATTAATAGATTTAAAAATTAAAATCGACGTAGAATTACGTAATAAACAGCTGATTCTTGTGTATTCTCCATTACTTCACCCTTTGTAATAATTTTTCTGATGACTTTTTTATCCTTTGTTTTTCAGAAATCGTAATTGACAGCAATCGAATTTATCAGGGATGGAACAATAAAACTAATATACAATACTTAAACCCATTAAAATATCATTATATCTACTCATTAGTTAATCCGAAACACTTTGTTAATGATTTTTGAAACTAAAACAATTCGATATAATTTACTGTTTTGTTATAATTTTGAAATTTCTATCCTTACCTCTGTTTTGTTTAAATTCAATGAATTTCATAATAAAGATACCAGTCTCGAAAGTGTCGCGAAAGCGATGAAACCCGTCACTGGATATTTTAAATTTGTGGAATGGAATGTAAAATATAAAATGTTTTTTGTTAAAAATCGTTTATCAAAATAGAAGCAACATTATACCTAGAAAAGGGCGTTTCGATTATTTGAAAAGAGTAATAGGAACAGTTACCGTTTCACAAATTAACCTGCAATTAAACATTAAAATAACAGTTAAGAGCAGCGAGCAGTTCGCAGTTTAAATGAGTAATAAAAACAATAATAAATATTCATGATAAATATAAGGTGCTGTTCCTTGATCAGCACAACACAGCCTATAGCATGCATGCACCAATGTCCCGATTGTGACACATTGTAAACTCGAGACATAATCTGAACTTTTTTGGTGTAAGTCTTTCTAGATTTAAACAATTACTAACATGTCCAATAATAAAACGTATACACTATTTTTTTTGGGACCAAAACTAGTACTTAGTAAATATTATAATTTTTTTTTATTTTTTATTTTCTTTTATCCAGGAAACATACAGTACAGTTACAAAGTTTAATATTTTACACAATTGGACTTAATTCTAATGGACCAGTGAAGTTTCCATATTAAAAAGCAATTAAATGTAAGGTTAATTATGAAAGTATAAAAAAGAGAAGGAAAAACAAAACATAAATGAAAGTTATTTAAAAATTAAAATTTGAGTGAAAAAAAAATATTTTAAGGTTTGTAGTTTGTAGTGAGTATTTACAAATGGAAATAATATTAAAATGAAGAAAATTTGTAAGAGTAATTAAGAATTAAGAGTTATAATAAAAGTTATACTCATAATGTAATTGAGACACATTTAATGTATATATTTCTACCGACATATTGTAACCATTGTGTTCCATAATGTGTTTTGTTTTTATGAGAAAAATAAAAAAATTAAAAAAATAGTATGACTGAGATTCTACCGAATCATCACTACGAAGGCTTTCGACTCAAAAAAATATGGATGTACTTTCAAAATTGTTTTCTACTAAAAGTAAGCATTTCATATTTCGAAAACGTTTAGTATTTTTTTACGTGAAGTTTAACTCGAAATATTGTCAAGTAAAGATTTATGTAAGAAAACACGGAAAATCCATATTAAAACACTTAAATTTATCACAAAAATGCTGAAATTTCAAATGTCAAAAGCCTATCATGGAAAATTGTATTAAAAATATCTGCTTTTATGAGAAAAATAAAATAAAATAAATAAAATAAAAATTAGACCAGATCTTGTCTTAAGGTAGTTTTGTCCGAGCTTTAATTTCCTTTAGTTGTATTTTATTTCAATTGTACCTGTATACATTATAAGGAAATGTATTTGCCATTGTTGAATGGACTGAATAAGTCTGTAAATAAATAAATAATATTTATATTAATAATCTAGGATGGGTAGTGAGTAGTTATATCTTGTGCAAAAGAGCATTAGGAATGATTGAGTAAGAGCTTTTGTTGCCTTCAGTGAGTGTAGTCTAAAAATATTTTACCTCTTCATTAATAAGTATTAGCTCGTATGTGGATTTAATCAAATAAGGCACGTTACATAGAAAAAATAGAGTAAAAAAAAAAAAAAGTTTACGGTCCCCCGGAGATTAGGCTCGAGGTTCATTACACGCTCTACACAATTTGATTCTTATACGGTTATTTACGCCTAATTTTAGATGGCCACTTAATTTTTGTATAAGACGAAGAGGCTCAATGTCATCGAAGCAGCCATCGCCTCCCTAGACTGCTATAAGGCCCCCAATTTTTTTTCTGGACCTTCTACAGCCCCCCCGAAGGCCTTCAGCGCCCACAAAAGTGTGTTCTCATTCACTTTGAAAAAGACTGTGTTAAATTTAGGTAAATTAATCAATCATTGGTTCAAGAGCTATAAAATATTGCAGTTTAAAATCAATATTTGACGTCCACCTTCAGAGGAATCGAACCTAGGAACTCAATAATAGTAGAAAAATGCGCCAACGACTACATAACGAGACGGATTTATTTTCACTCGATTTCCTTATTCAGAACTTTTTACCTGAGAGTGTCTTTCACTCGTCCGGGGTTCTGGTTCCTTTTCACACACAGACCGGTATTCTTCATCTGCCTGGGTTCAAATAACACAGTGTCGATTTACAACACAGATAATAAAAAAAAACGTTTAAATTGGAAACGGGAACCCTTGGCATAGTAGTAATTGTCCCACTCGTTGTACTTATGGACCACGAAAATCACAGTACAAGAACGGAGACGGGTTAAGCAAGATCGGCAAAAGCGCGAACTATTACACCACGAAGTGAACGAAATAAATAACAATGAGAAATAAGGGATGTGATGTGAAATAGTGGTAGTAACGTGAACATACGCATCAGAGGCAGAGGATTGAAGTTCTAACCCAGCTTTACCGTAACTTGATGCCTTCGAAACTTCGAACATCGCGAAAACACAATTATCTTTTTTATTAAAAAATACATATTTTTATTTCCGATTTCGTTTGGGCATTCTATAACTAAAACTTAAATAATTAATTATTTTTTAATATTCGTATTTTTTTATCTCATTCTGACTACATTTTTACAATCCTTTAACTACTTGTTTGTATTAAGTGTTGTTATTACATAAATTGTAGTCAATATTTTGGGTTTGTCCAAATGTTTGTAGACGGTAGACTGGATTTCACACCTTAGAGAGACATTTAAAAAAAGTAGCCTCTTGAACCAGCCAATAAATGCATAGACTTCCATATCCATTCTCTACAATGCTCTCCATTTCTGTTGTAATTTATATATACACGTTTTTTTGCAAATTTAAAAATATCCACCAAAAGTAAACATACTAAAGGTTATTTTAGTATTTTTTTCTGTTCTACAAGATATTATGTTTGCCTTTACGTTGAATGTATTATTTTGTTTGATTATAAGCCTCTAAAATGAAATTTCAAGCAGACAAATGTGAGCATTTTCGACAACTCTTACTGTTTGCGTATAATCGACGGAATAAAGCTGCAAAAGTCGCTTGCGATATTTGCGCAGTGTACAGTGAAGCTGCCATGAATTATGTGGCTTGGATCTAAAAGGGACAATTTCGTAAATCTTAAGATTTACGGAGAGTTATTATTTAGTCGTTTTGTGGTGTTATAATGAACCCTTTTTTGCTAATGAATATTTATAAAATATATCACCACATATATGTGTGGTAATAAAAATTGTTAATTATATTTATATATTTCAATTGATACCCTCTACAAAATGTTGCCAAGAAAAATATAAAATGTGACAATGGCCCCTTTATATCCAATATACAGAATTAATGACAAATTCTTTGTAAAAAAAATGAAGGAAAATATATTATTAGCCAAGGAGTTATATTTTTTTTGTTGTTTCTTGTTGTTTTCTTCGTTTGAAAAGAACGGAAATAACTTATGTGAACACTCAATACATAAAAACGTCAAAAAAGTTAGCTTAGTGTACGTATTTAACTTAATGTGGGCATCTTTATAAATGATTTTTAAAATAAATACAAAAGGGTTCTAAATATAATTCAAGGCTCCCCGATAGTCTTAATTTCCTTTTAACAAAGAACAAACAAGCCATTACAGCTGGCCCGGGCGCTCGGCTCATAACGGTAGACTTAATTATGTATGTTGAAAAGTAAATGTACCAAACAGCGGCGTTCATTGAAAGAAGATTAAAGCGTTTTATGGCCGAAAAAGTGAAGATCGTTAAATGAATTTGAGTATACCTAAATGTTTGCAGACAGGCTTGATTTCACTGCCAAGGGAGTTAAAGATCTAAATTTATTGTAGCTTAGGGAAAATATTTTTGGAGTACGACACTTCTTGTGATTATTACGTACTCAACAAAGCTTCGAGTGCGTCGGAACCTTTGTAGACAGGCTGTATTTTATTTTTTAGGGAGTTTTTAAGATCCCAACTTATTAACAGAGTGGGAAAACATTTTTGACAAGGGATTATGGAAGTCTACACATTTATAGGGCTTAGAACATGTCGATTAATATCACCCGCAAATCGCTGAACGTCGTTTTTTTTTTAAGCTAATCAACAGGCTTATGTAAGCCCTAATATATTGGCATTAATAATAATACATACACTTAATCTAAACAGTCTTAAAATCAATTTAAATTTAAATTATTTAAATGTATAAACTATGGCATAATCAAGGCGGACATGGCCAGTGAGTCATCGCGAGTCAAGAGTGACAACACCGCTTGCTTCTTAAATGCTTGCCCTTGCTGTAGAAACACATCGACAGTACCGTTTGATGAGATTTCGTTCACTGTTTTGAGGATACTCGGCAGAGGGGAAAAGAATACGATGATAGTTTTATAATTTCCCACAGCAAAGACAGGATTAGTACGCAAGTTACGGCGAGGTATATTGAGGATTATCTGAGCAAGGATTTCATGGGCATATATACAGTTAGATATTAATTTGTGCAAGAATATCAAACCAGCCAAAATCCTTCTGAATTCTAAACTGAAGATATGAAAGTACTCTAGACGATCATAAAAGTTAAATATGAAAGCATTTGATCCAGTTCTAAATATAAATGATTTTAAAAAATTACGTTGCACCGATTCAATGCGCGTTATATGCTTTAAATAATAATACCTTATTATAGAATTAAATTCAAGCAAACTACGAACAAATAATTTATGTAATGTAATTGCAATTTTCGGGCTTTTGAATGGCTTAGATATTCGCAAAATCAATCCACAGATTTTAGACGCTTTCTTGGAAATGTGGTCAATGTGATAGTTTAATTTAAGTTAGTTATCAAAAAGTACCCCAAGATCTCGAACTTGCGATGTTCATTAAAATTATTGAGGACAAAACAAGATTCTAGTCATAATTCCCTGCATCTTCACAGCAGGAATTTCTGTGAAGGTGTAGGGGAATTTGTCACAGCAGTGACAACATTATACAGAAAGAAATTAGGAGGAGAATAATGACTGCCAACTTGCTACTACGAGTTTCACAAACAATCACAGTCCTCACTAATACGACGAACTACAAAGATAATCTGTACAAAACTCTGATCAAATCGATCGCGACAAATAATTTCAAAACCTGGGTCATGACAAAGAATATTGAGGGAATCATTGCAGCGTTCGAAAGTAGAATACCCTAAGTTGACTATGGTCCTGTGAGAGAAAACAACCATTGGCGTCGTCGCAAATGCGATAGATGGACTGCATCAGTGCGGATACGACAACGTTGTATGTAAAGAACTAGAAAGGAAGGAAAACAGACCGGCAAGAGTAGAGGAGACTCCCGGATACAGCCAATGTACACCTGAGGCTGTCGAACTTATGATGATGATTACCTGTCGTTAGCTGGTTTGGAATTATTATATGATTTTAAACTTATTCTCCTATGAGTCTGGTTATATGTCTTATTATAAAGAGTGGTCAAACTATAACGCATGATGTTAATTGTAAATAAAACAAAAAGGTTTTCAGAGAATTGTCTTTACTTTTTTAATTATGATAGAAAAATTTATGACAATTATTTGTGAAACAAAATATCAGCTAAATGCTTGTCACGGCTTTGGTGGCATACCTCTATCCAATGGTCCATATTTTCAATGACGCTGAGGCATAATTGAGGTTCAATGTCGTAATGGGCCGAATTGTCTCATTTTTTGGCTCTTGAATTATTTTGAGCTTATTGACGTACACTTGTTTTTGTTGAAAAGCCGATGCATCCACAAATAGTGACTGTTTAATTTGGTTTATGGGCTGGCGGCGTCATCGGGCCGTACTTTTTTGAAAATGAGGTCGGCCAAGCAGTTACCGTGAATGGCGTTCGCTATCGTGAACGATAACTGACTTTTTGTGGCCGGAAATTGAGAATACGGAGCTGGACGATATGCGGTTCCAACAAGATGGTGCCACTTGCCACACAGCCAACGAAACAATCGCACTTTTGCGAGAGAAATTCAATGTCCTTGTTATCTCACGTCGTGGCGATGTCAATTGGCCGCCACGATCATGTGATTTGACACCGTTAGACTTCTTTCTTTGAAGTCAATAAGCCAAAAACAATTCAAGAGCTAAAAAATGAGATAATTCGGCTCATTACGACATTGAACCTCAATTATGCCTCAGCGTCCTTGAAATTATGGACCATCGGATAGAGGTATGCCACCGAAGCCGTGGCGAGCATTTGGCCGATATTTGGTTTCACACATAATTGTCATAGATTTTTCTATCATAGTAAAAAAAATAAGATCATTCTCTGAAAACTTTTTGTTTTATTTACCATTAACATCGTGCGTTATGGTTGGACCACCCTTTATATTAACAATGGAGTCCTGGTGCCGACCCGACGAATAAAAGTGAAGAATTAAATTGTGAAAACGATAATGAAAGTACCTGTGCTGAATGCTGTTAAAACGCAATTTCTCAGGTGAATACCTGGTTAAAGTATGTCTAATACTTTCTGACATGTCGAGATCCGTGCATTATGTAAGGCCGAGACAAGCATAATCTACAAAATCAAGTAATTAGTACTGCGTTGGTTTGGACATGTGAAGTGAATGGACAGCGGAAGACCGACTAAAAATATTTAAGATGCGAATGTTGATGGGTGAAGAAAACGAAAAAGACAGAAAAAACTTGGCATGACCAAATTCAACAAATACTTAAAGATGGACATCTCAAAAGTTGGAATAATAGGTGTGCGTGCATGAGAAGACTTATATACATATGTAGAGAAAGAGAGGTCTGTATGTAAAGGCATTGTGATATGGGGTTCCATTCTCTCTGTTTTCCTCTACGGGGAAACGACGTGATGGTTTTTTTGTTAATTTTTTCCCTCTTTCATTTTTGTGGGTCAATGGCGGGTTATATGCCGTCCATTTCAGTCAGTATTTTATTTTTAAAATGTGTAACAGAATTCGATTAAATTAAATGCTTTGTGTAAAAGACGCGTTATTTATCAATATAATTAAATATAAAGATTTATCAAGTTCTAACAACACAAAAAAGAATAAATCTAGTCGACCGCAAAAAGGCGTCTCTCCCACACTCTGCGGGAGAGATGCCGCACACTGTTTCGCTTAATACAAGCTGACGCTATAAATTAACTTCAGAATTATTGAACTATGACGTCATAGAAGTATTCTAGGATAATAAGCTATATCCGTAACTGCTAAAACATGCAGAGAACTTATCGCTAAAACAAATGTAGCACTGCACGCAGTTCAGATATGGATTGATGAAAATAGTCTGCAATTGGCGCCTGAAAAAACAGAAGCGATAATTATCAATAGAAGAAAAGGACTACCAAAAGTAAAGTTGGAGTAAGGAAGGGTCAGGATAAAACCCGCAAAAAGGTGACATATCTAGAGGTTGTGCTAGATAGCGGTTTGACCATGAGAAGCCGTATGGGTAAAGTATGTGAAAAAGCACAAAAAACATCCAGAGCACTTAATTTTGCCAAATACCAGAGGAGCTGGCTCGGCAAAAAGAAAAGTGTTAGCACTGGCTACACAATCTATTTTTATGTATGCGGCACCAATATAGGCAAACGCTGCAAAAACGGGAAAAAATAGAGACACTGTCCTAAAAACACAAAGGCCAATGGCAATAAAAGTATGCAGTGCATATAAAACCATATCCACAGAAGCTGCCTAAGTGATAGCCGGACTAGGCAGCAGAAAGAGAAAACTTGTACAAGCACAACCAAGGTGTCATCACAGAAGATATAAAAAAAACAAGAAAGAACCATGACCATGTATAAATGGTAGGAAAATTGGGATAACTCAAATAAAGGAAGATGGACGCACCGTATTTAAAAAAAATATAAGAGCATGAGTAGAGAGACTCCACGGTTAAACATTTTTCCCAATGACCCAGTGCCTTACAAGTCATGGAGTATTCTATAAATATTTGGAAAAAATCAATAAGGCTGAATCAGAAGGATGAATCAGAGAATGAACCACAAGACTATGCAGAACACATGGTGGTTGATTCCAAAATATAGAGAGAAAAAAAGAGAAAAACTTATAACGGACCTGGACATACCTGTAAGACCGACTCCAGATAATCTTGTAGAAACTTTGATTAAAAAGGCGCAAAATTGGGCTCTTATAAAACTCTTTATGGAAAATACAATGGAGAAAAAAAAGAGATGTCACCAGCGGAAGTATAGACAAACTGCAGGCAGAGGTAAGGCCGCGAGGCGGGAACCGGTCAGCAGAGAAGAAAAGGGGGGTTTTAGCTGGTGTGAGTCCGGCACTACTCAGGCTATCTGAGTTTCCATAATGGATTTCCCTCCAATCAAAAAAAAAAAAAAAAAAGATAATAAGCTAGATAAATGCATGCATAATTGGTCAGACTGATTCATGCGTTTACTAATGATTACATCCCAAAGTACCTAGATTGATTTATTTGTGATTACTTGGTTGCATTATAAACTATAGTTTTTTACTAATAGTTTATTTTAAAACGTGGTAGATACGCTCCTGTAAATTTTGATTTTACGGTCCTTTTTTTTAGTTACTTCTTTACAGGTTTTCTAGATAACGTCAAAATACGCATTTTTAAAAATTTGGTGTAATATGATATATAGCAACCAATGTTAAATTAAATCTTTTATCGGTTTTTTTTTCGAAAAACCTCACATCACGTGTATTATTTTAGATTTAAAACAGTACGTACAGTACTTTCTAATGATCTAAAAAATATACAAAACATGTACGTACTTAAAAAACACCTAAATAAAACAATTCTTACAGCCCGTGTGACGAGTGATATGTGATGTTATTTTATTGAATTTTTATTTAAACTATTCTGTTATTGTATATAATATCACCTCATACCAGCACTTTTGCTGATTAGGAATATTTCGTACAAATAAAATATGTTTTCAAATAATGCTACATACCACACACCTATGGCCCGCATGAGTCGGGAATATAATATATACTGCCGAAACAATAAAATTGACATTTTTCATGATACTCTCTCAGCTTTTGCGAATAATCTCTTAGGAATAAATCTTATTCAATAAGTACACACGTACAACTTATTTTTTATTGCATTGTATCCAGTATAAACAAAAATATTAAAAAATATGTATTACAACTTAACGTATAAATCTATTTTCTGTAATTCTATAATTGACGAGGACGACCAAGGAAGACGTGGCATGATCAGATAAACCAAAATCTTAAGTCTGGTCATGTCAAAAGCAGACAGAACCGAAGGGCATGTATGACAAGATGTATGAATGTGGAAGAGGCTAGGATTGTATGCCAGGATAGACGTGTGTGGCGGTCCATTCTCTCTGCCTAC